>NC_057358.1:109799475-110115436 GCF_016509475.1 Prionailurus bengalensis
ATTGGGAAGGGAAGCCAGTCCTTCTTTCTCAATACAATACCTTTTGTTTTTCTTTTAAGGTACCATAAAATATCACTAATGTTCATTTTCCAAACCCAGTTTCTTGCCAATCCAACTCAAATTATTTTAATTGAGAATGTAAACACAAATTCTTAATATCAATTTATTCAAATTCATTTCTCTTTTCACTAAGAGTATCTTATTTGCTTGGGCAAGATAAGTTTTGAAAAAAAATAAATTCAAAATGGAAATATATTAAAGACATGTTTGCAACAAATTCAAGACTTTTTTCTCCAAGACTTCCCCTGGAGAGGAGACTTTCTATTCTTCAATGTAGTGACTTCTTCAACTATTTCTTGAGTGCCAACTACATGTCGGTTCCCATTCTAGGATCTTAAGATATAGATGTCATAAAACAAAGTCCCTGCCCTCATAGAGCTTACATTCTAGTGGGTGAAGACAGCCAATTACCAAATAAACAAGTTAAGTATGTATTACATAAAATGGGTATGAGTGGAATAGAGAAGGAAAAGAACTAAGTGACAAGGGAAATAGTAAGTTCGATAACTCTGAATATGCTACTTAATATTAAATGTTGAAAGAAATACTCATCCTCATAGTGGGCAGAGTCCTGGAGGAAGTAAGGATGTAATCCATGCATATATGTGAATAAAGAATACTGTCGGCAGAGAAAATAGTGTAAAATCCCTGAGGGAGGTTAGACAATGTCTGGTATGTTCAAGAAGTGGCAAGAAGGTAGAGCAATGGTAATAAAGGAGAAGTGGTAGCAGATGAAGTCAGAAGGTTCAAAAGTGGAGGAGGCTGGTTATGAAGGACATTCTACACCATTCTAAGGACTTAAACTTTAAATCTGAATAAAATGGTAAACTAAGGGAGGGTTTCAATAGAGCAGTAACATGATCTGATATATATAAAATGAGTCAACTTGGCTATCATGTTGAGAATATATTTCCCCTCATTTCAATTAAGAAAAAATTTAAATATTCAATTTTCTTAAATTTCAGCCAAGCATAGTTTCAAGTAGATAGACAAATATTTGATGGCTGAAGGGGAGATTTTTTTTCTTGATAAAAAAGATAAATTATGGTACCTAATTCCTAAGTTGAAACACATATTCAAGAGTTTTTGATTTGCTAAAAGAAGCAGTTTAATATGCTTAACCTAGTAATTATTAAATAATGCTAAAAAATAAAAAAAGGAAAGATGCTTTTAGGTATATATCTTTTGCTGATTTAATTTGTTACCCAAGTGGCCTGCCAATTATTCTTCTTCACCATGGTTAACCTCCAAATTCATCTATTTGTGCCTGTGTAACTATGTTGAGTTATATATTTGACTCTTAGTTTTTTTTGTTTTGTTTTTTTCTGAACTTAATTGATTGTTCTTACTTTGCTTACTCTTTGGAACTGTAATGGTTAAGCTTCTAGGTTTTGGTGAGAAACATAATAATTTAAGTTTGGAATGCAATTTACAACTGGTAAGACTTAACACAAAGATAATATTTTCCCCATAAAAAAAGATGAAATAAACAGAAACCACTTTATGAAAATTTCTAAGTTCTGTTTAGTTTACCTTGAACTTTTAGATATCTGACTTCATAAGCACTTGTAAAATATGGAAAATATACCTTCCTCTCATATTTCAATGGTTAAAAGAAAAATGATTAATGTTTAAACTAAGTTTCAATTATTGGGTAAAGACTGCTAAAATAATTTAGGGAATATCAACATGATCATGCAACTGGAACTTTTAAAAGAAAATGGCACATGAGGACATTTTTCATAAACATTCAAAGTTGTATTCATATGTTCTTTCTCTTTAATCAATTTTTATTTTATCATGATTAAAATCTATTGTGGAATGAATAATGAAGAACAGTGACACATTAGCATAAAATAAGGAGTATGGACAGAATTATAGAAGAGAATTGTAGCCTAGCTTCAACTTAGTGAGTGAATGTCCTCCAAAATTATATGTTCCCTCAAAAGAGCTTGGTTAAAGGTGGTTTAGGCTCTTAAATTACCAGCCGTACTTGAAAGAGTAATTTACAGAGGGGAATTTTATTCTCACTGAATTAAAATTGCATAGCATGAAGTGAGGTTGCTGCACACAAGAAGGAACAAAGAGATTCCACAATATTAACTATAGGTTACCAATATATAATCCTAAAATATAGTATTCTGGGTCATGCATGTCAACAAAATGACAATTAATGGCAAAATGCCACTGGGATTTTTTATTGCTTCTAATCTAAGCTTTATTTTTATTTTTTTAAATAAAATTAATTAAGTTCCCTGACAAGATGCTTCACGAGGCGTGCACCCAAACTAATTAAGCCTGTTTTCTTAGGGATTTATGACTTACGGTTGATTGACTTTGTAACTGAATTACATACTAATCTTCTAGCTTTATAACCCCTGATATTTTTGGCTTTACAATATTCCTTTTACCAGATCATATCTGTAGGAATGTGTTCACAGAAACTATTGTTACTCCAGAGTACAGATTTAAAATAACCTCATTGTTGCAACAATGCTCAACATTATAGCAAAAGAAATGCTTCATGTGTAAGAGAAGCCCTATTAGGCAATGCTACAATACATCCTGGCCACAACCATCATCAGACTTTCAGCCATTCAAAGGCAGGTCATATAGGTGCATATAATCAAGTCACAGAGGAATAATTGCAGTGAAATGAATGTGTAAGTAGTAATACAAACCATCCTGGACCTGATATCATGGTTTTAAATTAGTTGTACTAATTGGGAGGGCCAAAATACCTAGCATTTCCAGCTATTGAAAATATAAATGTTTTATACAATATCATCTTGAACCTTTATATGAAGAAGCTATAGAAAGCTGTTACCCAAAGCCAAGAATTTACTAATAAAATTGCCCTGATTTAAAAAGCTTAAGATCAGGTATTTCCTTTCTATTTAAATTATAAAAGTATACTGAATCTAAAATTATCTGAAATATTATGTTTTAAATTTTGCTCTTCATATTAGTTCATTCCAGTAGTTGTCTGATTATTAAAATTTGAATGTGTCCTGTCCTATGGAATGTTAACACTTTCTTACTTGGCTATTATCAACTCTATAGACATTAGGTAGATTGTAGTTACATAGTTCTTGTATATATACCATTTATTTTAGTTTACCTCATTAATTAAGTTCTTAATTAAAACCTAACTCTGAAAAAAAAAGATAAATAAATAAATAAATAAATAAATAAATAAATAAATAAATTTTAAAAATTAAAAAAAAAAAGGGGGGGGGGGCACCTGGGTGGCTTGGTCGGTTAAGCGTCCGACTTCAGCCCAGGTCGTGATCTCACAGTTTGTGAGTTCGAGCCCCGTGTCGGGTTCCGTGCTGATGGCTCAGAGCCTGGAGCCTGTTTCGGATTCTGTGTCTCCCTCTCTCTCTCTGCCCCTCCCCCAGCTCATGTTCACACTCTGTCTCTGTCAAAAATAAACTTAAAAAAAAAAAAAACCTAACTCTGTTTTTTGGGCTGCTCTCTCTTTGTTTTCAGCACTAAAGAAAGAGTCTTCCCATTTTTATTTCCACATTTCACTATCAACTCCTACTCCCAGGCCCCATCTAAAATATTACTCTCATTCCTACCTCAGTGAAAGAAAAATAAGAACTTTTCTATCTATCTGCACACATTAGGTCCAAAGAAAAATTATAAAACCCTGACTTGGCAATTAATCTTCTGGATTCAGATTAAAGATCTGTAGCTACATGGTGTTTTTGAGGCTTTTGTGAGACAGAGGGAAAAAAATACTTTAGCTGTCTAGAAAGCATATACCTCTTCAATCTTTCTAGTCTTCTTTCAAATAAACAAGACACAAACTCAGACTGCAAAAAAAAAAAATTGAAAAAAGTGAAATTGCTTTCATTCTTTCTTACTGTTAAGTTAAAGATTTGATAGTCATCTGTGTACCAGTTAAGAAACCCAGTTGGGGAGTGTATGAGCTTACTTCCAGTTAAGGGTAAAGGACTCAAGACTCCTACTATTTTAATGTTTAAATCAATGGAGAAGAGTGTGTCTATCAAGAAGCTTAACCTTGCCACCACCAACATTCATCAGCATAAACATTTACTCATGAAACAAAAGGCCACATGAACACACACACACACACACACACACACATTCTGATAATCAGAATTATCAACTATGTCACTAAATATTTGTTTTTTTAATTGTGGTAAAATATGCATAGGATTTATCATATTAAGAATTTTTCAATGTAACCATTTGCTTTGATAGGCTTTTGTTTGAAAGGTTCTAAACCATGACTTCAAAAAAGTCCCTTTTCCTGCCTTGAGACATATTTGCCATCTCAAAGTAACAGATGAGATCTAACAAGGAATGCAATATACTTAGACAAGGAAGCTGCTCGGATTTGGGCTTCTTGTGTATACTTCATTATTCATTCAGGCTGAGAGCCTACATGACATACTTCTGTTCTTCAACCAATTGTATTCCATAAGTCTATAACTCTACATGCATTTATAATAAGCAGACAATTCAGACCAGATATATCCTGACAAAAACATTCTTAAATAATGACTTGATTATCTCTATGCCAGTAAATGGCAATGCAGTGTTGGCGAGGAGTCTAGTCAAAGTAAAAATTCCCTATCATATCCCTGAGGAGTGGAGAGCAAGTTACAGAATTATTGCCAACTCTTCTCTTCCCATCGTATCACATGGAAGCACACATTGGCATCAGATAACCAAGTTAAACCCAACTCCATACTTATTAGTTGTATGACTTTGGGCACATTGCATAATTTCTGAAAGCCTCAGTGCCTAATTTGTGAAGTGAGATTAATATTTAGCTCATAAAGCTACTGACGGTTAAATGAGGTAATCTCAGATGGCTTGGAAGATGGTGGACTAGGAGTACACTAAATTTGCCTGGTACCACAAATACAACTAGATAACATTCACATCAGTGTAAACAAACCAGAAAATGGCCTAAAAACTGGCAGAATAAACACCATTAATAACGACAGAGAAGAGGCCGGATTGAAGGTAGGAAAGGTGGGGATGTGGTCTGGGGCAAAACAGACCATGCTGTTCATGCCTGGAGGGAGCCAGTGGTGTAGAGAAGGGCAGAAAACATATTTTTCACACCAGGGAGTGCATGAATGGAGAGGATGAATGCCAGTAATATTTGCCTTTGAAAGAAAGAGGGGCCAAATTTCATTAGTCCTTACAGCCAGCAGAAATTAAAGCTTAGAATTTTAAAAATTGGCAGGCTCTGCTCTGGGAAAGTCCAGAGGGCATCAGAAAGTAGAATCTCCACTTTTAAAGAGACAGTATGACAAAAAGCCAGAGAAGATACAGTGTAGAACCAGCAGTTGGGAAAACACTGGGAGCAGACAGGAGGGAGGAGAGTAATAGTCTCATCTGAGAACATGGCATGGAGAAACAGGGGTCATGATGTGATCCCTCCAGTTAAATGAGCTGGCAGGCATCAGCTCCTTCCCTGTCTCCCAACAACTCCCCCCTCCCCCGCACCCCCCCCCCCACCATAGCATAAACAACTGCCCTATGTGGGAACCAGATCAGCACTGACACTTGCTACCTAACTTGCCTGCACCAATCCCCGTACCCTGCACTTCAGTAATTGCCCTTCCCTGTCTTGCTCACTTCAGTCCCAGCACTGCAGGCCCCTCCTCCAGAAGACTGGCACATGGGGCGCCTGGGTGGCTCAGTTGGCTGAGCGTCTGACTTTGGCTCAGGTCATGATCTCACTGTTCACAAGTTCAAGCCCTGCTTCGGGCTCTGTGCCAACAACTCAGAGCCTGGGGCCTGCTTCAGATTCTGTGTCTCCCTCTCTCTCTGCCCTTCCCCCATTGTGTTCTGTCTCTCTCTCAAAAACAAATAAACGTTAAAAAAAAAAAAGATTTTTTTTAATCACATCATCACATCTCCCAACCCATGGGTTGTGTGGGACCTCAGTCCTGGTGGCAGCAATGACAGATTTAATTTCACAAGCAGATCACTGCACATCTTGATAAAATGCTTCCACCCTTGCTGGGGACCAAACACTCCTCACAATAGGCAAAGAAAGACTCTACACAATAGGCAAAGAAAGGCTCTGATGGAAAAAGACACCAAGACTCAACAGGAAAGCACATGCAACACACATAGGAGACACTCTCTGAAGCTCTATGTCCTAAGACAGGACCTCTTCTTCATAATGCTATTATTATTAGGAGCAAGAGCAGTATCTGACTTTCCTAACACACAGAAATAGACACAGAAAGTCAGTTGCATGCTCACGGGTTGGAAGAACAAATATTGTTAAAATGTCTATACTACCCAAAGCAATCTACAAACTCAAAATACCAATAGCATTTCTCACAGAACCAGAACAAACAATCCTAAAATTTATATGAAGCCACAAAAACCTCAGATAGCCAAAGCAATCTTGAAAAAGAAAAAAAAAAACTGGAGATATCACAATTCCAAATTTCAAGTTATATTTACAAAGTGGTAGTAATACAACAGTATGGTACCGGCATAAAAATAGGCACATGGGTCAATAGAATAGAACAGAAAACTCAGAAAGAAACCCATAATTATACGGTCAATTTTTGACAAAGGTGGAATGAACATACAATGGGAAAAAGACAGTCTCTTCGATAAATTTGTTGGTGTTTATGTTGTCAATAGGCACTCGGTAGCTTAACTGTTGACAGTGCACTACCGGGGACTTATTGAGAAGAGCATAAAGAGTGGCTATTATGTAAGGGACATTTAAACTTTATTTTTTTTTTTAATTTGTTTTTTCAACATTTATTTATTTTTGGGACAGAGAGAGACAGAGCATGAACGGGGGAGGGGCAGAGAGAGAGGGAGACACAGAATGGGAAACAGGCTCCAGGCTCTGAGCCATCAGCCCAGAGCCCGACACGGGGCTCGAACTCACGGACCGCGAGATCGTGACCTGGCTGAAGTCGGACGCTTAACCGACTGCGCCACCCAGGCGCCCCTATACTTTAAATAACAAGAGTTTGTGAGGGCTTACCAAGAGTGTCTGGTCTGGGCAAGGCTACTCTTGGTGACCTAATAATAGCTCTCTAAAGATCTTGAAAGACTTGCCCTTGTCAAGGCCAGGCTATTTGTGGTCAGCTGTGGTGTTAAATCACGAAGCAGTCTCAGGAAGAGAAGGGACATCCATTTCTGCCTTGGCGAAGCTACTCCTTATGGGCAGTGGTATAAACCGTGTACTGGTCTCTCCAGTAGTAACTTTTAGAGCAGCTTACCTTGCCTGTCAACACTGGTGTCATTACCCTCTCGCTGTGTGCCCCAGCATAGAGGGACTCAACAGAACAGCTGATGCCCAACTTTTAGTTGTAAGCACTAATCCTACCAAGAACCAACTGATAGAAAGCTACACCTCAGCTAAATTTGGACTTTATTTCTTTCATCTCTCCTTTTCCTGGAACAATAGTCTACTTTATCATTCGTGTGGAGTATGATATTTCTTCATTGGTTTATTAAGAAATATTATCCTGTATGCTATTGGCTTGTAAAATATTGCTATTATAAATTATAATTCCAACAGTAAATCTGTGCTAAATAAATTATTGGCAAAGACAAATCTCAGTCTCTGAGCATAATTTGCCCCAAACAAAAACAACTGGCATAGTTGGCCGCCTGACCCAAACTAATAATAATTAAAATTGGCCATTGCTTCATTTTGAAATACAGATTGGTAAATTATGCTAAACTTATAATTGACCAAAATATATTAAAAACCATTACTGTATTCACAAACTTTAGTCTTAATACACTATTTACCATTTATAGCATCTTACTGAAACTATAAACAGTCAATGGATAAAATTGATTGAGCTATTATAGTTTGGAGGTTGACATTGGTCACAATATTTATCTTAATACTGCTTATTGTAATATTACAAATAATTTGGAATACTTTATTAAGCAACTGTATAATAAAACATGCTTTGAACACTGTTGGGAAAGGCAGGAGGACAATAGCGAATATGCTTTGCTCACTAACACAATCAACATTATTCAAGAAGTGATTTAGGATCCCTAAAGACCTAGAAAGAATTTGTCTGGACAAAACTTAAAGTTAAGGGAACTCCAGATGTTGGCCTGATCATCCAACCCAGTGAGTTACATTCTACAGTAAAAAAGCAACTAAGGAAGACATTTCAGCAATCTTATTAGAAGCATTTAGCAACATAGATGCAGACAGATAGAAAGGAAAGGCTATAGTCCAAAAGTTAATCCCCAGAATAGGAAGAAATCCAGATCCTTTTACTCCTAAGGGTACCAATCCATAGCCCAAAGAGAATGATGATCATTATAACCCTTTGATTTTAGTAATTTTAACCTACTCAAAATGGCCCATGAGAATAGACAAAACTATAACATATAATATGAAACCAGTAAGAGTTACTGAATAGAGAGCCTATACTAGACAAGAAATGACAAAAATTAGAATGTAATTCCAACAAATGGATGTGGACACAGAAATCTAATGGCTCTTAGATTTATAGCCCAAACGAGGACCTGATCCTCATAGGAGCAGATTGTGTAATTTGGATACATTGCCACTGACACTAAATTTAATCAACACCTTAGAGTATTTGGAGAGAATTATACGAATATACAAAGATCTTTGGCAGGGTAGCAGCAGTCTAGAGATTAAGATGGCCTATAACTAATATATTATCCCTTACAACATCTACACGGAAGACAGCAGGGGAAGTTACTAATATAGTAATGAAATTAGGACCATTGACTATGATTTATGATAGAAGACAGACACCCCTCATTGCTACATGCAGAAGCAACAGAAAAAATTAAAAGTTAATCCTAAAATCTGTGTCCCTAAAGGACACAACAGCATATTTATGATATTTGCAGGTGCCAGAAACACAGGAGAACTGTTTGACTTGATCAGAACAGTTGAATAACTGAGTCAAGATAAAAGCTATAGCTTTAACACTAATATATATAGACAAAATAGGCCTATACCTAATGTAAATAGGCCTAATAGAACCAAATCCATGAGGCTTTTTTGGCCTAAGTCACCTAAATCATTTAGACTACCACCTTTCAACTGAAATTATAAAAACAGAAACTCAACTAGAAAACCAGAAACTACTTGCAGTGGCAGAGAAACAGGAAGAACTAACATTTTAGAGGAAATAGACCTATAGAAAATAGACCTTCACCCATTTATGACAACCCATTCAGGAAACTTAGTCCCATTAATAGATGAGCCACTGACAAACAGGAGAGAAAGTCCAATGAACCCCCTATAGGGACTCAGCAGACTCCATCTCCTGACCCAAGCCAGAGACAATTGTCCTTATGTTATAGTGGCCATTTCAATTAAAAAAAAAAAACCTCTTTGTAAATAAAAACATTTTAAATACTATTATGATATTGGACACAGGGTCCCAAGTAACAATGACTCAGGGACAACCCAATAAGATAGGAAAATCAGAAAACAAGAAGGGATTAACTGAAGGATTAGGAAGAAAACTAACCCAGGAACCTGAGTGTCTGGATTTCTAACAATTAATGATAGACCACCAGTAAAGGCAAAGCTCCTTATAGAACTCAATTTAGAAAACATCCTGGGAATGAAAGTAATAGGACAACATGTGAACAATAAAGACATAAACATCCCAAATAATAATTTAACTATAGTAAAATGGACTGCAATTAAACTACCCAACCCATCTAAAATAATAAGTATACTTCAATAGGTAATCTTAAGGGAAAACATAATCAAAATGAGGAAAATATTCAGGAAGTCCTAAAAGAACAAATCATTGTGCTTACTACTTCAACATATAATATCCTTATCTGGACTTTTAAATAGTCAGATGCATCATACAGATTTATAGCAGATTATAGGAATTTAAACAAACATTTTCCTAAAATTGAGGGGGCACTCTCAGATACAGGCATTATAATAAACAGTATCACCACTGGATCTGGAACTTATTATACAGTGATAAATTTACCCGAGATGTTCTTTAACATATCCTACCAATTGATGAGAAAAGCCAGCCCATGGCTGCATTCACATAGGAAGGTAGGCAATATCAGTTTACTAGGTTACCAAAAGGATACTTTAACAGTCTCCTAATACCTTCAAACTTCTAACAGAAGATAGCCCAGCCCTTTCAGAAAAACACAACACACACACAAACCATCATTTCCCTTATTGATTATATCCTTATTTCTGGTAATAACTTGTCAGAACCTAATAAGGTCAAAGTAGACTTAAATTCCTTACACTCAGAGACTGGACAATGAATCCAGGTAATAATATTTAAAGGCCTCAATCTACGGGGGCACCTGCGTGGCTCAGTTGGTTAAGCGTCTAACTTCAGCTCAGGTCATGATCTCGCAGTTCGTGGGTTTGAGTCCTGCATCAGGCTCTGTGCTGACAGCTCAGAGCCTGGAGCCTGCTTTGAATTCTGTGTCTCCCTCCTTCTCTGCATCTCCCCTTCTCATACTCTGTCTCTGTCTCTCTCAAAAATAAATAAATTAAAAAAATAAAGGCCTCAAACTACAATCAAATTTCTAGATATAATTTGGTCCTCTGAAGGAAGAAAAATATCACACCTAATCATAAACAGTATAGATCGCATACTAACTCTTACCACAAAAGAAGTAACTCAGAAACTGATAGGACTGTTTGGATATTAGAAAAAGCACACACCATATATGGGGATAATATTAAGACACATCTATGAAATAACCAGGAAGAGTAGGAATTGAGGTGGATAGAAACTCAAGAGGCAGTATCTAGTTATTTGAAGAATGCTGTCTGAACTTTTAACCCATTGGCATCAGCTAATGAGGATTCTAAATACAAACTAAAGGGCCTACAATCACAAGGCTCTACAACATTGTCACTGTGGACTAAAGTACTGCAGGACCCCAAATTTTATCAGTTGGGTTTTTAACTAGGAAGTTTCCATGGTCTGAGAATAGATACCAACCAATTGAAAGACTCACTTGGGCCCTCTATGAGGCCCTATAAAAAAATACACAGCCAACAACAGATGCTCTATACTAACTGAGGAAATCTCAACAATGCCAATAGTGGATTTGCCAGAGTTTCCAAAGGGTGAGCCTATTTAAGCCCAAGAAGTTGAGCAGTAGGGACCATTCTGATCCACAGAACTAAAAAATACATACTTTACAGATGGATCAGCCTCCATAATATGAATAATATCCAGAATATGCAGTGGGCTGTACCCTTAAGGACTAATGATGATCTAACTTTGACAGAATCAGGCTTGGGAAAACCAGTACAATATGCTCAGCTAAGAGCCATAAAATAGGTGATTCAATGATCTATTAAGGAAACCCAGAAAGTCTTTTCCCAAACTCATGCGCAGTAACTAATGAAATAGCTGTTTGGTCAAGAATATGGAGAAAAAGATGACTGGAAAATAGGAAATAAGGATATATGAGGTAAAGATATATGGCAGAAAATAGCACAAGCTTATATCTCAATATTTATTACACATGTCCCAGCTCACCAAAGATGACCTTTTGGTAACAAAGTATAATAATCAGGTAGGAAAACTCACTAGAAGAGCTAATGAGGCTAGAATTTCTAAACTTACAAAAACCACAATGGTTCATGTATAAAAAGAGAGTCTAATCAAAATATACATAAACCAAAGGAACAATGGGTGATAAAACAGAAAAGGATAGAAATGCTAATTGATAGAATCATAGTTGACCCGTGAATAATGCGGGGGTTAGGGACACCAACCCACTGCACAGTCAAAATTCCATGTATAACTTAAGATTCTCCCAAAACTTAACCTACTGTAAAAGTTAAAACAGAGGGGCCCCTGGGAGGCTCAGTTTGCAAAGGATTTCCAGCTCTTGATTTCAGCTCAGGTCATGAGCTCACAATTGGTGATTTCGAGACACACATAAGGCTCTGTGCTGACAGTGCAGAGCCTGCTTGGGATTCTGTCTCCCTCTCTTTCTGCCCCTCTCCCACTTGCTCTCTATCTCACAAAATAAATAAAAATAAACTTTAAAAAAAGTTAAAACATAGCCTACTGTTGACTGGATACCTAACTGATAATATAAATAACTGACACATATATAGTATGTTATATGTATGTAATACATACTATATTCTTACAATACAGTAAGCTGGAGAAAAAAGTTATTAAGAAAATCATACAGAATAGATAATACATCTATGGTACTCTAATTTTAAAAATCCACGTATAAGTGGAGCCATGGAATTCAAGCCCATGTTGTTCAAGAGTCAACAGTATTATATAGGCACATCACCAAAAGGGACATTCAGGAATACATGTCTCTAAAACCTGGTTGAAAACAGAAACATATATATACCAACTACATATCTATAATATCACATTAAAAATGCAAGAATTAAAGAAAATTTGAAGCTTGGAAATCTTAACACATCAAAATTAAGGCTTATAAATCCTTCCAAATTATACAAATTGATTACATAGGACCCTTGTTTATATCAGAGAATGAATCATATGCATGCATTATTGTAGACACATGGTGAGGAACAGGATTACCCTACTCTTGCAGAAGTAATGCTAAAAAATTCACTATAAGAATGCTATGGTATCTATCCATCATAGAAGCTGACTAGGGAACCTGCTTCACAGGAAAAATAATAGAATATTGGGCAAAAGACCAGAGCATAATGAGAAACTTCCACTTACAATTCAGTTGCTCTTGGATCAATTGTAAGGTACCATGGTTTTATTAGACAAAACTTAGATTGGTTAGGTTACTAACAATCTAGACATGAAAACTTGGACTAAAGCAATATGGTAAGTAGCAAAGTCATTAAATCCATAGATATATAAGTAATGGTAAAACAAGCATAGAATCAATACTGAACTAACTCACAAAAGTAAAGATAACCACTAAATAGCACCCCAAACACCAAAGTAAAGGGGAAAGTGCTATTTAAAAAACAAAATGTCACATATAATATCAGTGAAATTATAGCATTTACCACTAATAAAACCTACTGGGTGATCAAAGGAAAAATAAATTACATAATTTTAATAAAATAATATGAAGACTTTATAAAATTTTCAAGCATGTAAAACATGATCTTTTATTGTATCAACATGGGACGCAGTCACTAAAAATACTGGTGTTTACACCACATATGATGGCAAGCCACCTAGTAGCAGATACATTCTTGTATAGAATCATTACCAAATGCTTAATATTCAGCCTAGCATGATATAGTACAATTATGTTCAGGGAAATACTATAAGTAATGGCCATTATAGCTATAGATTCCCTTGAGTGACAAGAATGACAGAAAGAAATAATTAGAAATTTACAGGGTACTATCTTGATTTTGCAGGTATGAACCCACTATACATCTTGAATCATTACTAAGTGGGTCTTGTGGGATGCTAGACACACTATTTTGCTTATTTCCCACTATTGGATACCTATACTCATTGCAGATAACACCAACAACAGCAATTTTGTAACCCCTCCAAACTGGAATGCCACCCGCTGGTCAGGATATAACTCCACCATTTGTGACATCTTCCACTTCTTCTACAGATCATTATTGGGGTCACCTTATTCAACTGAGGACATACAGCATCACCAGTATCACCAGCATCACCAGTATTATCAAGCCCAACATTTCTACCCCACCTTTTGCCATCAGCATCATCTACTTACTGGAAAGCCTTTGATGAATGGAGAAACCTTGTATTGTAGGAAGCTGACGAAGCAGTGGACACCTCCATTTCAATCTCTCCAAAATCACTGTGGATCCTGCCCCTATTGTATTACACTCCAACTCAGAAGATGAAGATTGGCTTGATCTACTAAATGTCTCTTGGTGTTATAACCCAGCATACATACCAAGTTAACTAGGTAGTTTATCTTATTCTTCACTATACCTTGGCTTACTGAATTAAGCACAGCATTAGGCATATGGCAAAGACTTTGTGAAAATAATCCCAATTTAATTCTTGATTTACTTTGTGTGCGAGCATTTTATTGTAAAAGAGCAGATGCTGATATGCAGAATAGGTACTTGCGTACCCACAACCAAGACCCCTTCCAAATCTTATGGCCACTTATTTACTAGGCCAACTTGCTGCTCTTGCTCATTTAGAATGTGGAGACCAGTTATCTATCCATTTGGTGTCTCCAGACATTGTGTTGGTTAAATTGCTCATTATCTTCTTCTTAATGGAGAGAAGCCTACATATTGGCATAAATAGGTCCACTTCACCCTCTGCACACTCAGCATCCAGTTCTAGCATAGCTACATCTCCTAATCCATCTGCAATTAAAAACATCTCATGTTAGCCCTATTAGAACCTAGTAGATCAAAATATTATGCAATATCAAGGCAAACATTTGACTTTAGCCATAGACCAAGCATCACTACAAGAAATTACAAAAATGCCTACATACACACATACTAATAAGGATATATTAGAAAATATATTTAGAGGCACCAGCTGGCTCAGTTGGCAGAACATGCGACTCTTGATCTTGGAGTCATGAGTGCAAATACCACAGTACCACATTGGGGATAGAGTTTACTTAATTGAAATAAAAAAAGAAAATATGTTCAAACCATTATGTAGAAAAACATATAATCATCAATTTAATATCTTATGGTATAAAATAATTAGGCACAAAGTAAGAAGGAAACTTCATCTAATAATACTAGGAATATGGTTGCTTACGTTGGTGTAAAACAAATGTATGTATAAAGAAAATTGTACACAAAATATAGTTGAGTGTGATTAAAAATAATAAGTAATTATAATCACAGGGTGAACTGATATGTAAGTGGACTTAGGTTTGTAAAGGATGTTATATCCTTAAGATACATATTTAAAAAATGTGATTTGAAATCACAGAGTGGATTGTTGTGTATCAGTTTGTTATGATTTCAAATCCCTTTGTTTAGGACATAAGTTGTTTTGAATCTAAAGGTGATTCTATTTACATTAAAGAAGGTGTATCAGGATTTTTCAAATCAACATTTGTTGTTGTCAATAAGTTGTCAGTAGCTCAAGTGTTGATGGGTGCTACTAGCAATTTACCAATAAGAGCATTTAGAAGAGTGGTATTAAGAAGAGGGTCTTATCAATAAGAATCTATGGGAGAAACATAATGGACATTCAAACTTTAAATAACAAGAATTCGTGAGGACTTACTGAGAGTGTCTGGTTTGGGAAATGCTATGCTTTGCTGATCTGAATAGCTCTCCAAGGATCTTGAGATGCTCGCTCCTGTGTTGGCCAGGCTACTTTTAACTGGCAATGGTGTTAAATCATGCAGCAGTGTCAGGAAGAGAAGGGGCATCTGTTCCTGTCTTGGTGAGGCTACTTCTATGGGAAGTGGTGCAAATTATGTAATGGTCTCACTGTCCTGAATACAAAGTAAACCTGGAAACTTAGGCTTATTAGTATTATGTTTAAATTAATTAAACCATTCACTAATAAGCTCATCTCAACCACATAGATTATAGAATCAACAGAGAAAAAGTTAACTACTCCAGTAAAAATTTACAACGATATGTACATAATTCCAAAGAAGACACATTTAAAACAAATAAAGAATTAGTATTTTAATTTCAGTTTATTCAGATATATTTTTAATTACAGCTGCCTTCAAGAAATGTAAATTATTTATATTTATTCATATATAGAGTATAGGTCTTTATACTGTCTTGCAAAAAAAATAATAACTTCTTAAGCACGAAACACAATAAGCAGCTGGAATCAGAGTAAGCACAAGTATTACCAAAGGTATTGTCAGACACTTAGGAATTGATCTGACACTGCTCTCCCCCTACACTGGAGACTATACTATCAAAATGCTAGGACAACTAATAAACCTAATACCAATTCTTAAAACTATCATTTGGTTATTTGCTTTACTAGGCTCTAGGAAGCTAGAACTAAAGATTCTACTGACCGACAATGCCAAAATTATCCAAAAGTTGAAATAAGGGATGCAAAAGAGACTTAAAGAAATTATGATTCATATGAATCCCTGATGTAAATTCAACTCAATTTCAGTGACATCCTAAACCTGAAAATCACCTAGGCTGCTGGTGAAAAACTGTCTCTAGTACATCTTGGAAATTATATCTTCAAAGTCATCTTAGATAACTCCAATGCAGGTGGTATCAGAGCACATTTTGAGAAACACATTAAATGGTCTACATGCATTAGTTTACAGATACTGATGGCCACATATAAGCATGCCTCTTTGCTATAGAAATTATTTCCTGGTTTCCTAGTATTTGAGTTACTACATTAAAATGACTGGGAAAATCATAATGATAAGCATGATGGTTTCAGCAAACATTATGTTTATGTTTAATGTATTCTGTATGAATTATACAGTGGCCTATTTTTTTAATTGGCAATCCAGCTTTAGATGTTCTTTTTAACCATCATACTCAATTAAGCAGAACACCTCAATCCTCAAGTGCTTTGAAACAACAGAAGATAATTTCTTCCATGAAAAAAAAAATGGCTGTGAGGAAAGTCAGGCAGATGTTTTAACTACTTTAAGTGTTTGTGTGTGTGTGTACTAGTAGTAATTATCTTTGCTCTAATACTGCTCAAATTACATCAATCGCTACTATTAAGCAGTAAATTTGTATACATGTGCTTACAATGTGTGAAGATCAAATATAGGAATCTCTGTAAATTGTAAGGAAGAAAAAATGCTGTATGACAATCTGGCTCATTATCCTTATTCTGAAGGCATGAGATTTTAGGCAACTAAATAATGGCAGAAGGAAAGAAACACACTGAGAAAAACAAAGACAAAGACAGAGACAGAGAGGTGGGAGGGCCAGAGGGAAACTATGTAACACAAAAGAATATTTGTTAAATTTTTTCAATGCTATACTAGCTGAAGCCTTGTTGCACTTAAGCAAAAAGAGAGCTTGCCCTCAGTTATGTCCTCCCCAGTTTCAGACTGAGAGCAACACTCTACACCCACTAAGGGAATGAGGGAAAGAGAAAAGTTCTTCAGACACCCCATTTGCTGGTCAGATAAAGAAGAATTAAACAAATTTCCATTTAAAATCATGTTTGACTAATAATACGTAAATCAACGTCTTTTAATAGATGAAGACTTCAAAAGAAAAATAAAACATAACAAATATAAAGCTGAAAGACAATGAGACATTTGCCAGATTCTGGGAATAAGTTCCACTAAGTGCAACATCCATAAAATTGAAATTAGAATATCAGTTGTCATATTCCTTATACCATGTAAAAGAAACTGAAGATCCTAATAGATGTCTTTCTCCTTTTGAATGTTTTGCCCCTGATCAGAATACTAGGGTCTGTGCCAAAGAAAAAATTGGGCAGCTGTCCCTCAGTTGCACAGATATCGCTTTTCAGATGGCTGACATATGCAGCCTATCCAAGAGTACAGGTTATCCTGTTTTTTAAATTTTTTTTCTTTTTTTTAAGTTTATTTATATTTTCAGAGAGAGAGAGAGAGAGAGAGAGAGAGCGAGCACATATGAGGGGGGGAAGGGGCAGAGAGAGAGGGGGACACAGAATCTGAAACAGGCTCCAGGTTCTGGTGTCAGCACAGAGCCCGACGCAGGGCTCAAACTCACAAACTGTGATATCATGACCTGAGCCTAAGTCGGACGCTCAGGCAACTGAGCCACCAGGTGCCCCTAAGGTTATCTTGCTTTTTATTATGAGACTTTAACCCATGGAAAGCAACATACTAGAAGGCACATGGAACTGATGATATTACACGGCAACATTGGTAGGGTCATTTCAACAAGTAAATACATTTATTGCAAGAAGCCACACCATCTCCACTCCCATCTCCACTCTTCCCCAGAAAAAGATGCCTAAATGAAGACAAGGAACAAAACATGAAAAAGAATATGATATAAAATCCCCAAAACCAGAAAACATAAAGTAACTATTGGTAAAATTGAATGAATAAAAATAAAAACAACCAGTGTTATCAAAATTCAATCACTGTAACAAAAAATAAATAGAATACTTGGGGGGGGGGGAGGCATTTACTATATCACTGAAAGGCAAATGTCAGTGTCTTCATTGCCTAGAAAGTCATTACAGTGGGAACAAACAAACAAATCAAAAGGATGAACACTACAGAAGTAAAACAATGACTCTGAATCTAAAATTCACAAAGAAATAAATGTGGCTGAAAGAACACAATAATACTATTTCACTAGTGTAAATGAATATCTTCAAGTAAAAACAAAATATCATATTTCACCTAATAAAGTAGTTTTAGGAAGGAATGAAGGAAGGCAGAAAGGAGGAAAGAAGAAAGGAATGATTTTGTAAGTATAATGCTAAATGTCAGCAAGAATTCTGTGAAATTGATTCTTTCATACACTGTTGTTGAAGGTATACATTTATATAACCTACCTGGGTAACAGTTTAGAAATCTAGAGTTTTGTAAAAATTTATGGCCTTTGACTAAGTAATGCTGCTTCTTGGAATCTCACTAGGAAGTAATATAAAAAAAAAGGAAAAAAACATTTATTCATAAATTTATTTATTAAAGCATTATTTCTAAAAAAAGAAATTTAGAAATGACTTAAACACCTAAGGATAGGAGAGCCATTCAGTAAATTATAATACATTCATATGATATTATGAAGCTTGTTTTTAAATAAAATAATGAAATGCATAGGTTACAGGTAAATGTATAATATGTTATTAACTGCAGGAAAAAAAAACAAAAAACAAAGGAAACAAAATGAGAATTAAATACATTAAAAGGCTAAGAGTGGTCATCTCCGGATCTCCACTGCTACCACAGAGGTTCTGAACTATGGTTCTATGGTGACAACTAGACATCAGCTTTCCAAGTGATTCTGATGCAGGCAGGCCATACTTTGTAGAACCCTGACCTAAAGAATAAAATCCAACCTTGTGTCATATACAAAGCCCTGTGTGATCTGGTTCCTTCTCACTTCCAGTTTCATCTCATACCCCTTGCCACATACTCTCAACCCATGGAAAATATCATTCTTTAAATAATTAAGTATGGAGAAAGGTGAATACAAGATCAGAATCACTAGGGGTGAGACCTAGGACTCTACATTTTTTAACCTAGTGATTAAGTGCCTAGTTTTTCTGATTTGCCACAATGACTTCAATATTCCCCTCAACCTGACTAAACCTTAGACAGATTTTTTCTTCACTGCAAGGCCCCCGAACTCCCTTTACTTAGAACATCTACTTTAGAAAACTTACAAATGTAAATTCTTTCTCTGCCCCTCTGAAATATTTGTAAACCTTCTCCAAGATTCTTGCCAATTTTACAACCTAGGAGATATCTTTCTCAAGGACTCAGAAACCGTCTCTTTGGAGACAGTCTCTCTCAAAGGAGATAGCACCTCTATTTCCCTGATAACTGAAGAATGGAAGGAGTCTACGTTCATAGAGTGACATTTAGCAAACTCGGATGGCCTAATCACAGAGAAAAACATTTGTAAATTCAGGAATAACTCCATGTCCTAGACACATCCCCTCTATCAATCTCACCTAGTATTTTTCTACTAGCTCACTCCAAAGATTAAAAGGTGCTCACTTTTGCCTTTTGTATCAGTGGAATTTGAATTCAACCTGTCTACTCTATTGCAATAGTCTGAATAAAGTATTTCTTGCCTGCTTAGCTCTGCCCAGTGCAATTTTGCTTTAATAACACTAAAAATGGAGACTTCATGCCCTTCCCTCTGCCTGGAGGGTTTTCTTCTCCATCCATATTGCTTACCTTGATAACTTCACCAATACCTAAAGTCTTAGTTTGTCTTTCAACTCCATAGAAAGTTTCTCTAACCTTCCCTGATAATTTCCATCCTTCCTTTCCAATTCTGAAATGATGGCACCTCTAATTTATCAGATTATAATAAAAAGAACATGAGTTTTGGAGTCCTAAATGAACATACCTATTTCACTGTATGCCAGCTTTATGATCTTTAGCA
Organism: Prionailurus bengalensis; assembly: GCF_016509475.1. Taxonomy (NCBI): domain Eukaryota; kingdom Metazoa; phylum Chordata; class Mammalia; order Carnivora; family Felidae; genus Prionailurus; species Prionailurus bengalensis. The sequence continues at coordinate 109,819,547 of NC_057358.1, forward strand.
TTGAACTTAACTTTGCAGAGACTAGGTTCTCTCAGGCTTAACACAGAAATTATAAAACCTTTTTTTTTCCTCAGGGTATGGTAACTGGATTTAAAATATTTTTAAAGTACTTATAGCACAAAACCATGTTTTGTTTTTGAGTTGATTGTATTTTTTTATTAAGACTTTGTTTTTAGAGCTGTTTTTTGGTTCCTAGTAAAAACTGAAAGAAAGATACAGAGATTAAAATATATCTCCTGCTCCTGCACATGCACAGCCTCGCACATGATCAACATCTGCAAACAGGATGGTATGATTGTTACAGTTGAACCTACACTGACACATCGTAATCAACAAAAGTCCATAGTTTATCCTGGGGTTCATTCTTGGTGCTGTACATTCTATGGGTGTGCACAAATGTATAATGTATCCATCATTATAGTATCATGCAAAGTATTACCATTAAATACAGAGTACTATCACCAAAAATTTCTCTATGATCCACCTATTCATGTCTCCTCACCCCCATTCCCTGACAACTACTGCCCTTTTTACCACCTCATGGTTTTGTCTTTGCTAGAACATTATTACACAGTTGGCATCATAGAGTACTTAGGGTTTTTAAGTTGGCTTCTTTCACTTAGTAGTATGTATTTTAAATGTGTCCATGTCTTTTGATGGCTATTTGATTGTATTTTTATTTCTTGGGGTATATGCATATTTCATCTGAGAGGTGGTGCCTGTCATGAGTATCTTTCCCCTTCTTCTGAATATAGTATGTCTAATTCCTTTTTGGAGCTGGCTTCTCTCTTCCCTCTAGGGCTGTAAATGACTTGATCCTGCCTATTTTAATTAATGGTAGCCATGTGACATACCTACCCAAAGAGACAAGAAGCTTGTTTCAGAATGTAAATCAACAACATCAAGAAATTCTTGCTTTGAAAAACAAACAAACCAACAAAAAACACAGGTGAACTACAGAGTATTCTCAGTTATGTAGGTGAAGTTTCTCCTGGCACAAGCTCTGAATCTGCGTGCAAACTAGGAACAACAGTCAGTGGATCTCAGCTGTTCACGGACATATGTTGAGTAGCACTAAGCTTCCCTTAGGTTAAAGATTGTTGGTCGAAAAGTCCATTATGGTGAATAATGTGGCAGTAGTGGTCCAGAACCATAATTACTATGTACTTCCTGCTCACCCTCACTCACCCATACATCCCTACAAGGCCTGCCATCTTGGAATAACTTGAACATCACGGAAGAGGATAATTTAAAAGTTGGTTCTAGCTTCAAAAATTCACAATTCATTGTATTTATTGGTAAGGAGAATCAACCTCACTAATTTGTCAGAAGAACCTCACAAAGGCAAAGAACTACAACAGGTAAGTATATTTATCAGAAAAATGATTCCTCAAATGCATTTTTTCCTTCTCTTAACAATGAGTAGGAAAAATAAAATATGGAAAATATGTTTATCCTCACAGATTAAAAGATGAAATAAAATCCGTCCAGATATAAGGAGGAAATGAAAAATACTTTCCCCAAAGTTCCACCTGCTTATTTCCTATAGACATGGCAGTGAATCTACCCTATTCCATCCCAACGTCAAATGTGGCCTTATGAAAGAGCATTTAGTCAGTTTATTGTTCTGACGTTGCCCATTTTCCCCATAAAAGCAGATTTTAAGACTCCAAATGACTTTCAGATCACTGATTCTACCACCAGCTGTTGCATTACAACATGGGTTTTGGGCTCTGAAAGGCATTTTTGTGCTCCAATATTTATACTTTGGCACATCTTTTTAACAGGTGCTTTGTGGTAAAGAGAGGCTAAGCATTATGAGGCATTACAGGTGCTAGAGAAAAGATCACTGAAATAAAACTTCTTTCATTAAAATATACTTGCCTCTTGGCACCTACGACTTTTTAGCTATAGTTTGATCAATCTAGGCTCTAATCCTTGGTTGCCATAGCAGTTGGTTTTGAAAGACTGCCTGGTTTCATTTTCCATACAAATATGTTAGCACTTGAATGAAGAATGAAGGCTATCCTCAAGTTATTTATGCAGAACAGCATTGGATCTACCATTGCTAATCCTAAAGCTAACTGAAAGCTTTTTAAAAAATCCACATAAAAGAATGTATGGGCTATTTGTTCCAAATAAAATAGTTTCAAAGGAATTCAAGACGGAAGTTGAAAATAATAATTTGAGTGAATTAAATATTTTCTATAAGATGAGAAAAAAATTTGAAAATCACTAGAATGTGTTGGGGCAGAAAATTACTGCATAGATTTTTCCACTCCTCTTATGCAAATATTGGCTTTGTAGAATTTTTTGAACTTTTGAGTTTTCATAGCTCAAGGTCACATTCCATTTAAAAACACATTCCAGAAAGAGCTAAAGGAAGGTTCACAAAGGACACCTGGTTTTTTCAAAGACCTGGATTCTTTTAAAGTGGATTTCTAAATGGAATCACTCTATTCATACATAAGGGGCAGTTATATTTGGTCATAAAAGCTAGATTTTACAGTAGAAAAATGTTTCCATCTCAAAATAATACTTATAACATGTTTTAAAGCACAGTTAAATTAAAAAAATACATCCACTTAAAGTTTTCCTTTAAAAAATCTGTATTAAATTCTAATAAAGGTATTTTATTGAGAAAAAAATAACCACTGAATTATTCTCTTGCTTCCAGATTATCAATGTTTTTCTTAACTTTACTATAAAATTTTTGCTAATGGTAAACACAATTTTTGTAACCACGCTTTACCTACCCTACCCTTTCATCCCCTTCTGTGGCCACTCCTTCCCTTATATCCAATACTCAAACATTATCTCAATTTGTTCAAATTGCTTTCTATGCTTGAAATCTTCTAAGTACTATTCCCTCACTTTAATAATTCCATATTATTCTTTAGGTATCATCTAGATGTGCCATTTTTTCTGGGCTGTCTCCCTGAAGACATCCTTTCCCCCACTGGACCCTTACCTCATTGCGTCCTGTGTAGGTATATTCTGCCCAATACTCCATCCAAGCTTCTGTTTCCCTTTTTGCTGAACATTACTCTGAATCTCTTACTCACCACACTAACTGTAATTACCTCTTAACTCTCTATTTTCTCATAAGAATCCTTGAATTCCTTGGAGACAAAAGCTAGATCGTATTCAACTTTAAATTCCTAGCACCTGTCTTTGTGACTGAACAAGTATTAATTCATTGTTTCTTGAATAAATGTATAAATGGAAGTGTATACACTGACCTCCAACCCCACAACAGCACAGTTGCCTATACAAGGGACAATAATTTATTCTATTGCCTATGTTCTGCCCATACAAACTGACCTACTGTAAGGTGCTCTTGAAAAATAAAGATAATTTGGAAGCTTCTTCTAACACTACAAGATCACCACTGAATGTACAGATGACTTGCACATTTGGGTCCTATGTTTAAAAGAGGAAGTGAATTGTTCTGCATAAAATGAATATTTTCATGTGCATAAAAAGTAAATACTAAGGGCTTGGGGACAAGTGGACAATACAGAGAGAAGATGGGAGTCAATAGAGAAGAGCAAGACCAGGCAGACTGGCATAAATCTGGAGCTGATATGGGTAAAGTTGTCTCCTAATTCCTCTTGATGGATTAGCCAAATGTTGTTTATGGATGGTGATATTTGCTTTTAATTCTAAACTGTCAGCACTGCTGTGAAGTGAACCCCTTCATTAATCTGAAATCTTAGGTTAAGACCATCACAAAATCCAAATGTTTTCTGAAGGTTTTTGTTTTATGTTGCTTCTGTATAAATAAGGGAAACAGGGCTGACTTTCAAGTTAGGGTAGAGAAAAGAGACAGGAACAGCCTTAGGAGGTAAGACACAAGGGATTTTCAGCAGCATCAGAACCTTGGAAGCCAAATATGCCATGAAATCATAAGCCCCTGGGAATTGACTAAAACCTGGGGAAGGTCATTGGACAAGGATGTGGCTCAGTATGCTACAATTTATTAGTGTGTATGTGCATGTGTGTTTGTATGTCTGTGGGGTGTGTGTGGGTGTGTGTGTGTGTGTGCGCATGTGTATGTGTGAAAGAATAGAGCCACTTCAGCTGGCTACTAAGATATATATATAACTTGATGCAACTATTTTCAATCACTAAGTTAACATTAAAAACTATGTATCATTTTCCCTGTCATAGTATATTCTCAAAGATACCAAAATATTAGTAATATTAGTACTGAAATTTACGTACCTATAAGATACTAATTAGAAAAATATGTCAGAGTTGTGTTAAATATTACAAAAATGAAATTTTGGCTTTAAGAAATAATTGGAAAAACCAAAAGAAGACTGAATTTTTCCTTTTTTAAAAGAGAAAAAAACAAATTCACTGTACTATATAAAATTTTAAATAATAAAGAATATTAAGTTGTATTATCATTTTTACAGTAGTTTGTACCAATCATACTGATTATTCCCACATAAGTAAACCACCTTTAAAATATGTTAGTGAGGTGTTAGTATATAGTATACCATGTTTTATTTGTAAATAAAATAAATAGCTATGACTTTGGTGGAAAAGTTTTGTTTGTTTTACTACATTTTATTTCACGTTAATATATGAAATAATCATGGTCCATTTTTCATATGGTTCTATAACAGACTGGTAAACTTTTATATTAAAAGAATGAATATTTTAGAATCAGTTTAATAAAGTATAAAATTCAGTGGAAAAACAACCCCGGTAGTTCCTCTATAGGACAAAGATCCTTCTCATGTTAAAAGATGGCACAAATGCCTACGACAGTACAGACTAACTAGGTTGTACATTGCTTTTCTTGTAACTGTTTCTGTTTGGTGCATTTAATTTGACCGGTTCACAATGTGTCACGATGAATTATGTTATAGTGGTACTCTTGTGAGAACGCATAAATTCTAGGGTGTTTATGTCATTTAACATCAGTGCTAAGCTTAAGAGTTTTCATATTATATTTTAAGGATCTGGATTTTCTCCAGATATCTTGAACTCCTTCATTGTAATGACAGACCACATTTTATCAAGTAATTTGAGTCATACATAACCATAAGCAATTAAGCAAGTGAGCAGATATATCTATATATCCATATCTATATATCTATATCTATATCCATATCTATATACAGATATATATTTGAGGTGCCAAGTGTTCACCTGCAAATAATTTATACACCAAACCCTTCAGTAATAGCTTATCCCATCCCTTCACTTTAATCAATGGCACAGTGGGGAAGTTATTAGTCCACTGACATTCTAATCACCATGAGGTCTTGCAGCTATTGTTGATATACATAATTATGTAATTAGTTTTAAGAATCTTTGTATTACTCTCCACAAGAAAAGTGCTTTCATTTATATTCAGGGAAAATAGACTTACAATATTCATCTCTGACATGGCAAAAATTCCTGTTAAAATATACATACACTGAGATATTTCAATTAAGTATTTCATTAATACAGAATTTAATTTTATTTTCTGTTCCAGTTGCTAGGACTATATAACAAATTACTTTAAACCTAGAAGCATAAAACAACTTTAGAGACAGATTATCTTAGCTGACTGTAAGCCATCTGATTAATATAGTCAAGATTCTTACAGAGTTGGCAAAACTACCTAGCAAAAAATTACCTAGTACACAGTGTGCAAATACATATAGTGCCCACTGTGGGCTGGACACTCTGCTAAGAGCTGCTGGAAGCTTTAGATAGGAATCAACATGGATGCTGGCTTGGGGGCCGTCTGGTAACAGAGATGAGATGATTTGTAATGCTAACTATTACAAGACGAATCTAGTGGAAGACTGGGGAGAGCCAGTGCCATTCGGAGAAGATAGAAGACAGCATCAACCTGGCAGGACCTGATAAGGAGAGCATGAATAACTCTGATTTATCAAATGTTGTCTCACATGGAAGGGTTTTAAAGTTTCAAAGAAGAAAACTGTTACCACATCCTTTTTATAATTATAATCATTTAGGTACTTAAAAGTTCTACAGTGCACTAATAATGAAGGTCATACTTTCCTATTACATGCAAATGTTGGTATTTTTTATCATTTGTATATTTTGTTTGAAAAATCTTACTTGCTTGACATTTTGTTTTTAAAAAATACAGAGCTAAGAACATTTTAGAATTTTTCTGAGAAATATGGTTTTATAAAGCTTCATGACTATTTGGGCAGTTTTATTATTTTGACACGCTCTAGTATACCAGGAAATATGCCAGGTTGTGCTGGTTTTGTACTTTGTACTTCTTTCTGGTAAGTGAACTGTTATCATTTCTGCCAAACACCTGTGAGCAGTTCAATAAGCTGCATATTATAATTCTGATATATTTATAAAGTATCATAGCCACCTGGCTTTTTAAAACCAAGGTAAGCCAGGATATTATTTTTTATTGAACAAATTGGTAAAACTATTTCAGCATCACTATGGTTTGTCTACTTACACATAAAGTATTATAAGTTTGACATAATAGCTTAGGTAATTAGAAACAAAATTGTGTCAAATGTAAAAGGAAGTTTTATAAACTCTTTTATCTTAGATTTGGACTGTAATTATACCAATTTAGTCTCTAGATTACATCTAACATACCTGCACGACCTTAGATTGGAACAATTGTCTTTAATTTAAATGGAACTTAATATCATGTTTTATTAAGAACTATTTCGGGGCGCCTGGGTGGCGCAGTCGGTTAAGCGTCTGACTTCAGCCAGGTCACGATCTCGCGGTCCGTGAGTTCGAGCCCCGCGTCGGGCTCTGGGCTGATGGCTCAGAGCCTGGAGCCTGTTTCTGATTCTGTGTCTCCCTCTCTCTCTGCCCCTCCCCCGTTCATGCTCTGTCTCTCTCTGTCCCAAAAATAAATAAACGTTGAAAAAAAAATTAAAAAAAAAAATAAATAAAAAATAAAAAAAGAACTATTTTGTTTTGTTTCAAAGAAATCAGTTTTACTCCAAAAAACACCAGTAACGGGGAAGATTATTATAAAGATTTAAGTAAGTTAATAAGGACATCACACTTTCATGGAAATGCACTAACAGAGCTGGATGTCATAGAGAATTGAGCTGGGGGTTAATTTTGGATTCAAGATGTCTCAGTCAGTTCATGTTGTCAAAACAAAATACTGTGGACTGGGTGGCTTAAAAAACAGAAATTTATTTCTCACAGTTCTGGAATCTGAAAGTCCAAGATCAAGGTGTCAGCAAATTCAATTCCTAGAGAGTCAGCTTCCTGGCTTTTAATAGGCCAGTTTTTTGCTCCATTCTCCCAAGGTAGGAAGACTAAGTTCTGGTCTCATCCTCTTCTTATAGGAACACTAAGGCCATCATGCAACCCTGACCTTCATAACTTCATCTAAATGTAAATACCACCCAAAGGCCCCCGTCTCCAAATACCACCAAATTAGGAGCTAGGATTTCAACATATTATTTGAGGCAGGGGTGGGGGGTGGGTGGGAGGGAGATACAAACGTTCAGTCCATAACATAAGACATCCCTACGGACATTGGGCTAGGCATCCTATGAAGACTGATTATAGAATCTGGCCATTACTATGACTGAACAACATTTCACAATGGCCTTTTTTTGTATCCCAATACCAATGCCTTCTACCCAGTAGGTCATCAATGCAGTGGTTTTCCTCTAGTTTTTTAGAAATTTTACTGAGTAATGTATCAGATAACCATCTGTTTATACTGCTTAGAGAAGATATGCAGCTAGTTTTATTTCCTCATCATACTGTATCTTGCCTCTGAAAGTTTTAAAACTGTATTAGGAACATATTATTTGTGTTTTAGGAATTATTTTTCTTATGTAGAAATGTAAAGCTTGAAAATAATATACACAGATGATTACAAAATAAGGTGGAAATATGGCATTGGGGAAAAAAGAATGTTCATCTCTAATTTCATGGGGAAAAAATGAAACTGAAATAATCTACTTTCATTATGAATCTATAAGTATGGGCCTATTTGTAAAGGTTAAATGTTGCATGTTAAAAGGTATTTTAACATTTTTCATCAAAATCCAAAGTAAAAATCTAACATCCATATTCAAGGAATGTATATTCCTTCTCCACTACATTTTACATGCTTGAAAGAAAACTTTTATCACATTACACATCTGAAAGCAAAATTTACATGTGTGAATAGAAACATACATAAAATTCCTTGTGTTTCTCTCACCATTAATCTTTTTCTGAAGGGTCTCAACAATGTTTCTAAACACAGTACACAAATTCCATACAAATATAGAGTACTTTTTAATATACTGAACAGACTTCCCTTTGCATATTTAGGACACATTCTCCATCAAAAAGGCTCAAAGAAATTTAATTAAATAACATTGATTAATTCTGTCCTCCATAGTTAATGAATGCATATCCATACAAAAAAACTTGGAAAGCATAGAAAAGCAAAAAGAAGAAACAAAAATAACTCCCAATCTCACTGCCACCAAATACAGTTATCTGAAGTTAACCAGTCCCTAAGCAGTATTTTTTTTTTCTTTGAAAACCTGGGACATTTCCTTACTGTAGTACTTCTTTGAATATCAGACATTAGCTTCCAAGATAACTATACTTACAGATTATTTTTTATATGTCACTTTCAGAGATAGTTTATTAAAGGAAACTAAACTTAAGTTCCTTCCTAAATCACCTTTCTCTCCAGATTTCCATTTTCCATTAATGTTCAAGTGATTCCATTTCCCTAGGCCCAATGTCAGGATTATGTTTTGTCCAATTCTACCCTTAAAAATTCTTCTGTCCCGACTTTCTTTAACATAGGACTGTAGCCAATCCTGTGTTAAGTACCTGGGAGTGAAAATGAACTATTTCCCAAGAACTTAAAGCCTATAAAATCGTCTTCTGAGAGTTAAAAGCAGTAAGACCAATGTAAGGATTAGGAATGACTAGTCAACAAAAAGCGACTGAAAGGCCTTCTCAACTGCTAGTCAACTAAGAGTTACCCATGACCATGCTCGAAAGTATTAACATACACTATAAAGAAATGAGTTCATCAGGAAGGGATATAGCATGACTGAGGAACAATGGAAAAAGGAAATCACAGAAAAAAACATATTATGAGGAGAAAGTGTTCACACTTTCTCTTGTGTATGTGAATTTCAATTGTCTAACAAGTCTGCCTAAGAATTACCTGATACTAGAGAATGGCACATTGTTTGATTTATTATTTATACTGACTTAGGTGGAAAAAATATCTTTGTCATAATTAAGGAAATGGATAATATTCAATGACTTTTACCTGTCCCATAGAAAAATAACCCCAAGGTTATGGTTTTATTATTCTGTGATACATTAATTAGTTTGTTTCTAACTTAATTTTTTAACTGACTACATTAAATCCGAGTTATTATATCTTCTTTTAAACTACACTTTTAAACTACAACTACCCTGCAACTTCTTTTAAACTACAACTACCCTGCAAGTTTCCTCATTAATGATTTAGGGAAACTTTTGTGATAATATCTACATTATGGAAATGCATAATACTATCAGTAATTGATGTCAGTAAACATGTGAATCACCTAACTTATCTTATTCTGACTCTAGTTGTTCTGATTATCATTTGATTTTTCAGTAGTAGGCTTTCTGAGATAAAATGTGTTGGCCAAATAATTCAAGTATCTGGCCTCCTGCGTTAATGAGTGAGAAAGTTCATTCCTGAGAGAGAAGTACATTTCTGTTGTGGATACAACATCCAGTCTGTAAGAAAACTGAAGTATAGGTTCTAGATGATGACCAACCTGTTAAATTCATGCTAGACAACAAGTCAGCTTCTTCCAGATTAATATGCCTTAGTGAGTGGTTGGCTGTCCTTTACTTCTGTCAAGGAAGAATTATCTCTAACCTGATCTGGGAAAGAATGTTTATTGTGTGTCACAGCATTCACAACCTTCTCCTGGGAAGGAAGAAATTTGTGTTCCAGACAAATGCTTAAGTGAGGTTTTGAGATGTATTTGAGATTAAGAATTTCTGGGGACTTAGTTGCCTACATGCAACTGAATTTCAGCCTAGGCTATATTAGCCTTTAACTACACACACACACACACACACACACACACACACACACACACGCACACTAATAGTGAGGATAAGAAATAAATAAAAGGTAAACAAAATAGCAAATACAATAATACAGCTTTGGAATTTAAGAAATTCTAAGATAAAAATGAAACAAAGTAAATAAAATAGAGCTGAGGCGGCAGGTATATGGGAGTGCTTTCAGTAGGATTTCACAAAGAGCTTTTTAGGAAGGTGATATTTAAGCAGAGATGTGAAAGACTGGATTTCTGAAAAGAATTCCAGGCCCAGGTCAAAGCAAGAGTATGGGCCCTTTGGAAGAAATAAGATTGATAGTTTCTAGGCAATTCAGGTTCCACCTACTTTATTAAACACTACTTTTGATAAAGAAACTAGGTACTACCACACCAAAAGGTCACAAATCCTTCAGTAAGAAAAGTAAATGTAGGTCTTTAGGAAACTACTGGAAAAGAACGTGGCATCTTTGAAATATATATAAACTGCACTCTTTTAGAAAAACATTTTGAGGGGCGCCTGTGTGGCTCAGTCAGTTGGGTATCCCACTTTGGCTCAGGTCATTGAAAGAGTGGACCTAGGCCAGCCAACTCCATTTTGTTCTGTGTTCTCCATCTTGAGTGACTATGACCCCGATATGGCCCTTTTTCTGGGAAAACCACAGAAAGAAATTCCAGCTCAAACCTCAGACCACGCCTCCTCCCCTTGAGTAACTTCCCGCTCACCCGTTCAAACTTCCCGTTCAAACCATGCCCAGCAACCTGCGCAATGGGACTCTGACCCTTCCCCAGCCAATTGGCTAAGGCCACAACCATTACCCCACCAACTGCCCCTAGATCCCTATAAAACCTTTGTGCTTTTGAAACTCGCTCTCTCTCCAGCATCTCACTGCTGCGTTGGTGCAGGTAGGGGATTGAGCTCCAGCTAGCTCGAATAAAGGCTCTTTGCTTTTGCATCGGACTCGGCTCTCTGGTGGTCTTTGGGGATCACTAATTCTGGGCATAACAGTCATGATCTTGCAGTCTGTGGGTTTCAGCCCCATGTCAGGTTCTGTGCTGACAGCTCAGAACCTGGAGCCTGCTTCAGATTCTGTGTCTCCGTCTGTCTGTCCCTCCCCTCCTCATGCTCTGTCTCTCTTTCTCTCTCAAAAATAAATAAACATTATTAAATTTTTTTTTTAATTTTTGAAACAATTTTTGACAATTTTCAAACAGGATCCTGAGTGGTATCATTTTAGAAAAAGAAAACTTAGAATTAGGCGAGTTAAAAGATAGGGATGTGATTGCCCTCTTCACTTCCTTCCTACATGCAGATTTTAATAAAATATAAAATACTATTTTATATTTTAAGTCTATCATCTTATTTTCTGTACCACCTTCCATCATAGTTATGAGAATATATCTCTCTCTAGATCTTAAACTTCCTGAAGTCAGGAGCCATGCTTCATTTACATTAGTATCTGCTACCTATTGCATACTACCTTAGAGACAGTTATTCTCAATACTTACTTGTTGAATAAATGAAATACATGCATATGTTTATTCCATTAATAAAGATTTTGCAACATTATACTTTCTAAATTTACTTCTTAAAAAAAAAAGGACACTTAACTACAGAGAACAAACTAATGGTTGCCAGAGGGGAGATGGGTAGAGGGGATAGAGGAAAGAGATCAAGGTGATTAAGAATACACTTATCTTGATAAACACTGAATAATGTATAGAATTGTTGAGTCACTTTTATACCTGAAACTAATATAACAATGTATGTTAGTTATACTTTAATAAAAATTAATTAATAAAATGAGACAGATAATTAATAGTAAGTAGTGTTATGAAGGCTGTATTGTTTATTACTGTTTACTCAGAATCTAACAGTTTTGACTTGTTGTAGGCTAACAAGTACATTTTGAATATTGAACTAAAACATCTCAGACTATTCAACCAACTGAATATTGGTCTTCAAAGCAATGAACTCAGGAGTTCATTGTTTTTTTCTAATGATTCAACCCTTGCTCGAAAGATTCTTGAAAAAAAAGTTAATTGATTTCTGAGCAAGACTACAGGTTTCACGAGAAAAGTCAGTTCCAGTTCTTTATAGATACGTGTTTATTGACCAGTCAGAACCACAATTCTAAATTCCAAGAAAAAAAAAATTCTATTATAGCAGAATTTCTGCAATATAGTAATAGTTGAGGACGTGTTCAGATTTAATTGGAAATGTTTTCATTTGATGTAAAAAGTCAGATTTTAGAAACAATTAATATACATTAAGAAGGAAATCAGCTCCTTTGTAATACATAGATGCTATCAGTAAAAAGAAAAGTCTCAATGGTTGGGCCTAACTACTTGATTGATAATGTAATTGTTTTCGAATATGCATTGTTATCACAGGTTTCTAGTAGTCTTTTTGACCTTTACTAACTCGTTTCATTTCCCTTTATCTGAGGAGAATCTTTCCGTGAGAATCTCAAAGTCTTATCTGCTGATCATAGGCTGATGCTTGGGAAAGCCCTCTAGTTTACTCATGTAAAACATTTTAAAAGCCTCTAATCTTAATGAGTTACATTTCTTCCAGAAATGCAGTTCTTAATTATGGCAAAGAGTTAGGTTGTTGTTGTTGTTGTTTGCAATTCTTTATCTGTGGCCTTTAGTTCTACTACAAAAACCTAAGCTCTAATAGTTATGTTATCAACAGGTAATATATTCTAAAGTGTATGTAAGATCCCACTGTCTACAATATCTCAAGGGTCATTATCAAGCCTCAATCATCAAATTTACGTACAACAACCAAGAATGCCCACAAATGCTGGCTTTTCCCTCCACCAGACATTTTTAGTCAGATAACAAATCAGGGTGAGTTTAGTCAAGGGACTCATTTTCCTCCGGCAGTGATTGCATTAGCTGTCACAACTAGAGTTTAAAGTCATGTACTTTGGGTCACAGTTTCCTTGATCCAGTTCTGTTCCTGCCGCTGGCAATATCAGCAGCTGTGGTTATTATAACTACCCCCAGGTGACAGAACTTAGCATTTCATTTTGGGGGGTGTCAGGGAAAGGCAGCGAAAAGGGATGGAAGCTTAGTATCTGTATAATGTTTATGACATCCCCAAGTACCATATAGCTAAAAAAACAAACACCATTTAATCATGTCTGCCTGAGATACAGCAGAGGGCACCATATACGGGTCATCACTCAGGCAATAGTGCATTAACAATTCCTTTTTCTCCTCCAGTAATTTGAGTCACATCGAAAAAAAAAAAGGTTGCAGTTATTTCAAATCTTTTCCAACCTCAATCCTGATGAATGCTGCATTGGTGTTCTTTTCATGATTCTCTTTGTTTCTTACTCCTTTCCACACTGAGGAGAAATCAATGCTTAAAAACAATATTTTCAAGATTTACATTTATTCTATATACAAAACAAATATCATCAAAAAAATCTGACATATCGCCAAAGAAGAGAAATGCTGCTTGCCAAGAAAACTTATTTCTTTTCTTAGTTAGTGGGCATCCCACTGAAAGCTCATATACATGTGCTATATCAGTCTCTAAATAATATAAATGAAAAGTTTTACAGTTTAAAGTCAAGCAAGTGGTCACAGGTGAAAACTGCTTCATCCTTGAAACACAAACATATCAGCCATTATATTCTGTGTACTCAGTTTTAACCATGCTTTACTGAAGATAAGGGCTCAATTGTGAAGGTTTGCTTTTGGTTTTCTTATTATTTTAGTTGCATCCTTCCCTCTTTGCATAAAATCCAACAAAGTCTTTTCCTACAGAGTGTTTTCAGAAAAAAGTTGACCTCCTTTAAAAGAGTTAAATGACTCAGATACCTGGGTGGCTCAGGCAGTTAAGTGTCTGACTATTTTGACCCAGGTCATGATCTCATGGTTAGGGAAATTGGGCCCATGTTTTGGGAGATTGAGCCCGGAGTCTGTGTTGTTAGTGCAGAGCCTCCTTGGGATTCTTTCTCTCTCTCCCTCTCTCTCTGACCCTCTCCAGTTCATGTTCTCTCTCTCTCAAAAATAAGTAAATAAATAAATATTTTTTTAAAAAAATAAAAGCATAAGTGACTGAAATATCCTGTTGGATCTGTCAAGAAGAGAAGTTTTTGTGGGGCAGGTAAACAAAAAGCACATGGGCAGAAGTATACCATAACCCTTAAAGCCTAAAAGCACATTAAAACCTTTAACTTAGTTCATAGTTCTAAACCAGTTTAATGGAGAGGGTCTTGATTTGCAATGACAGAAATGATCTTAGATAATGCTTGCTTTTATTTGTGTGGAATCCACCACCTACCTCTCAAGCTCTTCAGATGTGCCATGCCCCTTTTCCATTTACGTGTTTGTGCACACATTCACCATTTGACACTCTGCAAATAAGCCAATAAATATCCCCAAGCTCTGTCTGCTACACTGTAGATGGCTTCGTGAAAATAAGAACTTGACATCTTAGTCACAGGTGAAATTGAAAACAAGAGGCAAGAGGTGAAATCATTAAGTCTAGCTTCCACCTTCTGATATTCTTCTTGACTTTCTGCTGAGTACCCACAAGGTCAGAGATCACTGGGGCTGCAGCAGTCTTGCCACCACTCTTTTGATACTTAGGGATGCAACAGGAACTCTAGTGAGGTTGGGGGAATCCCTCCTGCCACTAAATTCTTCAAGGGCTTTGTACAAATAAAGAATCCAAAAATATACCACTTTCCTCAGCATGTTTTAATTCTGCAGTATATTTCTCTCTATCCAGCCAGAATTAGAGTTGCCATAAATGCTATAATGGCTTCTTATAGGAACGTTGTGCCCTTTTAATGACCAGCTCATACTCAAAAGGTAAGTTTTCTTTACCTTGTGAGTATAAGCAACATTGGCATCTAGTATTGACTAAAGGGTTAAAATCTACTAGGTACTCAAGTGTTGTTCCATCTTAGAAAAGAATTACGTTGAAATGATTTGGGGGAGGCTGAGAAGATGGTGGAGTAGGAGGACGATAAGCTCATCTCTTCCCACAGATACTAGATAACACTCATGCCAGTGTACATAACCCAGAAAACAACTTGAAGACTGGCAGAACAGTCCACAACAAAAGGTAGAGAAGAGTCTGCGATGAAGACAGTAGGAAGGGCAGAGACAAGGTGAGGAGCAAAATAGACCACCACCATCCATGGTGGGGAGGGAGGCACAGGCAGGGAGAGGGAAGAGAACTAGAATACCACACCAAGGAGCTGCCACATGGAAGGTGAATCCCCATAACATTTTCCTCTGAAAGCAAGAGGGGCCAAATTTTGTGAGTTCTGACAACCAGCAAGATTTAAAGCCAGAAATTTTAAAAATCAGCAGACTTGGTTCTGAGAGAGCCCAGAGGGTAATAGGAAGCTCAGCTCCCAACCTTAAAGAAACAGCATGACAAACAGCTCAGGGAATTACAACATAGAAGGAGCAGTCTGAAAACCATCTGGTACAAATGGGAGAGCAAGTAGTTTACTCATTTCAGAGTATTTCCTAGAGGGACAGGGATTTCTGAAGGACTTCTCCAGAAGCAAAGGAGCTAGCAGTTGCCATCTCCTTCCCCAATCCCCTAGAATGAACATAGGACCATCTTTGGAAACCAGGAAGTGCCCACACTCTATACCTAACTTTCTTACACCATGCCCTGCCTCACTGCAGAGATCCCCCAACAAAATCAACCCAAGGAGCTCCACACCAAGATATACAGTAATTAAAATGGTAAAAAGTAGTGATAAGAAAGGAATTTTAAAAGAAGCAAGAGATAAGAAGATACTTACATACAAGGGAAACCCTATAAAACTATATCAATAGATTTTCAACAGAAACTTTTCAGGCAAAAAGAAAGTGGCATGATATATTCAAAGTGCTGAAAAAAAATCTGTAGCCAAGAATACTCTATCCAGAAAGGCTGCTATATTCAGAAGAAGAAGAGATAAAGAGTTTCCCAGACAAAAAAATCTAAAGGAGTTCATGACCACTAACCCAGCCCTATAAGAAATGTTAAAGATGACTCTAGATGGAAGGAGAGGCCTATAATAACAGCAAGAAAAGTAGGAAGCACAAAAACAGTAAAAATAAGTATATCTATAAAAATCAGTCAAAGGACTCATAAAATAAAAAGATGGAAAGTATAGCACCATGAACCTACAATGTGGGGAGGGGCAGTAAAAATTGGGTTCATACTTAAGCAACCATCAACTTAATATAGACTGCCATATGCAAAATGTGTTAAATATGAACCTAGTGGTAAGCACAAATGAAAAACCAGTAATAGATAGATATGCAAAGAATAAAGAGAAAGGAATCCAAGTTTATCACTAAGGAAAGCCAGCAAACTGTGAAAGAAGAGAGAAAGAGAAAAAAGGACCAGAAAAGATCTAGAAAAATAACTGCAAAACAAGAAATAAAATGGCCATATATACACACACACACACACACACACACACACACACACACACATATGTATATATATATTGCATACACACACACACACACACACATATATATATATATATATATATATATATATATATATATATTGCATATCAATAATCACTCTGAATGTAAATGAATGAAATGCTCCAATCAAAAGACACAGGGTGATAGGGTGGATAAAAAATGACCCATCTATATTCTCTGTATAAGACACTCATTTCCAACCAAAAGGCACTTCCAGATTGAGGGTGAGGGGATGGAGAAACATTTACCATGCAAGTGGATGTCTTAGGAAAGCAATACTTACATCAGACAAAACAGACTTTAAAACAAAGACAAAGGACAATATATGATAATAAAGAAGACAGACCAACAAGGGGATATAACATTGCAAATATTTATGCACCCAACATGAAAGCCACCCAAATACATAAAACAACTAATAACAAACATAATGGAACTAATCAATGTGATATAATAAGAGTAGAGGACTTTATTTTTTTTTATTTTTTTTTTATTTTTTTTTCAACGTTTATTTATTTTTGGGACAGAGAGAGACAGAGCATGAACAGGCGAGGGGCAGAGAGAGAGGGAGACACAGAATCGGAAACAGGCTCCAGGCTCTGAGCCATCAGCCCAGAGCCCGACGCAGGGCTCGAACTCACGGACCGCAAGATCGTGACCTGGCTGAAGTCGGACGCTTAACCGACTGCGCCACCCAGGCGCCCCAAGAGTAGAGGACTTTAATATCCCACTTACACCAATGGAGAGAACTTCCAAATAGAAAATCAACAAGAAAACAATGGTTTTGAATGACACACTGGATCAGATGGATTTAACAGACATATTCAGAACCTTCCATCCTAAAACAGCAGAATACACATTCTTTACAAGTGTACGTGGAACATTCTCCAAATAGATCACATTATAGGCCACAAAACAAATCTGAACAAATTTAAAAAGATCAAAAGGTCCTATCATGCATCTTTTCCGACCACAACTCTATAAACCTAGAAATCAACCAGAAAAAAATCTGGGGGAAAGAAAAAAGAAAAATCTGGAAAGAGCAAGATACATGGAGGTTAAATACATACTACTAAACAATGAATGAGTTTATCAAGACATCAAAGAAGAAATAAAAATTACATGGAGAGAAATGACAACGAAAAAACAATGGTTCAAAATTTAGGGGATACAGCAAAAGCCGCAGATCTAAGAAGGAAGTTTATAGTAATACAAGCCTACCTCAAGAATCAAGAAAAATACCAAGTAAACAACAAATGAAGACTAAGCCCATAAGAATAAAAAAGCAGATAAAAACAACAGTAGGGAGTAAAAAAAATACCTTATCTTCTTAAATAAAAAACAAAAAGAAGAAAAATATAAGAATGATTTGGGAAAAAATAACAATGTTCATAACAGGCAAAGATTTATAATGGCAGTCCTAAAGAAGAAAGCCAAATATGAGAACAAAACAAATACTAAAAATTATTCAAGAAATTTCCCTGAAATAAAACAAAATACATATTGAAGGAATGTTCAACATAACCAAGAATATCAACCTGGAATAATAAAAAAATGAATCACTCAAATTTAAAAAAATAAAAAAATAAAATCACTCAAATTTAACAACAAAAATTCTTTTGGAGATCTAGAGAAAAAGGACAAATGACTTATAAGGAAAAGAGTAGTTTTCAGACTTCATAAAAGCATTGCAATGTGCCATAAAATAAATACAGTAATATATTTAAGATACCCAAGGGGAAAAATGCGAGTCAAAGATGTTTATATCAGAAAAACTGACTTTTAAGTACAAAGAATAGAGCTAAACATTTATCACAAAAATTTATGGATTATTATTTTTATAGACTTTTCCTGAAGAATCTACTATAGAACAAACTGCAGACAATCAATATGACTGGATAGATGTTGATGTAAAGGCTGGTAATAAGCACAGAATATATAATTATTCATTGAATTAAGAAAAAAATGAAAATTAAAAGGGAGAGAATATAGTGAGTCATGGCTATATGTTCTGACAAAGTATAAACAGTCAACTATGAAGAATGTGGAGAATGTGGAAGGACTATGCAAAAATTGTTAACTGATTCCTGTGTGATGTGGGATAAAGTAAATGAATGATCATTAGATTTTTTTAATTGTTTCATTTCCTGTGTACAAGTGAATGAGTATTCTCTGAGTGCAACGAAAGAGATACCAATGTAATACAGAGGAAGTTGAGGTTAAATCCTATAATCCTGAATTTATTTGGTAGTACCATAAATTTACTTAGATTGTCCTTTATTACCATAAACACGTAAACACACACACACACACACACACACACACACACACACACACAGAGCCATTGGTCCATTGGTAAGGCCTAGATGAAATTACCAATTCAATAGTGACAATTACTTTAATCTACAGATTTTAAATGCCATTCCCCACCGAAAGAAATCAGGGTTCTTTAGAGAAATGTCCACTTCCAGGAATTGAGAGGTAAATGTGTAGGATTATCATAAATATCTTCTCATATACCTTGATAGCAAGGAAGCTATCAAAGATTAGTAGGGTCATGTCAAAAAACATCAGGGGTAACAAAAAAGGTACCAAAGAGTCAAAGATGGAAAACTTTGAGCATCAGTAAGAAAAATTATTGCAATGATTTGAAATTCATCAAAAGTTTTCAAATTAATGAGTTTTTATTTTGGAGAATAGTAAGGGAAATCATTCATTATCTTGACAATTGGGAATAAAGAGAAAGAACAAAGTATACATGTCCTACCTTTTCTATATAGACTGTATCACTGAAAATCAAATAATTGTGTTTTTTTAGAGTTTCTTTATTTATTTTAGAGAAAGAGGAAGAACGTGCACACCCAGGGTAGGGCCAGAGAGAAAAGTAGAGAGAAAGAATCCCAAGCAGGCTCTCACTGTCAGTGTGGAGCTGGGCATAGGGCTCAAACTCTCAAACCCATGACATCATGACCTGAGCTGAAATCAAGATTCATATACTTCACCTATTGAGCCACCCAGGTACCCCCAAATAATTGGATTGAAGGAAGTATCACTTTCTAGAAGTATTTCTAGTTGATATATTTTTTGAATCATAGAAGTAGAATACCATCACTATGAAACCCCAATCAGTTCATGAGTCTAAGCATTGAACTTCTATAGCTACAACTGTCATAAGATACAGATAAGCAGACATAATATGTCTCCTGATTAAAGAACACACCCTTACCTTTAGTCTTGCCAGGGGATGGAACCTGAGAATGAATCTACCCAGCTATCTACAAAAAAAAAAAATGGACAGAAGTATAGCTTGAATTGCATAGTTAGTATATAATCAGCAACATTTAGACTGGGGGAAATCTACAGGTTAAATAGTTCAGGTTCTTTAGGATACATCTTGAACTGTACCGTTATTATGAAATCAGCACCAAAGAGATGATAGACCAAGAAAGGAATAAAGGGCAAGCCCATAGACCAATACAATTACAAATTTAAAGGGTGTGGGGACAAGACAATATCATAGCGTCTATTATAAAGTAATAAAAATTAGTACTTAGGAAGTGATAATATAGCCTTGTCAGTAGGTACCTCCGTGGCCTAACATCATGCTTGACACATGATAACTAAGCCCTGAAAATGTATTTTATTTGTTTATTTGTGGGAGAATGTGTGTATGTGTGTACTGTTTTATTATTGGTGATGTTTGGTGGCTGTTTTTCCCTGAAAAACAGTATGTTGATCATACTGCCAAAAAAAAATGCAGAAGAAAATATCTGCATTCTTGTTTTAGTATGAAGAAGCATTCACTGTTACTAGATGTAGTACTAAATTTTTCCCTGGGGAATTCCCATATTATATTAAGACACTAAGGCACTCAAATCATGGTGAGAAACTGGATTCTTATCGGTCATGAAGACACAAAGCTATAATACAGTGCAGGTGCAAAGCTATGCCATGATAAGAAACATTATATAATAAAAATGTAGAGGTCCTGCTCATAGTGAATTATCATTACAAAAATCCCCAAAGACCCTTTCAGTGATGTTGGCCCATCTACACTCTGCTTGAGACCTTAGGAAAGAGGAAATTTATTGAGACTTTAGAAAACAGATCATTTATTTCTTAGAATATAGAAAAACAGCTCTTAGAACTCTCAGTTTCAGTGAAATATCTGTTTCTCTTCAATCAACTTCCATCCTTTTCTGTCAAACTAATGACATTTCAGAGATATCTTAAAAATTCTTATAATGACTTTGGGATGTAGCCCTGGGCCCCAAATCATTAAATAGTCCTGTCAACTTCCACTATATAACTATCTGTAGTCCCTGCTGAAATTTTTCTGATACCTGGAAAGTTTTAGAACAACTATTCTTTTGAGGGGACTACAAATGAAATATGTCTGCCTTCATCCCCAGAACCTCACAAGCCAGGGATTTCCAGTATCATGTCAAACTCACTGGCAAATTGTTTAGAAAACAAAAACAAAAACAAACAAATAACAAAATTCAAGCAAATTTCCCTAAACAGCAGACACTATTCAACTTATTATCTACCATATTTTGAAACTTCCTAAGAGTCACCCTGTAAGCACAGATGCACATAGTAATGTTAGCTGTAATAATATTAGGAAAAAGATATAATTAACATTTATCAAATATATAATTTTACTTTAATAAATATATATAAAATGCCATTAGTATATTTATTTCTTACCTATCAAATATTAATATTCCTGAGTTAAATATAACTCCTCAAAAAAGCGTTTCAGTTCTTTGACAGACTGGTAAAGTTTAAGGATCTACATCAAATCAGAATAATTTAAATGTTGGGGCGCCTGGGTGGCGCAGTCGGTTAAGCGTCCGACTTCAGCCAGGTCACGATCTCGCGATCCGGGAGTTCGAGCCCCGCGTCGGGCTCTGGGCTGATGGCTCAGAGCCTGGAGCCTGTTTCTGATTCTGTGTCTCCCTCTCTCTCTGCCCCTCCCCCGTTCATGCTCTGTCTCTCTCTGTCCCAAAAATAAAAAAAAAAGTTGAAAAAAAAATTAAAAAAAAAAGAATAATTTAAATGTATTAAATAAAATATACAAAATTGTTAAAAAGTGATTATATTGAAATGCTATTTAAAATAGTTTATTGTAATATAGTAAAATAGTGTATGCACTTCATTATTGTATCTTGTGGTGGGTCTAATAACTACCATAATTTCAAAGAAGTAATATTTCAAGATTATCTGTAACAATTGCAATGAGATATCAAAATGTTTGAATGATATTGCTAATATTACTGTGGATTTTTGTTAAAATTCCTGATTGGAGAAAAGCTCAATTTCAATTAGAGGTCAGTGAAAATAAAGATTTAATTTTTTTGCAGCCAGTTGGATTCTATCCATGAACTCTTATGGGACATACAGCACTCAGATTAAAAACCTACGAAATAAACCAATTAGTGAGGCCTCTATATCTTTAAGAATAAAGTTCCCTTAAATAGATTCTTAGTCCGTTTATTTATCATATTCATAATATTTGGTATGAGTAACATTAAAAGTGTTAAATATTTTAGGTATGCTCAATTACTTAAGTAGCAAATGCAATTAAGAATATTAATAATTAACATGTATGCACAATGATCTTACTATTTCTTCTACATATAACAAGAAAACCATTACTTTTACAGTGTAATTCTAACATGTATAACAAAGAAAAGAAAAATTCAACTGAACTGGCATTATATTTAAGGACTTAAGAAAGCAATTTTCTTTTTAAATAGTTCAATTATTTTTTCTAATCTCTCTCTTGTTTGAATATACTTTCTCTCTAACCAATTTAGGTTTTATTACATTTCTAAGTGTGTGTGTGTGTGTGTGTGTGTGTGTGTGTGTGTGTGTGTATACCATCATCATATACATATGATATATATATGATATATATATGGTTTTCTCCCCAAAGCTGAAATTAGCCCTTTGGGCCTAACAAGTCAGGAAGGATCATAGAACTTTCTACAATCACATTACTAATCAATTTAAAATCCTTTGTTGCTCATCTCCTCCAACAGCCTAAAAAAGAGCAGAATATGATCTTCAGAGACAACCAAAGGACCAGAGGATACAGAAGGAAATAGTTCTGTGATATTTTCTCTAATATTGCATTATTTATTACTGTAAGGGTTTCTATAGTAAGACTGAAAATATATTTAAATTACCTATGGATCTCTTGGTACCAGAAGACATAAAATCACGTGATGGATCTTTGAAGTACTAACCTAATGGCCTCAAATGAGTTACTTAACCTTCCTAGCATGCAATTCTCTCCACTGCCACATGGCAATAGAAATCACCTTACAATTGTATTGTGAGGATCAACACTATTGATAACTGTCTACACTGTAAACTACCGTATTAGTCTCGATTATTTTTGTCATTAACTATAGTAATTAATTTATTCAACAAGTATGTACTCAATGCTATCTGTGTGGCAAGCACATCTTTAGATTCTGAATGTACAAAGTGAACAAGGTACCTCAAAGAGATTTCACTAGGTTGAGGGTTGTAAGAAAGAGCTGATATTAACTGGATGACAAAATCATTAGCTGTATCCATACAGCCATGAACAGAAAAATGATGGTATGGCAGAAAAGAATAATATACATTTTAAAATCAAACCTGCTAGATTTGAATTTATAAGAAAATATTTACCATGAATCAAAAAACTTACTACTAATTTGATAGAAAGAGGAACATCGGGACAATATATTTAACTCAATTCAATTTTAAAAAATTTTCTGTGAAAGTGATACCCCCAGACACTCTTTTGTGAGGCACTATTAGATAAATTACAAAATATTAGGAGCAAAAAAATAACATAACAAAGTATAATATAAATTTGAAAACATAAGGAATGAATGTATGGAGGTATGAGATAAAGAGAAGGAAGTCTAAATGCCTATGCAATTTGAGAATGCAAAAAATAAAGGTCAATTTTATTAAAGACTTTGAAAACACTTTAAATTATAAAAAACATTACAAAAATCTAAATCACCAAGACCCAGAGTTAATAATGGTTAATATTTTGCTATATTTGCTATAAATATTTATGCTTAATATGGATCTCAGGTATGATTCATGGCATACTACCTCTAACATTCTGTGCAAAACCTCTCTCTTATTTTACTTCATTTCGTCATTCCTATCTCTATTCTCATACCCAAGTTCCTAATAGGCATCAATATAATGGATGATTAATTGTATAAGTATGCCAGAAATATATATTTGATATATACTTTGCTATAAATATAGTTTCTTACTTTTAATGCATAAGTCTAAGAACTATCCTCTTTGCAGTTTACAAATCTAAATCATAATAATTCTTGTTATAATGTAATCAAACCTATGTATACTCGACAATTTGTTCATTGTATCAGATTGTTTTACAACAATGCTTTTGAATAAACAGCTCTGAATTTTCATTGGTTTAAAACACATTTATTTCCTACCCATGGATCTACAGGACATTTATGCCTCTGTTGAACTCAATTAAAGTCCATGGTGCAGGAAAGTATAGTCTCTCTCCCCAGAGGGTCATGCCAAGGCTTAATTTTCTTATTTCTTCCATTAATACAGTGCACCACGTTGATAGTTTCTTACTTTGAACCATTTTTCTAGTTCCAGAAATATATGTGTGTGTGTGTGTGTGTGTGTGTGTATACACACACACACATACATATATATATGTATGTATGTATATATATATGTATGTATGTATGTATATGTGTGTGTGTGTGTGTGTGTGTGTGTGTGTGTTTTAAGAGAGAGAGAGAAAGTGTCTACAAGCGGGGTAGGGGCAGTGGGACAGGAAGAGAATCTTAAGCAGGCTCTACACCCAGTGCAGAGCCCATCCTGGGGATCGATCCCACAACTCTGGGATCATGACCTGAGCTGAAATCCAGAGTCAGACACTTAACTGACTGAGCCACCCAGGTGCCCCTGTCTGTGTGTTTAAATACACAGTTTGATTGCCAATTTTCTCACAAGCAATTAGTCAGCAAATTATTGTATTATAACTATATTATAACACTAACTTCATGCACTGCCTTGGTATCAGTAATATAGATGCACAAAAAGTGTTAGCTAGCAATCTCTTTCATAATCTTTTTTTGGAAGGGAATAGAAAGATAGAAGATAGATATGTAGGTAAAACCTTATGTGAATAACATCTAGAAAGGGGACAAGTACATATGTTATTAATATCAATATCTTTATTTAAATCTCATTGGTTCATTTGAATATTCTAATTATTCAGTTTTGATTATATATTTCTAGAATTCATCCATTTCATTGAAATTTTCAAATATATTGCCTCAGAAGTTTGGAAAAGCTATTTTACCTATAGAAATGGAAATAATGAAATCAGCACATATAAAGTATATAGTTTGTTCCTATGTTGATGTAGCATAATGTGTTTCTAATTATAAACGTCTTCTCAAATTATCTTTATTGATGCCTGTTTCTAGGCCCACGATGAGAGAGTCTCTGTTGTGTTTTTTTAATGAGTTGTGAGTCAGTAGTAGGTTCTGAAAATAATTTCGTTGTTCACATCATCTAAAAAGTAGAAAATAAAATGATGGATATAAGAATATAACACATACTGTCAGTCATGTTTCATAAAGCATATGTCAATTTAACACTTATGTGCATGTATTACTGGATCCCTGTGTAAAATGTAATGCTTACTGTGGGCTGTAGTCTAAGAAAATGAAAAACAGCTCTGCAGAATACTTTTCTCTACGTAGAGTTCCTGTATTCTCAAGATGTACGCTTTACAGTTTAGCTCTTCTTTCTTTTAACTAACGTCTGTCTCAACACAGGTGAGCTGCATTTCTACAGGTAGTTGAAGTTTCCATCACAGTCTACCTTCTCTTTTTTCTGTTCGTAGAGTATTGCTCTTTAGGGTCTAAAGAAGAAAATATGTGTCTTTGTGTTTTGTTTTGAACCTGGCTTCTGAATTTTATCTTTCTAGCCTAACAGGTTGCTAAAAGAGCAGCGTGGTTTCTTAACTCTTTGGCTGCCTCTACCTAGAATCAGGAAATGCCTTCACAGAAGAAATACATGAGTCAACATTGTGGTTTTATGTTTTCTTTGTCCAGAGATTCTTTACTGCTAATTTTCTCATGCCTTCAAGGAGTTTTTACATTTATTGCTGTTTTAACATTTCTCCAGCTTTTCCAGTTGTACTCAATGATGAGGTTGTTCTGAATTATTTGACATTACTAGAAAAGTCCATTAAATTTCTTAACAGCAATATTTAGTTCAAATGAAGAAAGTGTAAAAACATGTCTATCTTCCCTCTCATTAAAGAAAATAGTATATTTTATAACCCTGCTCATCTCACAACTTCCTTATTATTATCTATTACTTTACTTCCAGCTTATTTCAAATGCACATATCCAAAGTGATAGACATGTTTTTCTCATTCTATTTCTGGGACTATTATTTTTGACTCATCACTTATTTTTTTTATCACTGTTATCGACCAATATTTTGTTCATTGTTGCTTTCTTAATGTAGCTTCTTTTCACTGGATTAATACTGAGGATATAGAATATCCTTTTATAATTATTCAGGGAAAATTTTATAAGTAGAAACATTTCAGTCTTTGTATTCCTGAAAATATATTCATTTTGTCCTTATTTTGTTCTTACATTTAAATGATAGCTTGGCTGGTTTGGAATTCTAGGTTCATTATTATTTTCTTTTTGCACTAGATCTTCTAGTCTCTTTTCTGGTTTGTTAGTATTCTGTCTATCTGACTGCTATTTATTTAAAATTTGTGTTTTTTTTATCCAGTGTGTTTCAGGAATTATTATCACTGTATAATATTTGATATTCTACAGTTTTGATGAGCTATAGAACCCAATTTTTTACAAGTGAATTTAAAATAATTATTTAACTCATCAGTCAGCTGGACTAATCTGAGGTTTTATATCTTTTTTTAAACACATTATCAAGGTATAATTTACATAAAATAGAATTTACCCATTTAAAATGGTTTTTAGTATATTGATAAAGTTATACAATTGTCATCACAATCTAATTTTAGCACATTTTCATCAATCCACAAAAGAAATTCCATATCCATCAAGGTACTCTCCCTATCCCCATACAAATCTCCCCTTCCAAGATAAGCATTAATTTAATTTTGGTCTCTATAGACCGGCCTAATATAGACATTTCATATAAATGGAATCATACACTGTTTGAACATTTGTGACTGGCTTCTTTTACCTAATACTTTCAAAGTCCATCCATATTGTACCTTGCAATCATAATATTCTTTTTATTTTTTTGCTTAATAATATTCCATTGGATAGGATACTATATTTTATTTATATATTCATTAGTTGATGGACATTTGGATAATTTTCACTTTTTGTGTACTATAAGTAAATGGTCATAAAATTATAAAATTTGGCTCTAAGTATTAATGTAGTATTATGTTTTCATGTGTTTTAAGTATACACTTAGGGGTAGAATTGTTGAGTCATATGGTAATGCTTTCTAAACAGCTGATAAATTGCTTTCCAAAGTGGCTACCAAATTTTACATTCCCACCAGCAAAGTATGAGAGTTCCATATTCTCCACATACTTGCCAACATTTCCCCTGTTTTTATTAAAATGATTCTGGTGGGTGTGAGAGGTATAGTGGTTTTGAATTACATTTCCTAAATAACTAATAGTGATTATCCTTTATGTGCTTATTAGTCATTTGTATATATTCATTGGAGAAATGTCTGCGCAAATACTTTCCCATTTTCATTTTTTGGGGGGTTATGTGTCTTTTTAATGTTGAGTTGTGAGAATTTTTTATATATTCTGTATATAAACTCCTTATCAGAAATGTATCTTAATCTTAATCCAGGCCACTATAACAAATTACCATAGACCGAGTGGCTTACAGAACAAAAGTTTATTTCTCAAAGTTCTAGAGTCTGGAAAGTCTAAGATCAAGGTGCTGATATATGTAGTTTATGGTGAGACTGCTTCCTGGTTTGCAGATGGCTATCTTCTTGTTTCCTCACATGGTTCAGAACAGAGAAAGGAAGCAAGCTCTTTTGTGTCTCTACTTATAAGTGCACTAATCCCATTCATGAGGCTTCCATTCTCATGATTTAATTACCTTCCAAAGGTCCCACCTCCTATTATTGTCACATTAGAGGTTTGGATTCAACATATGATTTGGGGGTTGGAAGAGGCATATTTAGTCCATAGCAATAAGGTTTGGAATTATCTTCTCCAACTATGTGGGATGACTTTTCACTTTCTTGATAGTGTCCTTTGAAACACAAATATTTTAATTTTTGTGATATCTCATTTATTTTTCTTTAGTTGCTATGCTTTTAGTGTCATATATAAGAATTCTTTCCATAACTGAAGTTCAGAAAGATTTATCCTGTTTTCTTCTGAGAGTGTTGTAGTTTTACCTCCTACATTCAGATCTTTAATCCATTTTGAGTTAATTTTTCTTTATGAATTGAAGAAAAAGTTCACTTTCATACTTTTGTGCTTCGAAATCCACTTGAACATCACTATTTATTAAAAAGAATATGCTTTCCCCATCTAATTGCCTCGACACTCTTGTCAAATATCAATTAACCATAGATGTTGGTTATTTTTAGACTCTTGATTCTGTTCCATTGATCTGTATGTCTATCCTAATGCTAATATCACAGTCTTAATTTAACTGATATTTTTATGTCGATCTATCATCTCATTCAACCTTACAAAAATTACTTATTAGTCCTTTTTTTTACATTTTTCTTTCCTAATTATTACATTACATATAACATTAAAATATTCTTTCCTAATTAATCCTGGTTAGGACTTCCAATAAAACATTAAATGGAAGTGGTGAAAGCAGACATTCTTGTCTTGTTCCTGATGTTAGGGAAAATTTTCAGTCTTTCAGCATTATGTATGTTAGCTATAGGATTTTTGTAGATACTCTTTATTAGGTTGAAGAAATTCCTTTTATTTCTAAACTATTGAGCTTTACTATTGAGCTTTACTATGAGCGGTAAATTTTGTACCAAGTTTCTGTGTCTATTGAGATGATTATTTTCTCTTCAACTTTTAGTCTTTAATAGACTAAAATACTATGATATGTCACCTAAATTGACTTTGGGATGTTAAACTAACTTTGCATTCATCTGAGATAAATGGCATTGGTCATGGTGTATATCTCTTGATATGTGATGTGAGATTGCTAGTATTTTATAGACTTTTGCATCTACATTCAAATGTCTGGTTTTAGTTTCAATGTAATACTGATATTATTTTAGAAAATGTTTCCTTTTCTCTTTTTGGAAGAGTTTATGAAGGTTTGGCATAAATTAATTTTCAGACATTTGATAGAATTCACCAATGAAAGCATCTGGGAACATATTTTTCTTTGTAGAAAGTTTTAATATTAAAATGAAACCTCTTTGCTTATTAAAGGTTTATTCAGATTTTCTTGTCTTTCTTAACTCATTAGCATCAGGAATTTGTGTTTTTGCCAGAATTGGACCATTTCATGTAAATTATTTAATTTTGGCATAATACTCACTTATTTCCTTTTGATTTGTATAAGATTAATAATATACGTCTTTCTTCATTCCAGACTTTAATAGTTTGAGTCTTTCATTTTATTTTATTTTTTTTGGTCAGTCCAGCAAAAGTTGTCCCTCTGTTTTTGTTTGTTTGGTTGTTTCTGGTTGCTCTGAGTTAGTTTGCTGTACTATTTCAAATTCCTTAAGGTGGAGGATTAAGTTAATTATTTGAAACTATTCTTTTTTTTTTTTAATTAAAAAAAATTTTTTTTTAATTTTTTTTAACGTTTATTTATTTTTGAGACAGGGAGAGACAGCTCATGAAGGGGGGAGGGTCAGAGAGAGGGAGACACAGAATCTGAAACAGGCTCCAGGCTCTGAGCTGTCAGCACAGAGCCTGACGTGGGGCTCGAACTCACAGACTGTGAGATCATGACCTGAGCCTAAGTCGGCCGCTTAACCGACTGAGCCACCCAGGCGCCCCATGAAACTATTCTTTTTAGAAAATATAGGGATTTCCAAATATAAATTTCCCTCTAAACACAGGTCTAGCTGCATTCCATATGCTTTTACTTTCAATGTGTTTTCACTTTCATTCATCTCAATGTATTTTTTTTAAGTTTATTTTATTTATTTTGAGAAAGAGAGAGAGCGTGAGCCAGGAACAGCATAACTGACTAAGTCACCCAGGTGTCCATCTCCATGTATTTTTAAATTTTCTTTGTGATTTCTTCTTTTACTCATTGGAATGTGTTGTTTAATTTTTACACATTTATGAATTTCACAAATTTTCTGTTATTAGTTTCTAATTTCATTTTATTGAAGTCAGAGAAAATATTTTCATGATTTCAATTCTTTTAAAATTATCAAGAATTTTATTATGTCAGGGCACCTGGGTGGCTCGGTCAGTTAAGCATCAGCTCTTGATCTCAGCATAGGTCATGATCTCATGAACCGTGTGTTCGAACCCTGTATCAGGCTCTGCACTACCAGCGCAGTGCCTACTTGGGATTCTGTCTCTCCCTCTCTGTACCCCTTCCTGGCTTGCACTCTCTCTCTCATAATAAATAAATAAACTTAAAAAAATAATTTTATTATGTCACATCATATGATTTATCTAGTAGAATGTTCCATGTTCACTTGGGAAGAATGTGTGTTCTGCTGTTGTAGCATACAGTGTTCTGGAGATGTTTGTTAGATCTACTAGACTCATACTGTTTTTCAAGTCTAGTATTTCCTTTTAATCCTCTGTCTAGTTATTATACCCACTACTGAAAATGGAATCTACACCTATTATTTTTGATTTCTCTTATATCTGCCCTTAAATTTCTCCCTTAAGTTCTGTCAAGGTTGTCTTCACGTATTTTGGAGGCTCTGCTATTAAGCATATACATGTTTAAAATTTGTATGTCTTCTATTAATGGATTGAATCTCATTATAAAATTGCTCTCTTATGCTCTAGTAACTTATTTTAAAAATTTTTATTTTGAGAAAGAGAGCTGAGAGAAAGGGAGAGAGAGAATTCCAAGCAGGTCCTGCACTGTCAGCACAGTCTGATGTGGGGCTCAGTCTAATGAACTATGAGATCATGACCTGAGCTGAAATCAAGAGTCAGATGCCCAACCAACTGAGCCACAACAGGTGCCCCATTAACTTTTTGTTTTTAATTTTAAAGTCTATTTTTTTGAATGTGTAGAGTTTTTTAAGACTTTTATTTTCAAAGCAGTTTTTGTTCAAAGCAAAATTGAAAGATACAGAGTTTTCCCATATACCCCCTACCACTACACGTGAATAACCTTCTGCTTTATCAACCTTCTGCTTTATCTGCCACCAGAGTGGTATATTTGTTACAACTGATGACATATCATAATCACCTGAAGTCCATGCTTTACCTTAGGGTTCACTCCTAATTTTGTACAATCTATTGGTTTGGACAAAAGTATAATGACAATGTATCTAAAATTATAGTATCATACAGAGTATTTTCATTGCCCTAAAAATCCTTTGTGCTCCACCTATTCAATCCCACAAACTCCCAATGACTGGCAACTATTTTAACATCTCCATAGTTTTGCCTTTTACAGAATGATATATAGTTGGTATCACAGAGTATGTATCCTCTTCAGGTTGTCTTCTTTCACTTAGTAATATGCATTTAAGTTTCCTCTATGTCTTTTCATAACCTGATAGTTTTTTTTGTTTTGTTTTGTTTTAAGATAATGATATTCTATTGTTTGGATGTACCATATTTATTTACCATTCACCTACTAAAGGACATCTTAATTGCTTCCGAGTTTGGTGATTTGGAATAAAGCTGTCATCAACATTTATGTGAAGGTTTTTGTGTGGACATATGTTTTCAACTTATTTGGATAAATAACAAGCACAGTGATAGCTAGATCTTATACTGAGTATAAATGAGATTCGTGTTTTTCCACTCCTCATCAGCATTTGATGTTGTCAGTGTCCTGGATTTTGGCTGTTCCAATAGTTGTGTAGTCATATCTCATTTTAATTTGCATTTTCCTGATGACATACAATGTGAAGCATCTTTTCATATGCTTATTTCCCATTTGTATGTCTTCTTTGGTAAATTGTTCACATCTTGGGCCCACTTTTAAATCAGGTGGTTTGTGTTCTTATTGTTGAATATTAAGAGTTCTTTTTATAGCTTTAGGTAACAATCCTTTGTCAGATGTGTCTTTTGAAAATATTTTCTCCCTGTATGTGGCTTATCTTCTCATTCTACTGACATTATCCTTTTCAGAGTAGAAGTTTTTAATTTTAATAATGTCCAGCTTATCAATTATTTCTTTCATGGATGGTGTCTTTGGTGTTGCAACTAAAAATTCATCACCATACTTAAGTTCATCTAGGTTTTCTGCTATGTTACCTTCTAAGAGCTTCATAATTTTGCATGTTAACATTCAGGGCTATAATCCACTGAGTTAATTTTTGTAAAGGGTGTAAGGTTGGTGTCTAGATTTTTTTCCTTCTGATTTCTACTTGTTACAGCACCATTTATTGAAAGACTATCTTTGCTTCATTGTGCTGCCTTTGATTATTCGTCAAAAATCAGGTGACTATATTTATGTGGGTCTATTTCTAGCCTATTTCGTCCCACTGATCTTTTTGTCTATTCTTTCACCACTGTCACACTGTCCTGGTTACTGTGGCTTCATAGTAAGTCCTGACATAAGGTAGTGTCAGCTGTCCAACTTTATTCTTCTCCTTCAATATTATGTTGTCTATTTTAGGTCTTTTGACTCTCCATGTAAACTTTACAGTCAGTTTCTTAATATCCACAAAATAACCTCTAGAAATTTGATTGATATTGCACTGAATCAATAGATCAAGTTAGGAGGAACTGACATCTTGATAACATTGAGTATTCCTATCTATAAAAATGGAATATCTCTCCACGTTTTGTTCTTTTTTTTTTTATTCATTTACCAGAGTTTTGGGGTTTCTCTCATAAAGATGTTGTACATATTTTGTTATATTTATACCTAAGTATTTCATTTGGGGTAGTGTTAATGGAAATAGTATTGTATTTTTAATTTCAAATCTCACCTGTTCACTGATGATACATAGGAACGCAATGGACTTCCGTACATAAATCTTATATCCCACAACCATGCTATATCATTTATTAGGTCCAGGAGTTTTGTTGTTGTTGTTTCACATTTTCTACAAAGACTATAATGTCATCTGTGAACAAAGACAGTTTTATGTCTTCCTCCCCAATCTGTATTCATTTTTTCCCTTTTCTTGTTTAATTGTATTAGCTAGATCATGTAGTACAATATGGAAAACAAGGGGTGAAAAGACATCCTTGCCTTGTACTGATCTTAGTGGGAAAGTTCCTAATGTTTCTTATCATTAAGTCAGAAGTTAGCTGTAGGGCTTTTGTACATAGTCTTTATCAACCTGAGGAAGCTCTTTACTCCTAGATAATTGAGAGTGTCTATCATAAGTGGTTATTGGAGATTTTCAGATGTTTTTTCTACATCTATTGATATGATCATGTAATTTTTCTATTTTAGTCTGTTGATGTGATGGACAATGTTAACTGATTTCATATATGGAACTGACCTTAGGTATCTTGTATCTTGTATCTTGTATATAGAATGAAGACATCTTAGTCCAATCCTTCTTTTTTTAATTGGCTGGCTATAATTAAGAATTTAAAAAGATAAAATTTTTCTACTTTAAAACGTTAAAACTCATCAGTATTGACTATTGATATGAGCTTTAAGCAACTGCACTAACACATGAGATATTTAATTGTTATCATTTTTATAGGAAGAGAATTCATAAAATGATTTCCATTACAGGTAAGGAGCCATTGTTCATACAGCTGTACTTAAATAACACTTTGACAAAGAATAATACAATAAGTCATATTCAGTATATTGAAATTCTGTATTCAAATTGACTTGCCATTAAGTTTCCAGCCTATATAACCTGCTGTCATCTGCTTTTTCCCCAAAGGCATGCATCAGATGTCAGCAGATAGAAACAAGATATACTCCTTTTGTAGTGACATTCTAAGACCTCAAGAACTCTTGACAGAATTAATTTGCCCAAGTTTCAAGAAACTCTCATCTACTTAATTTGTAAAGTATTATATTTATAAAAATTGACTGAGTTTTACCTTTGTTTACAACTCAATAATAGAGATATATATGCATACTGTGACCAAAATATATCTTATCCATCCAGGGAGAATTTGGTTCAACTCTTCTCAAATATCAAGGAAGAATCTGCTTTGATCAGATAAAAATATACATGAAAGTGTTCACTGTGTGGACTTGGGCAAGCTATTTAACTTCTCTGGACACAGATATCATTATATCTTCATTGTAGTAAGGGAATAAAAGTGAATAATCAATGCTTTCAAATAAAATAATGCAAGTAGAGATGTTCTGTAAATTTTTTAAGTCAACAATGCAAAATGTATTATATCAATAGATGTAGATTAGATGGTGACTATCAATGGACTGTAACTGTTGACCTCATTTAGTTAAGGCTTCTAAAGTGCAGTCAGATCTTATTTCATATTTGTTACAGGGACTAAAATTTACATAAACAAGTGGAGTATTCACTGTTCCTTTCTTTTTATTTCCTTATTGGTTGGTTGTCTTGACATTTCAAGACAGAGACAATGGAAGCAAAACAATTGTATTTGTCACATAGAATCAATGAGGCAGAAGTTAGGTTTAAAATAGGTCCAGGCTTGTAATCTCTGATGCATCCTTTTCTAACTTCCACTAATATACACATAAAAGGCAGAAAATTTTGAAAATTCCCAATGCAGAAAACTGTGACTGACAGTCAGCCAATTGCCAGACGTGGGAAAGATTTCCTCTAGGTAAAAGCCTGAGAGAACTCAACTGAAATATAACAGATAGCTTTCCTGTGCTATGCTACACTTGTCTGATTTCCTGAAAGTTAGGTAAGGAGAGATTAATTTTCTTCTCCACTGTCTGTCACTCTTATTAAAAACAAAACAAACCAACAAACTAAAAATCAAGGTCTGTAGAATATTGGGAAGGTATCTCTTTTTGTTATGAGTACTCTTTTTTAGATATACAAAAGGCTAATCCTCAATTCCCTTTTCAGTGCAACCCTTTCTGCATCCAAAGGAACAAGGCAACTCCCAGAAAGCTTAGCAAAGCTGGAGCACCAGTGATTAAAAGTAAATCATTTCAATCTGGGAAAAAAAACTCCTACCAGTTCCCAGCAAAATTATCTAGGAAACATGATTCCCCAGTAGGGTTATCTGTGAGAACCCAAGAAATACAGATTTCTTTTCTCTAGTTGCAAAGATTCTGATTTCAGTCAATCTGAAGAGGTGCCTATGGGGCGCCTGGGTGGTGCAGTCGGTTGAGCGGTTGAGCGTCCGACTTCAGCCAGGTCACGATCTTGCGGTCCGTGAGTTCGAGCCCCGCGTCAGGCTCTGGGGCTGATGGCTCGGAGCCTGGAGCCTGTTTCCGATTCTGTGTCTTCCTCTCTCTCTGCCCCTCCCCCGTTCATGCTCTGTCTCTCTCTGTCCCAAAAATAAATAAAAACGTTGAAAAAAAAATTTAAAAAAAAGAGGTGCGTAAAGACCTATATTTTACCTAATCTTCCAAGTGATTAGAGGAATAGCCCTGTGTGGGACTCAATGATTTAAGTCTCATGACTGATATGTCCAGTATACCATTCCTTGGTTATTATGGACCCTAAAATCACAACATCACTTTCTATAATATTTTTCATCTATCACAAATCTGTTTCTTCCTGATAATAAAAATTAGGTCCAATGGAGCAATTCTGAATGTTTTGTTCACGTCATCATTGAAATATTCTGCAGGGAAAATAGGAAGCAATTTTAGCCCAACTTTCACCTTCAACTTTGTTCTTTTATAGCTATCATACATTGCTACCTCCCTTTATTCTATAAAAACATTTTTTAAAAAAAGATACATCTTCCAATTGTATATTCCAATTATGTGTCACACTTCAGAAAATATCAGTGACACATATGAGATTTTCTTTACATTCCTGTGATAAAATTTCCTGTTGACTTTGTTTATTATTCATACTCTCCATTTGATTAGAGCCACATCTGTGGCTTTTCCAAGATCCTTTTGATATGCTTGCTTTGAGAGGAGAATTTCAAAGATGGGTATTCTTTTGAATAAGAACAGAAGTGGGTGAATTCTGGAATTTAATATTTAACAAAAAATGTAATGCTAATTATTATAAGACAACCTGTCATAAGAAGACTGTGCTTTTTTGCTTTTATCAACGAAAAGGATCTTTGCTATAAAATCAAATTAACCTTGTGATAGATTTTAAGTGATTTGATTTTTCATATTACATTAGAACTTTCATTCTATCATTGTAGAAATGTGAAGAAATTGACATAATAATAACAGGCTTACCAGGCACAATTTAATTAATGAAATAATTTTCACTAATATCAAGAAGCTACTGTCATGGTCCCAGAGAGACCAAATAGTGTGGCTGAATGTCACTCAGCAATATGCTGATTGTAAGATGTAAGCACTTCAAAATCATAAATGAACAGTTTTAAATTTAATATTTTATTAAGTATTACATTTTATAAAAATCAAGTACAATTTTAACACATGTCAGGTCTTAGCTTTTTGTCATAAAGCAACTTCACAATCGATACACTTATTTTCAATTCCAACAAAATGATTGAAAGAAATATTACTGAATTATAATTCTTCCTGGTTACATTGAGAGTATGGTTCCAAAGCAATGCAATTGATTACTTTTAATAAGTACACAAATACTTGGGTGTTTGCATGAGTTTTTTCCTTTTGAAGTATTCATTTAAGGAGGCTACTTATTTATTCTGACAAAGATATTATTACTCAAAATATTTAGGTAACTTCTTCTTGGGAATTGCTCTCTGTACTTCTAGCACGTGTATTTAAACATCCATAATGGTAAAAAAAAAAAATCATCTGTTCCTTGAGAGCTGATTCAATTTTGAAAACATCTCAGAATCATCTGGAGGCAAACATTAGGAATAAATTTGATGATCAGGCTGAACATTACAGTCTGGGTCAGGAATAAATCTAAAGTAATGAAAACTAATTTAGTGACATAGCTTATAACCTGCTTTTATAGCAACTACCCGTCCAAAAAAATTATAAGATAATTTTGGGAATGGCAGCAGTTTTTAGTACATATACAGATTCCCAAAGATAAACTCTCACTGGATATGGAAGTTTGAGTATAATATTTAAAATCAATGTTATTATTGTGGAGAAATTCATCTCTTCTGATATAATGCATAGCATGTGGAAAGAAAAAAAAATGTTAATAGGATTAATGAAAGGACACATTCATTAATCAAAGAATATCTATCGTAAGAAAATCATTTAAAAACACAGTGCTTTTAAAGGCACTTCCTAGGGGCTCAGTCGGTTGAGCGTCCGACTTCGGCTCAAGTCATGATCTCAGTCTGTGAGTTTGAGCCCCGCATCGGGCTCTGTGCTGATGGCTCAGAGCCTGGAGCCTGTTTCTGATTCTGTGTCTCCCTCTCTCTCTGCCCCTTCCCTGGTCATGCTCTGTCTCTCTCTGTCTCAAAAATAAATAAAAACATTAAGAAAAAAAATTAAAAAAAATAAAGGCACTTCCTAAAATAATCCATATTACCTATACTTCATTTAATCACTGCATAGTGAGGGGGTTTAAGCCCCATATCAAGCACCCCAGACCTGGAGATGTACACTGGAAAGATAAGCCATGTAATGTTTGCCTTTGAAAACTAGAGATACTTAACTCTGGGTGAGCTGGAGGACTTATAGGAAACCAAGACTCTGCTTTGAAAGGCTTCTGCACAAACCCACTCACTCTGAGAAACAGCACAGAAGCAGCAGCTAGTAAAGTGCCCGGTCCATATGTAAAGGAGATTTATTGACTAATTTTAGGGTGTGTGCTGGTGGGGAAGGGACCTGTGGATAATTTCTTGAGGAATGGAAGCACTGGAGGGCACTTTTTCTTTTTCTTTCTTATTTTCTTACTCTCCTACTTAGCTGGCAGGGCACTGGAGGGTACTATTTCTGACACTCTCCAATCTACCTTTGCTAGCACTATTTGCCTGGCTACATATGAGCAAAAAAGGTAAAGGGGATTCAGAGGTGCAGACTTCCAGTTATAGAATAAATAAGTCACAAATATGTAATGTACAACATAGGGAATATAGCCAATAATACTATAATAACTTGATATGGTGACAGATGATAACTAGACTTATTGTGGTGATAATTTTATAATGTATATAAATGTCAAATCACTACTCTGTACACTTGAAACTAATATTATATGTCAACTATACTTCAACAAAATTTAAAACGAATAAATAGAAATACAGAGGTAGTTTCCTGAGTTGTTAATTTTAGCCACTCTGACAGGTGTGAGGTGGTATGTCAATGTGGTTTTGATTTGTATTTCCCTGATGATGAGTGATGTTGAGTATCTTTTCATGTGTCTATTTGCCATCTGGATATCTTCTTTGGAATAGTGTCCATTCATGTCTTCTACCCATTTCTTCACTGGATTATTTGTTTTCTGGGTGTTGAGTTTGGTAAGTTCTTTATAGATTTTGGATACTAACCCTTTATCTGACATGTCATTTGCAAATATATTCTCCCATTATATCAGTTGCCTTTTACTTTTGTGGGTTGTTTCCTTTGCTGTGCAGAAGCTTTTTATTTTGATGAGGACCAAAAAGTTCATCTTCGCTTTTATTTCCCTTGTCTTTGGAGACATGTCATGTAAGAAGTTGCTGAGGCTGAGGTCAAAGAGGTTGCTGCCTGTTTTCTCCTGTAGGATTTTGATGTTTTCCTGTCTCACACTTAGGTCTTTCATTCATTTTGAATTTCTTTTTATGTATGGTGTAAGAAAGTGGTCCAGGTTCATTCTTGTGCATGTTGCTGTCCAGTTCTCCCAGCACCAGTTGCTAAAGAGAATGTTTTTTCCATTGGATACTCTTTCCTAATTCATCAAAAGTGGTTGGCTATATATTTCTGAGTTCTCTATTCTATTCCATTGGTCTATGTGTCTGTTTTTGTGCCAATACTATATGTCTTGCTGATTACAGCTTTGTCATACAGGCAAAGTCCGGGATTGTGATGCCTCCAGCTTTGGTTTCCTTTTTCAACATTACTTCGGCTATTTGGGGTCTTTTGTGGTTCCACACAAATTTTAGGATTGTTTGTTCTAGCTCTGCAAAGAATGCTGGTGCTATTTTGATTGGGATTGCACTGAATGTATAGATTGATTTGGATAGTATTGAAATTTTAACAATATTTGTTCTTCCAATCCATGAGCATGGAATGTTTTTCGATTTCTTTGTGTCTTCTTCAATTTCTTTCATAAACTCTCTATACTTTTCAGTATACAAATCTTTTACCTCTTTGGTTAGGCTTATTCCTAGTTATTTTATGGTTCTTGGTGCTATTGTAAATGGAATAGATTCCTTGATATCTCTTTCTATTGCTTCATTATTAGTGTATAGAAATGCAACCGATTTCTGTACATTGATTTTATATCCCACAACTTTGCTGAATTCATGTATCAATTCTAGCAGTTTTTTTATGGAGTCTTTCGGGTTTACCATGTAGAGTATAATGTCATCTGTGAAAAGTGGAAGTTTGACTTCTTCTTTGCCAACTTGGATGTCTTTTATTTCATTTTGTTGCCTGATATTTGAGGGTAGGACTTCCAACACTATATTACACAACAGTCCATGTCATGTTCCTGACCTTGGAAAAAAGCTCTCAGTTTTTCCCCATAGAGAATGATACTAGCTGTGGGCCTATCTTACATGGCTTTTATGATGTTAAAGTATGTTCCTTCTATCCCAACTTTGTTGAGGGTTTTTATTAAGAAGGATTTTTGTGTTTTGTCAAATGCTTCTTCTGCATCTATTTACAGGATTCTTATCCTTTCTTTTATTAATCTGATGTATCATATTGATTTATTTGTGAACATTGAACCAGCCTTACAGCCCAGGAATTAATCCCACTTGATCATAGTTAATAATTCTTTTAATATATGAATATGTGAATTCTTTTAAAATATGAATTTGATTTGCTAGCATCTTGTTGAGAAGTTTTACACCAATGTTCATCAGGGATATTGGCCTATAATATTCCTTTTTAGTGGGGTGTTTATCTGGCTTTGGAATCAAGGTAATTCTGGCTTCATAGAATGTGCCTGGAAACTTTTCTTCCATTTCTATTTTTTGGAATAGCTTGAAAAGAATAGGTATGAACTCTGCTTTAAATGCCTGGGAGAATTACCCTGGGAATTCATCTGGCCCAGGACTCTTGTTTGTTGGGAGATTTTTGATAAAAAATCTTTTATCAATTGAGGATTGATAAATCCTCAATTTCTTCAAAGATGTGGAGAATGGGGAACCCTCTTGCACTGTTGGTGGGAGTGTAGACTGGTGCAGCCACTCTGGAAGACAGTATGGAGGTTCCTCAAAAAATTAAAAAGAGAATTACCCTATAACCCAGCAATAGTATTACTAAGAATTATCCAAAAGATACAGGAGTACTGATTTATAGGAGTACATGTACCCCAATGTTTATAGCAGCACTATCAACAATAGCCAAATTATGGGAAAAGCCCAAATGTCCATCAACTGATGAATGGATATATGGTATATGGAAGATGTGGTATATGTATGTGTGTGTGTGTGTGTGTGAGAGAGTGTGCATACACACACACACACACACACACACACACATTATGGAATACTACTTAGCAATGAAAAAGAATGAAATCTTGCCATTTGCAACAACATGGATGGAAGTGGAGGGTATTATGCTAAGTGAAATAAGTCATTCAGAGAAAGACAGATATCATATGATTTCACTCATATGTAGAATTTGTAAAACTTAACAGAAGACCATTGGGGAAAGGAAGGAAAAATAAGTTCCAAACAGAGAGAGAGAGACAAACCATAAAAGACCCTTAAATATAGAGAACAGAGGGATTATGGGTTGGGGGAGTAGGGAAAATGGGTGATGGGCATTGTGGAGGGCACTGTTGGGATGAGCACTAGGTGTTGTATGTAAATGAGGAATCATGGGAATCTACTCCTGAAGCTAAGAATGTGTATTAGCTAACTTGACAATACATTTAAGAAAAGAAAGAAAGAAAGAAAGAAAGAAAGAAAGAAAGAAAGAAAGAAAGAAAGAAAGAAAGAAAGAAAGAAAGTTTAACAAACTGTTTATATATGCCCTGTGAGTATCTGTCCTTTTAAAGCCTGCATTGCTGCCGTTAACTTATTAGATTCTCTAGCTACATAAGGAAAATCAGTTTAAAGTTGTTTAATCACAGCTTTAATAATTAAATATTTTAAAGAATTCCTGGCCTCCACCCACCTGAGTAATCTAACCTCTCTTTAAGGCAGTATTTTGAGCTGCTTGCCTTTTTCTGTCTTTTGAATGTGAATTTCCCTCTTCACACTAATTTATATGTATCTTTCAAGTCTTAACACTAATAATACTTCCTTTGTGAAATTATAACAAAATCACTCTAACAGACTTAGTATCCCCTCTTTAAAACTACATTAATTCCGTGTCATACCTCTCTCACTGCATTCAATACTAACATTTACAGGTGTGTCTGCTCTGTACTCCTAGATTCCTTCAAACTGAGTCCTTCACTTTCCAACTTTGTACTCCAACCAATACCATAGTATCTGGCACATAGTGTGTTTTATAACTATCTGTAGAATAAATAAAACAGACTTTCTCCAACAACTCACATTAATAGTCTCTAACCTGAAATACTTAAGAACCTTTCATTTTGTTCTTCAACTTAACATCATTACATTTTGAAAAAGGCAAATTGAATAATCTACCCCCAGGAAAATCCTTCTAGACACACACTTTTGAATATAATCTGTCTTGATATTATTATTACAAACACAATTCTTAAAATAATTCACAGTTCTTAAAATATTATATTGCCAGGTAACTAGCTTCTTAATGGGGACACTTTCATTATTTCTTGATTCATTCAACAAATATTGATTGAAAACATAAATATGTAGAAATGTGTTTAGCCTTTAAGAAGAGTTTTTTTAATCTCTTGTATCTCAAAGTAATTTCTTTGTTTATTTTATATTCTATTGTACTTTAAGTTTAAACACATAAGGGAAAAAAGTAAATATATAACCATATTTAATTCCATAGACTTACCTCAAAGCAATTTGAACAGGGACATGAAAACAATCTTCCTGGCTTTTAGTTGTATAAAAACAATGATTTTTTTTTCTCTCTCCTGTAATACTTAGGTCTGTGTTCTTTTACTTTCCGTGTTTTTTATTTGTTTGTTTGTTTGTTTAACAATGTAGGGCTGCATTAGTTTATTAAAGGAAAGGTCAAAACCTTCTACTTCATTAAATCAGGGCTTTTTAGTTCTTAAATGACAGTTAATGCTTGAGGGAACTTTCTGTCCACCATTTGCTATTGCTCACAGCAATATTTTCTTTCAAAAATGCCACATTTCTGGACCTATATCACATGCCCCAAATTTTTAAAGGACTAGATATTACTTTCTTCCCATATTGACTCTCACAATACTTTAATTACTAAAATGCTTTAAGACACTAAATATATTATCATTGAAATTTATAAAAGATGCTAACTAAAAGGAAGTGATTCTTCACTTGAAAAACTTTTAAGGAGAAATTTTATTTGAATAGTAATGTGTAATGTGATTAATTTTTTTCCATATTGAATTCAACAAAAATACCTAGTAAATTGAATTACCTGGAAATAAATACAAACATCCTACTGTAAAATAGTTCAGTTTTCATGCATTCACAATAGTCAACCCAGAAAAAGGAAGACAAGGAAAAAAAAATAAAGCCAAATCTGGCATCTAGGAGAAGAAAGGGGAGAGAAAGAAGAGGTGATAATACAGTAGTAGTAAAGCAGAGAGGATAAACACAAACACCCACGATGTGAAGAAGGTCTAGCAAGCAACAGCTACTTCATCAAATGGAAAGAAATACAACAACTAAAGAGGTCGGCAATAGAATTGTTCTAGATTCTATTTCAGTAATTCTTCTTCTGTTATTTTAAACCTACTTTTAAATTTTTTCTTATTGTTTATTTATTCGTCAGAGAGAGAGGCAGAGCATGAGCTGGGGAGGGGCACGGTGAGAGAGGGACACAGTATCCAAGGCAGGCTCTAGGCTCTGAGCTGTTGGATGCTTAACCCACTGAGCCACCGAGGCACCCCTCAGTAATTCCAAGATGTTGCTATTGTGCATGTAGGAGAGACCAAAAAAGGAAAATGAGTCAATAGAGGAGCTCAGTTTCAATATTTTGTGAAGCTTTACCAGGCGTTTGGAAACTAAAACTTACCAAGCCCTCATGAAACTTATCTTAGTTGGCAGAGGCAAACAATAAACTTAAGTTTATTAGTTTATTAGTTAAGTACTGTAAGAAAGACAATTGGGTTAAGGAAGATGAGAAGTGGGTGGGTAGTCAAGAAGGTAAGCTGCGGTGTTAAGTAGGCTAGTTAGGTAAGCCTCACAGTGAAGGTGAGA
Organism: Prionailurus bengalensis; assembly: GCF_016509475.1. Taxonomy (NCBI): domain Eukaryota; kingdom Metazoa; phylum Chordata; class Mammalia; order Carnivora; family Felidae; genus Prionailurus; species Prionailurus bengalensis. Next base: position 109,862,762 of record NC_057358.1, read on the forward strand.
TTTTAGAAAAACATGGTAAGAGTGAGTTAACCAAGAGGGTGTCATGAGGAAGAGCATTCTAGGTGCAGGGAACAGAAGAGCAAAAGTGTGAATGTATGGGGAGTGTTCCATAAATGAGAAGAAGTTCTAATAGCTAGAACAGAGTTAGCCAGAGGAAAAAATGTGGAACAGGTCCAGGTGGCAAGGGCAGGATAAAGGTATATAATGTGGGTCCTTGAAGACTATAATAGGGATTTTGGCTTTAATTAGTATGACAGGGCCTCTACAGGGTTTTGAGCAGAGGAAGGACATGAGAAAAGACTGGTAGAGGGCATGAAGGGGGTAAGGAGGTAAAGCCAGTGGGGCCTTTTCGGAAACTAAGTGCAGTCATCCCAGTGAGAATTAATGGAGGTACATAGCAGGGCAGAAGCAGTGGAGGTGTTGAAAAGTGGTTCGATTCTGGATATATGAGCAATGCCTTGTACCCCAAAATGTTCTTTCTCATTCTTCTAAATTATTAAAACCATAATGTGTTGCCAAAACACAGTAGCTAAAACATAATAAAAATCTGAGATAAAGTAATAATTATGTAAGGATGCAGAATACTTTGTGATGACCAAATAACTAATACAGGTGTCGACAAAAGGAAAAGATGTGTTTTATCAGTATTTTCACTGTTTAGCACTAGAAGGATTTGAGGGGTCATTTCTTTTGTTGAAACTCCTTTTTAAATGTCTCTACATGATTCTGAAACCTTATAAATTATATTTGGAATGGATTTAATATTTGCCCCACACATCATTTTGTTAAACTGTTCATTTAAAATGTTCTGTTATAATATTTGTTAATATATTTTATTAAAATGTTAAACATTGAACTGGGTTTGGGGGAATATAGTTATATTTTTTCCCATGTAAAATTCATGTGAAAAATGTGGGGCTTTTTTTGAGAGAGTTACACATTCCACAAAGTTTGACTTAAAAAGCCACAGGTGATTGTTTTACCGAATATGTTAAGGACATGTTCTGCAGGCTATACCTGCATTTTGAAGACCTAGTCAATATTATTTCATGACGGGTTGGGGATGAAGTGTGAGAGAAAGCCAAGAGTTAGGGAAGACTCTAAGATATGTGGGTTAAGCAAACAGGAATGATGGAGTTGCCATCACATGAGATGGGGAAGGTTATGGGGGGAGGCATTGTTGTTTGGGGGGAGGCATTGTGAGGATGCACATCAAGATCTCACCTGGAACACACTGAATTACATATATTTACTAATATCTAATATAATAGAGATGCCAAGTACATAGATATTCTAGTCTGGAAGAAAGGCAAAAGTTTGGGACTAGAGATGTATATTTAAAAGTCTAGTGAATAGTGGACATTTCAGGTTTTTAATGATGAGAGTGTCAAAAGAATGAAAGAAGAGAGAAGACAACTAAGCACAATAACAATAAGATGGAGAGGAGGAGGAACCATCAAAGGAGACAGTGCCAGGCAGAATAACATCTCCCCTAAAATGTCTACATCTTAACCTCAAGAATCTCTGAAACTGTTATGCCACAATACTAAGTTGCTAACCAGCTGACCTTAAAACAGGGAGATTATAATCAGTTAGCAGAGGTATTCCTAAAAGTAGAAGTGAGGGACAGAAAAAGAGACCATGTCAAGTGATGCAATTTGGGAAAGATCTGACCACCTGTTGCCGGCTTTGAAGATGGGAGCCAAGGAACGTGGACTACCTCTAAATATGAGATATTAACAGTACTTACTTACATTTTGATGTTTTTCAATTTGAGGTACACATTGGATTCACTTTAGAAACTTTAAAAATATCTCATGCTGTCATCCCCTCACCTTATCCTCAAATTCTTGTTTTCCTTATTTAATAAGAATCACCTCATCACGTATCTAGGGTTGTGCATCTAGGGTTGAGACCTCTGCTCTACAGGGTTATCATGAGAATTATCTGAGCTAGTCCATTAAAGTGCTTAGAACACCCTTGCCAAGTGGCCAATGAATACTGATCTACTTTAATGATCATCATTTTACACTGGAATAAATTAAGCTTCAGGAGATACAGAAACTTGCCTAAGATTATAGCTGATAAGTAGCAACATCAGGTCTAATTTCAAACATGGGTTCATTGCAGTAATTGAATCTGACTACAATAACAAAAGAAAGACAAGTAAAAAACCTTATTTCACATAAAATGTTTTATCAATAGTAGTCCATTTTGGGATTATTAAACAGCTGAAATGTTATTCTGTACTGATTTTATTCCAACATGTTTTTTGTTTCCTTATGTTACTTTTAATAGTTCATTATTAATGTGTTTAAATAATGGAAGATGGTTGCTCTACAGTACATTTACAAATAATTTAGTTTCCACTGAAAGAAAATTATGGTAGAAATGAAACCACTCAGGGGTGCCTGTGTGGCTCAGTCAGTTAAGCATCCAACTTCGACTCAGGTCATGATCTCATGGCTCATGAGTTCAGGCCCCACATCTGGCTCTGTGCTAACAACTCAGAGCTTTGAGCCTGCTTTGGATTCTGTGTCTCCCTCTCTCTGGCCCTCCCCCACTTTCTCTCTCTTTCTCAAAAATAAATAAACATTAAACAAAATTAAAAAAAAAGAAAAAGAAAGAAATGAAACCACTCAAATACCAATACTGCCATTTACTGTTTGGTTCACCTAGGCCCTTCATAATGAACATCAAAATAATAATAGCTAAGATTCATTGAGTTCTTACAGGACACTTTATATGTATTAAGTAATTTAATCTTCTCAACAGTTCCATGAGTTAGATCATTTACTGCTCTATTTTTTTCAGATGAGAAACTCTCGGAACAAGTTGCCTTATCTATAAAATAGAGAGAATAATATAATAACACAGAAAAACTACAAATAGAAAGATAATGAGTGTTTTCTAACTAGACCTAACAGAATCAACAGTGTCGAGATTTGGGGAGGAACAAAAGTTGAAAGAAAGATGCTTAAAATGATACCACGAGCGATGAAGCAGGAAAACTCATTTAATCTGAATGTGTGGAAGAAAAAAAACTGTCAATAAAAGGAATACTTTCCAGGGAATAAATTTTTTTCACTCTCTACTCATTGTTTGTGTCTACACATTCAGAGAAGATTTGTCCTTAAAATGGAGAGCAACCTAAGGCAGCACCTAGTAGGAGGTGTGGCTTATGGTTTTTGAGAAGGCAGGAATTAGGGGCACAGGCATCTGAACTAAAGGGCAAGGGGAGAAACATGGCAGCCATGCAGGAAAGGAAAGATGGCAGTTGATGCAGACAGGAGCCTCAATGGAAATTCATGGTCACCCTCAAAATGTTAAGCAACTTTTTTCTAGATCTGAGACTTGAAAATACCACTCTTCTCTCCCAAATGATAGGTCTAGCATGGATTGGGAGAGTATTGAAACATGCCACTGAGTTCCTAGAAGATTTGCAAAGGTGCCACCAAAATATAAAAACAAGTGCCCCCAAGGACTGATGTGTAAACAAAGGGAAGGGCAATGATATCCACTGACATGAAATTATGAATTATTTCATTATTCTTACCACTTGATGGGTGTTATTTTTGATAAGTGTAACTCCCAATTATATATTTTTTTCATAAGAGTACTTGTATGTTATTCCAAATGAGAAATGCTAGAAACAGGAATATGCCATCTGACATTATGTCATGAGCTAATCACACAGGATATATTCACATAAAATAGTACTGAGATGAATGTTAAATAACATCTATATTAAAGAGTTTTTATTAGGATTAGAGATAAGGCAGATAAAATCTAACAGTTGTCTACATATTTTTAGCACCTAATGGATATAGTTGTATGATAAAGCAAAAGTATCAGTTCAAGTACAACAGAATTTGTAGTTACAAAAGTTTGCCTTCCAACTATAGTAAAACTTAAAAATCAAATTCCTTGATAAATAAACACTAAATAACAAAAAAATTCTCTCTCAGAAGGACTCTCATCTGGAAATAAGTTGAACAAGAAATTCTATCCCAAAATATTAAGGGAGTACCTGTCTATATGGCAGGCATCTTCTACCGCTAGGCACAATTTTAATGGCAGGGTTGGGGGGGGTCTCCGATCCATCTCATGTGTTTCTTATTGTCTTTTCCTTGAAGGGCTTACCTAAAAATACTGACCAGTTATAAGTCTGTTTGGCGTCTACCAGAGTAAATCTAGATTCAAAGTATCACAATCCTTACTTATTATAAATCTTTCCTCATTTACCAAGTGAAAACCTATTGAAATATATACTCTCTTGCATGTATGTGAACATTACTCCAAAGTTTGTATAAAAAACACCTGACAATTTAAATTTTTCTTTTCAAAAAATAAAATTAAAAAAAATTTTCAAGTCTCTATTTTAGATGCCAAATTCAGTATCAATGCAGTTCACATGTAAATTGTGAATAAAGTATAAAGATTCATTCTCTACATATTTACAAAACCATATCACCTCTTCCCCTCTCTTATATGCCCAGTGTTTCCAATCACAGCAGTAAGTGTGATTGCTCATGCAAAAATTTGCACCTGTGACCATTTACAAAAATCATACATTGGTATGCACTAAAAATCAGAATATTCATGAGTTGTGCATGATAGTTTTTCAAAACCAATGCAAACGGAGAGGCTGTAGAAAAAGCCCATTATTTGCATGTAATATTCTGTCAAAGAAACACACAATTTGGCCTTTCCTTACCCATTGTAGGTACCATTTTCAGGATGTGATGCTTTTGTCAAAGATAAGATGAGAAAATAAAAGCTATGACTACCAAGTCTATATTCTCACTGTCTTTTCTCATTAGTATTCTGAAGGGTTTTTTTTTTTCTGCTTGAAAAATTGCTGTCACTTTTCACATTTTAACACCCAGCCATCAACTTTTTCATAAATGCAATCACACCAGGAACTTCTTCATCTGCATGTGTCAAAAGAAAGATGTAAAATATGTATATTGCATGACATAGTAACATTCTACAAATTTCATAATGGAATTCTGCTACCATTGGAGATATCCAATAGCTGGGTTGTTCATATGTGCAAGTCTGCAACTTTGTGACCTATTTTTGGCACTTTTTTTTGTCAAGTTATCTCTTTTTCTATGACGTCTATCTATCCAGAAGCTACCTTAGAAGATATCTCTACTTCTTTACTTGTGCTATAGAAATAAATTTTGGTCAGAACTTTAATTTCTTTGACTGAATATTAGGAAATAAAAGTGAGTTCAAAATGGTTTAAAGTATAACCTATCTAGCCTAAAATAAAATCCCCGTTTAAGCAAACAAGTACTTTATTTTTTTTAATGTTTGATTTATTTATTTTGAAAGAGAGAGCGAGCACATGGGACTGGGGGAGGGACAGAGAGAGAGACAGACAGACAGACAGACAGACAGAATCCCAAGCAGGCTCCATACAGTCAGTGCAGAGCCCAACATGGAGCTCGATCTCATGAACCATGACATCATGACCTGAGCTGAAATCATGAGTCAGATGCTTCACTGACCGAGCCACCCAGGCACCCCTAAGTGCTTTATTTTTACATGAAGAATGTGGCCTCTGAAAATCTGCTGCTGAATCCAGAATTGGATAATCAGGCTTAACATGTACATTTGTGTAAAGTATGCACTTCTTAAACACAAAGGGGCTAGGTATACCTGGTATATAAACCTGATGCCCTTTCTCTGAGCTAAGATATCAGAGGATTATTGAGTGTTGAAATTATGCATGCCAAGGTCACTGCCCAAACCTTGAAACATAAGAAATGGTCTTATCAGTTTCCAATACTACTGTCATTATTTACCACAAAATTCATGTCTTAAAACAACATTTATTTATTCTCTTATAATTCTAGAGGTCTGAATTCTAAAATCAGTTTCACCAAGCTAAATAAAGGCTTTACCAGAGCTGGTTCTTTCTAAAGGTTCTGAGAGTAGAATCCTCTTCCTCTCTTCCGTTTTTTCTTGTTTTTTGAACTACATGTTTTACATTCACTGGCTCATGGTGCCTTCCCCCATCTACATAGTCAGTAACATAGCATCTTCAAATCTCTGTTTCCATCATCCTATGGCCTTCAGTCTCTAGGATCTCCTGCCTCTCATAAGGCCCCCTGTGACTACAATCAACTCAGCCAGATAATCAGGGATACTCCCCCCCCATTTCAAGATTTTTTTTAACGTTTATTTATTTTTGAGACAGAGAGAGACCCTGAGAGCATGAACAGGGGAGGGTCAGAGAAAGAGGGAGACACAGAATCTGAAACAGGCTGCAGGCTCTGAGCGGTCAGCACAGAGTCCGACGCGGGGCTCGAACTCATGGCCATGACCTGAGCCGAAGTCGGATGCTTAGCCGACCAAGCCACCCAGGCGCCCCTCAAGATTTTTAATCACTTCTGCAAAGTTCCTTTTGTCCTCTGAGGTAACACAGTCACATGTCCCAGGATGAAGACACCTTGAAGAGCCACTTTGCAGCCCGTGTCAGTAGTCAATAGATGATAGAATTTCCGATTTTCTTCAGTAGTAGTATATAAATGCAGTGTAGGGTGTATTGGTCAGTGGATCAGTGGTTGTGGTAGTAGCAACAGCAGAAGTAGTAGCGGTAGAAAACAAGTTATGGCTAATAACCATGTGTAAGTTGTGTTTTAAAAGATGCTTGCCTCTCTACAGATCTTTCTAGCAAGCCTACAATTGGACATAAAATGTCTAAGCTTAATTTTAGTCCTTTGATTTTAGCACTTCTTAGACAGCTAGCATGGTAATCTATCAAGTTCCTACATGATTTAATAAAGAGATCATATGAAAAGTGATAAATGCTTCCTCTTTAAATCAGAAGCCCAGTAAATTCTTGAAGTGATGCACAAAATGAGTGCATTTTTATCGGAAATAGGAAGAGATAAAAATGGAAAGGTAAGGATTATAATATGTTATCTTAAGAGTTAGGATATATAAGAACAATGAGGAAGATGAGAAGGAAAAAAGTGGGAAGAGGAATATATTCATTGAGTTCTTATAATGTAGTAGGCACTGATTTTTGGCACTTTATTTACATTTACTCTATTTATAATCATAGCTTTATGAAGTGGATACTACTATTGTTCCTGTTTTACAGAAACAAAAATGGAAACAATGAGCTGGGTTATACTGGATTTGTATATAAATCAGGTATATATTTCAGGTACCTTGGCTCCAGGGTCCAGATTCTTAACCATTAATCCACAATAGGGAGCAGTGGCTTGCCAAGGGACAGCATGCCTCTCTAAACTCCACCTCCCAAAAGGAAGTTATTCCTGCTTGGGTTAGTAAGAGGGGGATGTAAGAGACTTAATTTGCCAATGTTGGCACCTCATTTATCTGTTTTTAAGTTTGAGAATTTCATCGAGTCTTTCATCTGAGATGGGAAGGGAGTGAGAAGAGGAAGGTGTACAAAAACTGAGATATACTAGTGAAAATTGGATTGTGTATTGAGTTAAAATAACTCTTTTCCTCATCTGAAAATTAACACTTGTTCATAGAAGATTTTAAAAATGCAGAATCGTACAAAATAAAAATCATGGTAATCTGATGATGTCTTTCCTTTTTAAAAACCATTTTTATAGAATTACAATGTTTGGTATCCTGAACATTTTCTAAAGAAATAAGTTATAATTTATGGTATTTAAGTAGGAATTAGTCTGAAGGTAGGCAACCAGCAGTACTTTGGAAGTTGTGAGGATCAAAATACTTTGAGAATATGAAAGCTATTTAAAATAGAAATTTTAAATATAATTTCAGAAAGTTTCATTTGCAATCCGTCTCACATCTATATGCAGCTAAGAATCACTGATCTAGATAATTACAGTAATCTCCATCAGACTCTGCTATGGCAATCTGGTACACTGCCAACACTCAGTGACATTATTTTGACAATGAAACACCAGAAGGTCTTATTTTAATGGACAGTTTTTCAATGTTCCCAAATATATTTTTTCAGAAGAACATAGTTTTTGTTAAATATGGATTTTTATATGCTTATCTCTATAAGAAAATCACAGGAAATGAAGTGCAATGTTAAGAAAGTATTAGTTCCAACTTAAGGTTTGCATTTGGTTATTTCATCAATTTGTTTCAAACATGGTGTTTCTTATTTCACCGTATTACGTTTTCACTGTGAAAATAAGCAAAATGTAGAAACTGCCAAGAAGGGAAAAAATATAAATATTTCACAAATCAGTAATAAACTTTATTATAAATTATTTTAATTTCTTTTTATATCTAAATGAAATTATATACAAAAAATAACAAATAGAGGGAAGCCACTGTTTTGAACATTTCACATGTTTTATTCATTTTATTCTTCCAACATATCAAGAGGTTGGTATTCTTATCAGTTTCACTGAATAGAATAAGTAATAAATAATGTCCTTAGGATCATACAGGTAGTAAGCACTGAGTGTAGGAATGAAAACTTTTTAGTTCAAGATTCTCTCTCTCAAACTCACCGAGCCACCTTGCTTTGTAAAGGAGGAAAATGCAAAGGAAAGTAAAATGCCATAGAAATCACAGTGGGCCTTTCAAAAAGTAGTGGATAGGGAAGCACCTCAAGTGCCCTTTGATAGATGAATGAATAAAGATGCGGTACGCACACACGCACAAGCACACACACCACCACCCGAAGTAATTAGAATACATGTATTGAAGGAACAAATGAAATTATTTATAGGCATTTAACTGATTTAATCCTCACATAAAATCCATAAGATTATTTTTATTTTTATCCCTACCTTATAGATGAGGCAAATGAGCATTAAGAGAAGTCACTAGACTTACTGTGGTCTTTCAGAGAGTAAGAGTTCTAGCAAGGATTTGAATCCAGCTGATAGCTACTGACGTCTTAATTAGCAATAAGCTAAAAATTATGTATATCTAATACTTAAGAAACACATCCAGAATATTAATAAACAAAATTAGGAATTTGACTGTGGTAATGTCTATCACAATGATTTCTAGTTTTCATCTATGAATCCATAATAAAACAAAATTTGGTTCTAGGACACTAAAATTAAATTTCTCCAAAAGAAAAGATATTTCAACATTTTAAAGTTTGGTTAATATGATCCTTTAAAAAAATTATTGAAATAATGGAATCAAGAAAATAGAAGAATATTGGCTGTCACTGCTAGAAATTCTCACTATGAACCTGACATTACTGTATTTAGCTTAAGGAGTTTTATAAAGGTCATTCTTGACTGCAGAACAGTTTAATAAATTATAAGATTCTGAGATTCCTTAAAGTACAGAGAGTCTTCAAATTGTTTTATTCACTGACTCAAAGCCATAATTTACTTTTGGCATTGACTATAAGGATTTTAGTTTTTTGTTTCTTTTTTTAAACATATGCATAATATTTGGAGTAACACATATCTGTAAGCAAGAGCATGTTTTTTGTAATATTTAGAAAAATAATTTGTTTTTTAATTATAAGTAAAGGATTTTTAAATATGGGCTACTGGTGTCATATCTTGATTTATTTGTGATTGCAAATTAAAATGTATGTAGGCCTACCTATCATTATAGCCTAAAGACCTTTTTTTTTGGTAGTTTAATTTATGTTGCAAATTTTATACTGTATTTGCATTCAATATTCTTCATCAAAAGCTCTTTAAATATTTAGCAAAGCTTAAAGGCAATTTTCATTTGTATTAACTCTTTGGCTATTTATTTATAGAAATACGATGGAATTGATAAATTATAAATGGAACTCCTGGCCTCATTATGGGTGTGGGGGAGTTCCTCTGTCTTTAACAATACAATTTAAGCTTTCTGAGGGCTTTGAAAATGTGTTTGTTTACTATATCAGCCTTTTGGATTTGGAGAGGATTTTTAGTTTCCAACGAGGGACAAATACAAATATTTGCACTGATTTTACTTATCCGGTTAGGCATTGATAATGCTAAGGATGTCTGGCATAAAGACACGAGGGATATTAAACATCGAAGTGTTAGTGTGTATTTTTATTTCTGCAGTAACTTCAACTTAACTCATAACAATCCTTAGGCAGATTCCCTCAGGTCCTTGTAGGTAATTGTTTTGTTTTTATTTTTTTCAATATTTATTTACTTTGAGAAAGAGAGAGAGAGTGCGAAAGAAGGAGAGGGGCAGAGGGAGAGGGAGAAAGAGCATACCCAGCAGGCTCCGCGCATGGTTAGTGCACAGAGCCGGATGCAGGGCTGGAACTCAGGAAACCGTGAAATCATGACCTGAGCCGAAACCAAGAGTCCGAACCTTAACCAACTGAGCCATCAGGCACCCAACAATTTCAGTATTTTCAGTGTGTGCTTTTGTGTGTTCCCAGAATCTAAAATGTACTAAAAAACAGTCAACTGGCAAAGTCAAGTTCAAGGTTCCTGAGGTATGCACAGGGAGGAATGAGCTGCAGTGCCAGCAGCAGAAGAGACACACAGATCTCAAACATCCAGCCTCCTTCATATAGGAGCTAACACAACCCAAAACTGCACCATGATTGAAGTAAATAAAGATCACAACTCTAAGACTTGAGAAAGAGAAATTTTAAGCTTTTCATTGCCTCATTGAGTTAAAGAGAATCTTTTTTTTTTTTAATTATTCTAGAGCCATTATTTGAGTCTTTAAAAACAAGAAAGGAAACACTTCCCTTTGTAGGTTAATTGGAGAGACTGCAGGGATAAGAAAGATGAGGCTAGAATGAAATCAATTTTAGAGATCAACAAAGTTCTACTCCATGCTTCTCACTTCGAAACCCTCCAAAGTACATATTGCTCATTTAGGTGCCTCAAAAAACTCACCCAGTTCAGTTCTGAAATACCCAGAATTCCATTTCTTTTTTTTTCAAATTTATTTATTTTTGAGAGACAGAGAGAGACAGAGCATGAGCAGGGGAGGGGCAGAGGAAGAGGGAGGCACAGAATCAGAAGTAGGCTCCAGGCTCCAAGCTGTCAGCACAGAGCCCTATGCAGGGCTCGAACCCACCCACTGTGAGATCATGACCTGAGCCAAAGTAGGATGCCCAACTGACTGAGCCACCCAGGCGCCCCCAGAATTCCAGTTCTAAACAGTGTATCACATAACTTTTTTTCTCTCTGCTCAGAGATTTGTACTTTGCAGTAATGCTCACTCTCGATAATCTACACTTTTATACATGTATTATTTTTCCAATTGGAATTAAGTCATGCTATGATAACAAGAACCTTAAAAGCAGTGAAATAAAAAGAAATATTAACTTACTAAAAGGGATTTGAAGGAAAAAATAAGGAATTACTCAGAGTCTTCTGAGGCTGTTTTTATAAAAAGGACAAAAGAGAATCTATGAAATGCGAAATATCAGAAATTTGTTCAAAAAGTCAAAAATATTCAGAGATGAATTGTTCAAAGAAAATCTTGAAGGTGACATGCCACCAAGTCATTTAGCCAGCACCTTTCCTGTGTTTGTTCCAAAATTTCAGGGACAACATTTAGAAACAGCACGGCACAGTCCCAGATAAGAAACTCCCTTCTCACATGCTATGATTCACACTGCAAAACCATTTCAAACAAGTCCTATTAAATAGCTGATCTCTTTCCTCAACAAAGACTAGATGATCAGAAAAACCTTAATTATTTCATTCCCTGATTCTCTCCATCCTGTTTTTAGATATCTCTCCCATTTCAATTCATGCTGGGGAAGGCATCACCTACAGGGAAGAAGGGTATGCAAACCTTTGGGCAGCTTGACAGCTTGTCAGAAATCTAGCTTGTGTTGCAAGACAGAATGAGAACAACAAAGTTTATCTGACATTCTCCATCCCAGCAGCTAAAGGAAGATGTAACTTTTCCTATTGGGATTGATATTTCCCAGGGTAGAGAAACCTTTCTCACTTACTGCATCTAAAATGCTTCATTAGAGACCATGCACAGTGCATTACTGCAAAATGAAAAATCAGTTTTAAAGGAAATTTTTGATAGGTTCCAGTTTTACTCCACTAAGTAAACTAGACTCCCCCTAGCTCTGGGAGTTTGCTTTTGTGCAAGCTGCCCTTAACTGATAGAAATCTGAAGTCAGAGCTTTTATCAATTGTTTTCCTATGCCCCCCTTCCCTCTCTCCATAGCCCCAATACTTTAAATGCCTGAATGGCAAACATAATTAATCAATTGCTATACAAAGAGAAAGGATCATTTATAGGTAAAGGTTGGAACATCTTATTTTCTGGAAAACCATTGAAAATGTCTTCCTATAATAAAATCAGTCATTTATATAATGGTGACAAATAGGAAGGTAGAGAGAGACCATAGCCTACCTATATTTGGAGTGATCAACTTGAAATTGAAACACAATTCATATTGTATAAACTGTGGCCATTTATACAAAATTATGAAAATTAGAGTAAAACTGCAGAGCTAGAAAGAAATTATGTTTAGCTAAGGAACAAACAGAATGAAAGGAAGTAAAAATTATGAATATAAATGGAGAAAATGAGGTTGATATCATGTTTTATTATTTGTGCATAGCAGATGCAGTATTACTAATACATTGGTCACAGTGTGGAGAGCTAATTAAAGGCTTGCTATTTATTCTATCTAGAAGATTGATTTTATTCTCTTATTTATCTAAACTGGACACTAACCTTATAAGCAGAAAAACAAGATTTAAAGTCTAACCACTGAACATTTTTCATGAAAACAGAAATAGTTACCATATCATTTCTTTTCTACCCAACTGTGATCCTTCCTTTCCCTAAATGAGTGGTATTCCATAATTTTTTGGCAGGGGGAGGCTGCTACAGACCATACTGGGATCTGTGTTTTTATTTTTTTTCCTTCACATAGACACCCTAAAAATAGGAAAACATGCCCTTATGTTTCTAATTCCTACAAATATGGATGAAAAATCTGGGGGTATAAACTTTAAGGATATGTTTTGACAACTCTCCTGTTTATTGAATATGTGTACTTGAGAATCTCTTTCCAGAGGAGATCCCAAATTGCACAGATGCCCACCCACATGGTATTCTCTGAATGTCTCTGAAAATGACAAATGCATTTTACTAAATGCAAGTCAATTGTCTCACTCGTAAAGGTGAAAAGGAGACAATTAGTACAAGAGACTTACTGAATATGACTTAGTTAATGATTGGGAAGCTCTCTAAAACACATTAAAGAGAAGGAAAAGACTTCTTCAGAATATCTGTGGTGTGTTTTGCTACCCTCTTAATTGATTTTTCACTTCAAAAAGGAAATGTGTAAAAAAGACAAAAGCAAAGAGCTACACCTCCAACATTATGCATCATTAGCTGAGCACTGCTCCATTTTAATTTTCCTAGAATTGATTTTGCAGCCCCACACAAGTACAGAGAGCACTGATTATGGGTACAAGGTGGCTGTGACTCCTTGAAAAAATGCAGGCACACTATGAATACCTTGGTTTAGAAAAAAGCATTTCCTGGGTACTTCATTTCAGCTGGTAGTGCAAATAAACCCACTGATGTCAGTGGGCCCTGTGCTTCTCTACTTATCAGGGATAAATCCATGGTTAAGAAGTCAAAATGTGTAATGTCCTTAAATACTTTGGAAACTTCAGAAAAGGGAGAGGCAACATCTTGATCTTGAAGAAGCTTGATCTTCTTCTCAATGTTGGTGCTATTTTTTATAAGATGTTAATTTAACACCATACAATCTCCATTTCCCACACATTCGTTTCCCTAAAGTTTACATTGATTTATGTATATTTTTTTAATTTTTTTTCAACGTTTTTTATTTATTTTTGGGACAGAGAGAGACAGAGCATGAACGGGGGAGGGGCAGAGAGAGAGGGAGACACAGAATCGGAAACAGCCTCCAGGCTCTGAGCCATCAGCCCATAGCCTGACGCGGGGCTCGAACTCACAGACCGCGAGATCGTGACCTGGCTGAAGTTGGACGCTTAACCGACTGCGCCACCCAGGCGCCCCTGATTTATGTATATTTAATTGCATGTGTTGATACAACTTTTTTAGAGAGAAAGAAAAACACAACAAAAACCTTTCATATTTGAGGTTTGTCCTGAGATATATGCTATAAGAAATGTTAGCATAACTGTAGCATTTATTAGTTAAAAATTTTATGACTACTCCTCGAATAAAAATTGTGTTCATATTACTTACATACAAAAATCCTATTTTTGCTCAGACAATGGTAGACAGTACAGATATTGCTTTCAAAGGACGTTCAATATGAATTTAAATAGAACTTAACAGCAACTACCATATTCCAGATCTGTTGTTTAAAAGGAGTGTGGGGCATGTGCTTTTGTATTCCACCCTTGTGTTTCTCACATGGATTTTTCTTGACCGTTATTTTTGACAACTTGCCTTTTCTTTCTGTGTTTGCCTAGTCAGACTAACAGTTTTTGTAAACTGATGATTTCAGCTCCCTTATTATTCCACATTACACTGCTGCACAATGTCAGTCAAGCATTATGACTTTTTTCACTCCAGCTGTGTTCAACCACAAGTAGATATGAAGCAATTGACCTTGTTGTTCATTGACTTGTATGATGCTTTCCTACCTACTGTTTTGTGCCACTCATTTCACTTCACGCATCTTCTCAAGTCATGACCTTTGTAGTAGATATTACTCTCTAAGCTAGTTTTAGAAAAGAAAAGCATTAAATACAATATGGCCAGCATTATAAAAATACCAAAGATAAGCAGAGTTTTCTTGTCAAGATCAGGGAGACTAAGACTCCCTGCTTTCTTAAAGGAAAACAAAGCAATAACTTCATGCCATTTGGGAAAAACTACTTTATGTGGTAATTTTTAATATTTTCAAAAGTATTGATTTATTTATTTGCTTACTTATTTGTTTATTGCAAACACAGGTAATGCTTTCTGCTTTAGTGATTCTTTTATTGGATAGTCAGGTGGTAGTAGCTGGATGAATTTCAAACATTTAAAAAAATTAAGAACAGAACATATAAGTAGATAAAATCTACCATTGGATTCTATCATAATCCACAAACTTGGAAGTGGGTATTTTACCTTCAAACTAATACACCCTTTATAGCACTAGAAAAAATACCTGAAATCATAGCATTTATAAGAGAAGTAAAAGTCTTATTAGTAAATGAGTTGATATTTGCAGGATGTCACTGAGAAAATAATAATTAATCTATAAAAATATAGATATAATCTTCACTAATGATACATTTTTCTACTTACTGAAGAGCAGATTTTTCATTAGTAACTATTTTCAGAGCATAGTTTTACTATCCATTGCATTTCATGAGTATGTTATAGTAATAGTTCATATAGAAATTTACATAGCATTAACAGCATAAATAAGAAATTCAGTATCATTAAATATTATTAAAATACAAATTATATCAAAAAATACTAATTATATCAGTCAATATTCATTCAGGAAGAGTTAAAACTATTATGGGAAAAAGGGAAGTTATTGCTGAAGAAGTTAAGTTCTGGAATATAGGAGATGGGGAAACAAGGTCATTCATCATCACAGCCTGAATGCGGACTTGAGTCGGCCACTCAGAACTTGCAGGAAAATTCCTAAGATCATACTCTTCTGGCTGCTGAAGCAGACCCATAAAGAAGGGTCATGGAGAAGTCTTTGGAACCTGTTATTTCTATGCAAAGTGTATTCTAGTGTTAGAAACCACTATTGTTGACTAGATTAGTAGTGGGGAAGATGATCTGAAAGCTGGAGCCTGTCAACACCCTTCCAAGACCAATGGCTTCTGCTATACTTGTATCCTCCAATCTCATGCAAATTCCTCTCTTGGTCAACCCTACCTTGACACCAATAAGAAAGAGGGATTATGGAAAATATTTTTCCTAGCCTCAGACAGAAGTAGAAATGCATGTTGATGAAACACAATCCACCACAGTCCTCTTGTAATATCCATCTACACATTTTTTAATCATCTTTAACTCTAAAACAATAGCAAAATCACAGCTCCACTAAAGTAGTGCAATTATTCTTCATAAAACCAAAAAATACAGTAGCCCTCTTATTAAAAGGAAGTACAAAGCATCCTGTATGTCTTTTTGTTCATCTTTGAGTATTTCTAGTTCCTCCTCAAGCAGAACCTACACCTCTCATAAGGATTTTTCTCATTCTTTTCTTTTGATAGACAACTTGAATGTTAGAATCTCTCTATGTGGACTCATACTCTCCTCTTTGTATGTATCATGTATGTACATTTTGAGATTCAGGATTAACCGTTAGTATTTTATTAGATGAGAGGATGATGCAAGAAAAGAAAAAAAAAAAGATTTTAAAATGTCTCTGAACCTCTTTACAAGTTCAAGTCTGTGTACTGATTAAGGTCCTTAGTTCTATTATGTGTTAATTCAAGTTTTGTTTTTGTTTTTTACCAGACTTAGAATGCTTCTGTTTATACAGTTGAAATAAGGACAAATAGACACCAAATACAAATCAAATCAAATAATATATAGAGAATAGTAGGCTGCTCATCTATTTCATTAGTAGAGACATCAGAATCAATTAGTTAAAGCCAAAGATTCCTAAAGGTCAAACTATCCTGATTAATTCTATTGGTCCTGCTGCCCATATGGTAACCATGCCTACAGTTTCACAGCAGGTTAACTGTTGCCACTTGGCTCCCACCACTGCAGGATCCCATCATCCTAACTGAACTGAGAGTGTCCTTTTTTTTTTTTAAGAAAGGAAAACTGCCGGGGCGCCTGGGTGGTGCAGTCGGTTAAGCGTCCGACTTCAGCCAGGTCATGATCTCTTGGTCCGTGAGTTCGAGCCCCGCGTCGGGCTCTGGGCTGATGGCTCAGAGCCTGGAGCCTATTTCCGATTCTGTGTCTCCCTCTCTCTCTGCCCCTCCCCCGTTCATGCTCTGTCTCTCTCTGTCCCAAAAATAAATAAACGTTGAAAAGAAAAATTTAAAAAAAAAAAAAAAAAAAAAAAAAGAAAGGAAAACTGCCACATGCAGTGCCTCATTTGGATGTGTCTGGAGTCTTAGAGGCTTGACTACTCTGGATTCTTCTATAAATGGTCCTTGAGAGCCTGTTTGGAGGTTCTAGCAGGGGAGCACAGCTACTTATTACCCTTGACCAATGAATGGCCCTCCTCTATCAGAGAAGGTCATCCTCTTTGATGCAGGATGCAGGTTCAGGAGGGACACACATGGAGCCATGAGGAAGGGGACACCTGCCTAGCCAGCCAAATCAGCCAAATCAACCCTGGTGATCAATGGGATGACAGATGTTGCAGCCAGATCACTGTTACATCCAGAAGAATGCCCATTTTAAAGGTAACTTCTCCCACTGTCATTGCTGACCTACTTGTAAAAGTCACCACAGAGCCCTTCCAGGATGCTTATACTACCCTTACCAATGCATTTGTCAAAACCTTTGTGCCCTCCTAGAGAGCATGAAGAAGAGAGATGAAAAAGCAGAGTCGGTCATACAGAGTAAATGTATCCCAGCATCCATCTCCCTGAATGTCAGTATGTCTTTCTCTGCCAAATATCAAGGAAATTCTGACTGAATTTAGCATTGACCACATTTGTGTCCAGATTCCAATCAACCAAACATGGAAACTGTTGGATCTACTCCAATTTTCTCAAGTTAATTAACTGAATATAGAATTTCTATCATATCAATCTATTAACTGATTGATATGTGTCTCATATCAATAAATTCAATCTACTCCAACATCATATCCTTCTACCCCAATCCAGCACCTTTATAATATGTTCTCATATTCCTCTTCAACTATAAAAGTCTTGCAATTATCTTAGTACAAATGGTCCTAATGACATTGTGTATCCAACCTCCTGAAGCCTAGCGGACTTTGAGTCTGCTCATAGGTCTAGAAGCCAGAGAGGAGCTAGAAGACTGTCTTGAGGAAATGTGGCATTTTCTACTCTATTAGTTTCCTAAATTTTATTTAGAAATTTTATTTATAAAAAATAAATAAAATTAAAAAACAATAACCACAAATTTGGTGGATTAAAATGACAGAAATGTATTTCTCAGAATTCTGGAGGCTACAAGTCCAATCTTTGTTTCCTTGGCCAAAATCAAGGTGTCCTGCTCCCTCTGAAGGTTCTCTAAGAGAATCCATTCCTTGCTTCTTCCATATTCTGGTGAGTGTCAGAATTCCTTGTCTTGTCGCTACACCACCCCAATATCTGCCTCTGTCTTCACATCACTTTCTCCTCTTCTTTCTGTGGTGTCTCAATGTACATCTCTTATAAGGACACTTGTGATGTGACAGCACTTAGAGTACACCAGATAATCCTGGTTTATCTCCTTATCTCAATATCCTTAACTTAATCACATGTATAAAGACCATCCTCCCTCCCCCCAAATAAGGTAACATGTATAGGTACAAAGGATTAGGACCTGATATCAAGAGGGACTTTTTTTTAGCCAACTACCAAATAATTATTTATTTACTTTAAAAGTGGTCATTACAGGTAATTTAGACAAGAATTGTCTAAACTTCTCCTGCAAGGGTGCACTAACAGGGGTGATTTTTCCAAATTTGGAGTGCCAAACTATTATTATCTGCTTTATATTCCCAATCTCATATTCTGAACATTACTGTTTCCTGATCAAAACTCTAAATTTTACATGAGACCCTGAAAGACTATAACTTTAATTTATATTGTAATTTTGCCACCCACAAAACAGATTTAGGTTTGGTTTCCATAAATATTAAACCTGTAATTACAGGAGATAAGGATTTCTTTCAGGAAAAACAAAAATTTGCTAGTTACTTACGCTGGCCTTTAGCTGGGAATGGAAAGCACTGAGTTTTTCATTTTTCTTCTTATAAGTTTTCTAATGCACTTCTAGGAAACCAAGCCCAGAGTCCTTCCACTTTTTATCTCCATATAATTTTCAAAAGCAGCAGCTATGTGGTCATCCAAAGCCATCCAGATAACTAACGTGATAATTTAAGTAACCCTTTTGCAACGGACTCCCAGTGTTCCAAGTACTACTTGCAAAGGAACTATTCATATCTTTAAATCTAATTAGATCAAAGAACCAATTCCAGAATCAAAGCCTTAAGGTTCTACCCCTTAGAACTGACACCTAAAATCTCTATCAGTTAGGGCTTAGCTAGGAAACCAGAACCACAAAAAATTCTATGCAAACAAGTAGTTTGCTATAGGAATTACCATATACACACATATAAGAGTAGCTGAGAAAGTTAACTTCTGGAAAAGAAAAATGTTAAAGGACCAGAAGAGTCATTAAAGTACCAGTCTGTGTGGACAGGTCAGAGCTTACAGAAAAATCCCAGATATAATGTATATCTGGCTGCCAAAGTGGTAGTACCAAGGATATGGGGGAGAGAAGAAGCCATAGAGATCTTTGAAAGATTTTTCTCTACAAAGTGCAATTAAGCCCTTGGTAATTAGCTTAAGACTTCTGTTAGTTGCCAAGGCCAATAGTCAGAGCACAAGTTAGAAGCTAGAGCCTGCTGATGCCATGTCTGATGACTATAACTTTCTGAGAGCAGTGGCTTCCATTTTAATTCCACTTTTCAAATCATGCACAAGCTATATTCTTGGCTCTCTTTGACCTAGAAGTATGCATGGAAAGGGATTCTGAGAAATAGAACTCCTAGTCATACACAAAAACGGTAATATGAACTTCACAAAACAGACTCCAGAATACTAACTGGTGCTTAAATTACAAAACAAACAAATCCCCTAACAATGGAGCCTTTTCCATTATAAAGAGGAGGATAGATGGTAAATAATATACAATTAATTATTAATAAAATTTGTTCATCTGTTTTCTATCCCTTTACTTCAATGCTCCAAAGAATATATACAAAACAAAGTCATCATTGAATTCTCTTTCCCAATTTGAAGATAAAACACACAGACAAAAGGGGTAGCAGAACAACGGAGAATATATATAAGGTACAACAAAATGAAATGAGATTGGGGAGATCTGACATGAATGACAGTCATCTTTAAATTGGAACCCTAAACCTTTTAAGCCTCAAGCAACTCCCATGATGTTACTGTTTTCTGAGCAATCTCAGATACAAGATACTCTAGTGGACGCTCGTATTTTGGGGCAGAACTATCCGGACTTCTATCTGCTGAAGTGAGCCACAATATAGATATGCCAAACATTCTCATTATTCCCTTAATTATTTAATTATTCTCATGTGAACCTTGCTTGGTCCTCAAATGTATTAAACCTGAGAAAAAAGATACCTCAGTTTCCCATCATTTCTCATGAAACCTTCCAAAAGGGGCAAAAGAGAGCTATCCCAGCCACTTCTATTTAAAATCAAAGCTATTCCTAAATACTCAATTTTCCCTACTCACAAGCCTGAGAAGGTATTGCATACAGATTTACCCTGTAATGGCCTAATTGTACCATTTTGCCTTTCTATGACTCTTAATTTATGCCACAACTTGTCTTTTAGTAAGGAAGGAGAAAGGATATGGAATAGGTGGGGGAAAAATCACATGTCAAGGACTGGCTATGTTAGGATATAGTAGTAGCAAGAGTTGGCATTCATTTTATGCTTCCCTGTAAAATATGAGCTGAATATTATCCTTTTGATGATATATTTTGGGGAAGAGGAGGCAAGTCTTTTTCCTGGCCTTCATTTTCTAAGGCTGACACATATTAACTCTGCACATGTAAGGGGCACTTTCCTACTATCTCTCTTTTTCATCTCATCAACTTTCTTCTTTGATACTATTTACCTTCATTCCTGTCCCAGGATTTTTCTTATGCAACAAATGAGCTTAGCAACTGGGAAGTGTTAGGTATTAGAAAGTAATGCAGAAGTCAATGGTTTTCTCTGATTTTTTTTTTTCAATTTCTTAAGTGCTAAGAAATCTATAGTAGCCATACTGAGTTTGTGATCTTAAGCACCCTCCATGATCCTGAAAATGCACTGCTGGTAAAAGTGAAATCAAAGGATGGAAAGCAGGGTTTTATGAGCAACAAAAATGTTGCGATGCTTTGAACATCAATCCTTTCTTCCTTCTCTCTTATAGACCATGATGAAAGCAACATCTTTGAAATCTTGAGGCATTAGTCCCTGTGCCCTCTGTAATTTTTCCCCCTTTCTTCACCATGCCTGAGGCCTTGATCTCTGCCATCTGCTTATTCTCATACTGTGGTGCTCCACCTTTCATTTGTTCCTGGGTCATCTTCTTTTCAGGTGTGCAGCCTCTCCATCTTACCTCTGAACTAAAACATCTTTTGAAAAGCCATGAATTACCAAGGTTTTCAGAAAGGAAAAGTGAAGGGAAGTTCACTTAAAATAAACCACAGTATTTTTCAGATAAAGTTTAACAGAAGTCTTTTGGATTTTTTTTAGCCTACCTTTTAATACTTTATACAACTACAGAGAGTTCTCGTTTCTCTTTCCTCTTTTTCTAACTTGATCGTTGGCATGGTCAAATACTAACAGCTGTGATTATACAGGGCAATGAAACCAAATAGCTAAGATAACAATGTTAATGTTAAACAGTTTAAGAAGAGTAGTTAATAGCATTGAAAATGTCTTAACAGTCTTTTCCATACCTGATTAAAGTAGGCAAGTGTTTTATGTAGCAAACACAGCAAGTATACTCTATGATCCATTATTTCCATTCTAAAGATTAGAAAATAATCTGCTTATAGACCTCTACAGATAGTAACTGACATAGCATTCTTACAACCAATCTAGACCTCTATTGGCTGTCAAAAAATGTATATTTAACTGAGATGTATCAAATTTAGGCATGTTTCCCAAAACCATCACTTTTTCTTACAGGATGAAGACACATAGCTCTCAACTGAGCACCTGTAAATTCATTGATTTATGCAAAAGTATTAATTAAGAAATTAGTGCTAATAGCTACTTTGCTTGGTGATAGGAATATAATTGTGACTAAAACAATAAATAAGGGAGCAAAGATAGTAAGTATTATAAACCAAGACAATGCATGAGAATACGGTAGCTACTTTCATCTGGTGACTGATCAGTGAAGACTCTCATAGAAGATATTTAGACTGAGTCCTGGAAGACTAGAAAAAGTCATCAATGAAAGGAAATGGGGCAAGTATTTTAGACAGGGGAACTGTAAGCAAGAAGGCCATGAAGTAAGTGACACAACTTGGTATGTTGATCGAGTGTGGCCTTGGCTCAGTGGATCAGAAAAGAATTGTTCAGTCAATTGGGAAGGGTGGTCAGGGATCCTGCAGGTCTCCATGGTCCATCACAGCGATCAACATGGGGGCCATCAATGACCTTTGTTCAACAGTAATTTTAATGACATGGCAGGAAACATAAGCTAGAAAGATTTGTTCAAATGTAAATTAGAAGTAAAGAAGTAGAGATGGCATGTGTATGTAGACAACTCTTTCTTTCAGGAAGTTTTGCTATAAAGAGCCCTAAATGGGGAAAACAAACAAACAAAAAAAGAAGCCAGTGCAGATATGCATTGATGATCAACGTTCTGTTGAATCATGTAATCGAACAATACAATATAAAATATATTAGGTTAATTTATGTATAGTAGAGTAGAATATACCTTAAGAAATTATTTTTTACATTCAGTTTTCAAGAATTCATATGTGGTTCATGAATTAAAAACAAATAAATACTTTAAATAATGTATTGGCTTGCTACTAAAAGTAAAAATATATAAAACTGAATAAATATATGGTATACATATTTTTTCAGACTTTCATGTCATATTAATTGCTCATGGAGATAAATGCTAAATGAGAAATAAATAAATTTGATCTCAGGTTTGACATAAATCTACTGCATTGAGCAAGTTGCTATAAAATTCAATCCTGTAATCCTATGTATCCATAAAGTATTAGAATAAAGTTAAAATTTTTTGTATACTCTAAAATCTATGATTTTATCAAGCCATACAATAACAAATACATACTTGTTTTTGTCTTCATGTTTGACTGCAAGTAATAGAGATCCATCAAGTTAACTATATTTGAACAAATGGAAAGATGAGCTTGAGTGGGAAAGCTCAACATCATAAAATATTAATTCTAAGTCAATTAATAAGCTGTGCACAATTTAGTAAACATAGTAACTATTTTTGTTATATTTCTTTGTAACTAGATAAGCTGATTATAGAGTGTAAATAGAAAAATAATCAGGTAAGAATGGTCAGCAAATATCTCAAAATGAATAACCATATGGAGAAACTTACTGTTAAAATAAATTAAGTAGCTTCACTATTGAAATACAGAATTCTTCAATATTTACATAAATACATAAATATGTACATAAATACAGCCATCAGTGCAACAGAAAAGAGTGTAAGTATCATGGATTAAAAGGTGCACCATGTGCAGTTATGTTAGGGCAAATGGGTAGCAATTTAAGAAAATAAAAAAGTTAATCTGCACTTCACTCCTTATATCAAGATAAATTCCAAAGGTATTAGAGAAGTGGAAAATTGTAGTATTGCATGGACCATATATTTTCCTACAAATTTGCTACCCTGTCCAACCTCATGAGATTCCGCTCTGCTTTTTACCTCTTCCTCTCTGTCATACCTGCAGTTTCTATATCCAGAATCTCTCTGACCTTCTCCAAAGCAGGTCAGAGTTCTCACCTGGTTGCACCCCTCTCCACTATAATTCAGTATTCAGCAACTCTCCCAATCTGTTTTTGGTCATTCAGGCATAGAGTAAGTTAATTTAGCTTTACACACACACACACACACACACACACACACACACACACACACACAAACTTTCTATTTACTTATACCTCTTTCTTCCTTTACGATCACTTTCATGGGAGCTCAAAAGTAAGATGCAAAAAAACATATGTGTTTAGTTTATAAAATTAAGCTAGATAAAAACCAAATGTTAAGAGAGAAACGTGTTTGAGTCAAATCATCTGTTTGCAGTACAACTTAGGACACCATTTACAAATTGACTTTCCTTAAGTAAGAGAACCACTAATGGCCAAATAATCTATGGTCAAGAGAAAACAGTCATAGAGAGTGGAGAGTGGAGCCAACATTATGACAGTGTAATCATAAAATGATTATAAAATGAACTGGAAAGCAAAATAACAAGAAAAATAAAAGATACGAGACCATTTATAACTTAGTGACTTTTCACCATTTAATCAACTGCAGTTTCATTTGGCAAAATGACAGCCCAATCTACCTAATTTAAATTTCTGGTCTGATATATATAAAAAACAAATACAAACAAAAACACTTAAACTGGTCACTTGAGCAATGTCTAAGCTATACTACCTCTATGTCTTTTTGTAAGGGACATAGAGTCTCAATTAATCCATTAATGTCATTTATGCACTGTGTTTCAGCTTATTTCATTGTGTTTGCACTTATGTCATCCTGTAAAAACTCTCATTTTAGAAACATGTTTCCCTCTATACTCTGGTATTCTTATTAATAATATTTTAAGTTCCTTTTCTACTTAGATTTAGATTTGGGATCTTGTACAGTCATCCTATATGCCTATCTCACATTCAGGTGATAACAAACACTCAAATACTTAGCTTTAAACAAACTTTGTTGTCCTCACTTCTCCATTTCCCTCAGCATAGTTAGGCCCAGACTCTTCTGGGATTAATAATGTAGGTAGGAGTTCCTCAAACAGGAATGGTTATCTCCTGAATTACATAGTCCTGTTCTAATTAAAGGAACTTGAAAATGCTTCCCTACAAGTATCCAATGGCTAACTTGAGGGGGTGGGCATTTCAGGGATTTGATTTTTAAACTGAGTTGTTATTCTTTTGCATAAATGAAATAAAAATGTGACAAAAGCTATACCAAGCTAAAATGACCCAATACAATACCTTGCTGACCTAAATGATAAAGGGTTGTTCACAGAGTTAGTTTATTCAGTAGAAATTACTTTTAAGGCAGAGTGCTCTCAATTAACAACTGCATGGGAACCTCTGTTATTTCCAATGCAATGTTTTTATTTTGAATGCAATGGACCCAAGCCCATAAAGCAAAACAACCAGAAGAATTTTTATAGATAATAAATAATTTAAATCAGATTTTATTAAACCAAGCAAGGATATATTATAGAATTGGATATAAACCCACATGAATATTTTAGGAAAAAACATGAGACTGTAAAGAAATTTCACATTTATGGTCAGCCTCTTGGGGACCTACTTACAAATACCCAGGGTTATTCATATTCTCCTCTTCCCTACTAGCTGGGAAAGCTTTAAAAGCATTAGTCTAACATAACTGAACTATTTTAAAAGTTGTGGAGTTTTTTTTTTAATTAAGTATTCAAAGAATTCAGATTCATACAGCGTTAAGTACCAAAAATGAAAAAAAGGTTGTCTAAAATGCCCAATAATTTTTAAGGACAAGGACACAGGAACACATATATTTAGAAGCAGAATTGTTAGAGTCATATTATTAGTTGGTTTTACATAGAATGCCTGGAACAGTTCTATAAACATCAATATTTGTGATTTTTTTAAGTTTATTTATTTATTTTGAGAGAGAAAGAGAGAACATGAGCAGGGGAGGGGCACAGAGAAACAGAGATAGAGAATTCCACGTAGGCTCCACACTGTCAGCACAGACCCCAATGTAGGGCTTGAACTCACGAACCGCAAGATCATGATCTGAGTTGAAACCAAGATAGATGCTTAACTGATTGAGCCACCCAGGGACCCCTATAAACACCAATATTTGTAAAAATCAAAACTAAAATTGGAGGAGGTTCCAATTAATGTTTTTCATTTTTATGAGGTAAAGATGACAATATTTCATGAAGTTGATGAACACTACTTAAACTGATGATATCTATAATAAAGTAACACAGGCTTTAGAGTCAGAGAATTATAACTATGATCCTATCATATTGTACCAGTGTGAAATTGCATAAGTTATTTAACTTCTCTGAGTATTGGGTAATTCGTGTATAAACACAGATAATAACACCATAATTAATAGTGGAAATACTCCTAAAGTGATCCCATATGCTGTTACAAGTTTTTGTTTTGTTTTTGTTTTTGCTTTCCTTTTCATAGGCAAGAGAGGAAGGTCTGCAAAGCTCCACAGCCTATTTAGCTTGCATACCTTTGAATGCCCAATGATCCTTAATGCTCCATGATAAAATGGTACATCTTTCACCTGAATTATGATAAAAACAAATAAAAACACGTAGGTCTTTTTGAACTATTGTAAATATTACCTTCAGGTACTGTCTATATTCAACCAATTTGCCAATTTAATATTCCCAGCTGTCGATTCTGTGAGGTTGCTCTCCCTACATACGGTTTTGCCCTCCTCCATGATGCCATTCAGACCACTAACATTTGGTTCCATCGAGAATTACACTGTTTTCTTAGGGAGTGAAAAGGATTGAGAAAGAAAGAACAAGTACAGGATAGCAAAATGAATGCATGTACAATGCTGGGCTTAAGAGATAAGCGTGGGTATGGTGATGCCTATGCTGTACATGTGTACTATACTTCAGAGATAAGCAGTGCTGTGTTGTTAGTATTCGGGGTTTAAAAGATAAGTCATGAAAGGGTTTGAACTAGAGGTAGGAAATCTGTGCACAGACTAACTGAACTTTTGTTAAATAGACTATGTAAACGGAAACAACTTAAATGGATATTGAATTCATAGTTTGGCTATTCAAGAGAGGCAATATATACTGTCGTATCATGGACTAACAATATGGGACTATGTAGACATTATAAGGTTCTCAAATAAACACATTCATTGGCCTGGCTTTGGATTTTTCTTGTATGCTTTGAACTTTACCTGGAAGCTTGGATCACTTATTAAAGGGGCATGAGATGTGATACTTCCTAAAATGCAAATCTTATGACAGCAGTAACCTGTTTGTAAACCTTTCAATGTCTACATGAACCTTTCACAACAAATTCAGACTTCTTGTGATGACACATCATGATGTTCAGGGCCACTGCAAATCTCTCTGGTCTAATTTATTACACACACATGTGCTCACACACACACATTCTCCGCTAGTCACATCAATATATATATATGCAGTCCTTTCAACAGGATAACCTTTTAGAACTATAGCTTTCCCCGATTCACCCTGGCACCTTCTTGTGCTGTTACCCACCATTTCAATATTTAGACTCAGCTTAAATATTTTTCCACTTTCTTCAGCGTGGGCAGAATGAATACCTAGCGCTACAATACTATTCTATACAAACCTCTACCCAGTGCATCAAAGACATTCTACTGTAATTGTAGGTGCATGTTTCCACCTCTCCCAGTGGCAAGTACCTTCAAGATAGGGACTACAGTTTGTTTATAGTGTTTGGTACACGGAATATAAAATATACAAATACATTTTATAGAAGAAGTGATTAATTAATGGGACTTATTTTTTGATATTTTATGTAGAAATGTATATTTCTCTTCTGATTTTTGGATATAGTTATTTTTAAACATTTAGAAAATGTATTAAATACAAGGCATAAGTTAAAATCATCTATCATCAGGGCACCTCGGTGGCTCAGTCGGTTGAGCACCTGACTCTTGATTTTGGCTCAGGTCATGATCCCAGGGTTGTGGGACTGCACTCTGGATCAGGCTCCACACTGAGTGTGGAGTCTGCTTGGGGATTCTCTTTTCTCTTCCTCTGCCCCTCTCCCCTATTCGGGCACACTTTCTCTCTCTCTCTCTCTCTCTCTCTCTCTCTCTCTCTCTCTCTCTCTCCCTCTCTAATTAAAAAAAATCCATTATCCTACTATACAGAAAATAAATAATTCTTAACATTTTGCTTTATTTCCTGAATTCATTCAAATATCCACATGTGTTTAAAATTTTAAATAAAAACAAAACATTCTAGAATTGCAGTCTATCATGTATCTTCCAAAGGGAAGCAGTGGCTGTTTTTAACAAGCTGACTACAATTATCTAAATTCTAAGATGGCGGCAGGTTATTTTTAAACAAAAGAACAACTTTTTGTTTGGAATAAACTTTAATGAGCTCTTTAGTTATTCTAAGGAGAGACTAGACTAGATTGGAGAGACTGAGACAAATTGGAGTTCATTTGCTCAGTGAAACAGGTAAAAGAGACTCCCCTTCTCACACTATAATAGAATCGCTGATTTTCAGCTGGTTACATGGCGGCCTAAAATGAACACATTTCCATTCTCTCATGTAATGTGACTACAGAAAGACAGTAAAATGTAAGGTAAAGCTTCCTGCAACCATCCCTAACAGACAGCTGGTGTATATTCCTTGTCTCTTCTCCTTCATTCAGACCTTTAGTTTGCTTTTTAAAATGCAGTGTGATGGCTGGAACTCTACTTATATGTAAGCAATTCTTTACTGACCTTTCTTGAACATGAATCCAATACACATCTCTGACTGTTTTATAGGGGCATCTCTGATATCCTTGGAAACTGAATACATGTTTAATAAATCTGATGGACAGTGTCTAATTGCATTCGAGAATGGTTGTAGCAACATACAGTTACACAGACAATAGATGAATGTTTCAATTCAAAATATTATAAATTTTACTGGACATTCTCATGTTGGAATTTTTGCTAATTTTTAAATAAAGTCATCTCATTTATATTTTAATGTGTTTTTCTTGTATTTACTGATTAAGTTAAATTTTATTCATAATTATGACTTCTATAATTTTTAATTCTTAGTCATTTCTTTATACAACTATTTCCTGTATTAGTTAATCATATTTTCCTAATAATTGAAGGAATTGTGTATTTAAAAATTTAATTCTCTTTGTCATCAAAGATGAAAATACTTTTTTTTTCTAGTTTGAAATTTGTCTTTGTCATTGATACATTTCAAGATAGAAAATTTTAAATTATGTTTAAAAATATGCCTCTAAGGGGCGCCTGGGTGGCGCAGTCGGTTAAGCGTCCGACTTCAGCCAGGTCACGATCTCGCGGTCCGTGAGTTCGAGCCCCGCGTCGGGCTCTGGGCTAATGGCTCGGAGCCTGGAGCCGGTTTCCAGTTCTGTGTCTCCCTCTCTCTCTGCCCCTCCCCCGTTCATGCTCTGTCTCTCTCTGTCCCAAAAATAAATAAACGTTGAAAAAAAAATTTTTTTAAAGTTACATCTATACATGTCTACACATAATAGAGAGCAGAGGATAAGGTCCAACATAGGCCTTAACTTTAGCTTTGAGTGAAATCTTCCAACCCATGTTAAAACACTTTGCCTGCATCCATACAGCTTAATATAATCAAGAAATATTTCAGCAGTTGGCATTAACAAGACCTTGCTACTCAAGGAAGTTTTAGGTTAGGCACATAAATTTGTGACTGATTTTATTGTTTATTTCAGGAATTTAAAAAAGTTATTCTCTATACAACACACTTCTCAAATAACTCTCTTTCAAGAAAACATATTTCTCTTTAGGGTAAATAACCTTCATCTTAGGGTCATAAATCACTCAACTGAGCAAGTTGCTGGCTTATGAAAATGCTTTATTCATCAAATCCTCACCTCACTATGTCCACCAATCCTAAGCAATTCTGACACGAACATCACCCAACACTAACCAAATTTCTACATCAGTTAAATCAGACCTACTTAATACCAAACCCCAAAACCTTATTAATATATGGTCTTGGCAATCCAAACCCTCACACACACCTCAGAAGCACTCCCCAAAATACACAAAGGTTGCAAGGTTAAGTCTCCCTTACTGCAGGATGGGATAAGCTTGGCTTAAGGTGAATGAGAGGTCACTGACAGTTAATCTGGTGGCATTTTCGGAGAATTGAAAGTAGATCATATGGACTCTTCAGGAGGTTAACCCTTTATGTGTGGCTCCTCCTCCCTATTTGATTCCCCTCTCCTCATGCCTTTCTTTAACATGTCCTTTCATGTCAGCCAGAGGACGTTTTCAATTCTAGTCACAAGGAAATACACACTTCCTTTAAGGAGACTCTCTAGTTTTACTTCTTTTACCTTTTAATATTTTTTTAACATTTATTCATTTTGGAGAGAGAGAGAGAGAGAGAGAGTGAGATCGTGTGAGGGTGAGAGCAGAGAGAGAGAGAGGGAGACACAGAATCCAAAGCAGGCTCCAGGCTCTGACTTGTCAGCATACAACTGACATGGGACCTGAACCCACGAACTGCAAGATCATGACCTCAGCCAAAGTCAGATGCTTAACCGACTGAGCCAGCCGGGCACCCCTAGTTTGCCTTTTACATCTTTGACTCTAACACAGGCTTTCAGTCACTTAATAACTTTAAAACCCATTCTTTTTGTTTGTCTGTTTATTGAGAGAGAGAGAGAGAGAGAGAGAGAGAGAGAGAGAGAGAGAGAGAGAGCATGAACAGGGCTTGGGCAGAGAAAGGGAGAGAAAGAATCCCAAGCAGTCTCTACACTTAGTACAGAAATCAGCACGGGGCTTTAACTCAGGAACCATGAGATCATGACCTGAACCGAAATCAAGAGTTGGACACTTAACAGACTGAGCCACCCAGGCGCCCAACACCCTTTCTTAAAGAAGTGGACTGCAGGTGAAATGGTGAAGGAGTCACGCAGAGGGTGGGAGACCCACCCACAGCTGGCCAAGATGAGCTCTTAATAAAATTACATTGCCAGTTAGCTACCATTTTAAAAGGGAAATGTTTTCTTCCTCTGTCTTGGTTCACATGATCAAATCTCCCCTTTTTAATCCTAGCAAATAAGTTTAAGGAAAGAATGAAAACTACATCCCAATCTATGTGTCATTTTTCAGGAGATCTCATAGACGTTGCATCTCTGAGCAATTGGGTAAGCAATGAGGGAAGCGCAAATCACGTCCTTCATATTCCACCAACTGGAATTTGTCTGTCATGCAGTAATGTGTGTGTCAGAATCAATCATCAATTCAATTTCATTTCAGTGTCACAGCAAAGAAAATCATCTGGATTTTAGCAACAGGTAGATTGCCAATTTGGTTTGTCAGAAGCATTATGAGTTTTGAAATGAACGTATTCCATAAGCACATACAGATCTTTCTAAAGTTTTTTCAATGTTATTAACATATAATTGTAATGTTCTAGAAGTTTCATTTATGCCAACTCAACTGACTACTTTCATCTTTTCCACCAAGAATTTAGTTCTTATTTTATCTTGTCCTATCATTCAGGTATCAAAGTAACATATTTGTGTTATGCACATATATATTTTTTTGTATGTAGATGTCTTTTTTCACACAGTATTCATTGCATTTTCCAGAAGGAAACTTACTTATCCTTTAGTCTTTTTTTTTTTTAATTTTTTTTTTCAACATTTATTTATTTTTGGGACAGAGAGAGACAGAGCATGAACGGGGGAGGGGCAGAGAGAGAGGGAGACACAGAATCGGAAACAGGCTACAGGCTCTGAGCCATCCCAGAGCCCGACGCGGGGCTCGAACTCCCGGACCGCGAGATCGTGACCTGGCTGAAGTCGGACGCTTAACCGACTGCGCCACCCAGGCTCCCCTCCTTTAGTCTTTTATACCTAAAGGTTTTCAAATATTTTACCTATTAAAATATAAATCCTAATGAAAATATATCAATGGTTCATAATATTTACATAAGAATAAATAGCTTATTTTTTCAATAAATTGTTTATACATATATTCAAGCACTCTATTCTTGCCCTTCATCAGAAAACACTAAATTTTACATTAAGATATCCCTTTGCAGCTGCTATATTTAATATATAGCTGTTCTAACTTTTTAAAAAAAATTTATTTTGAGAGTGTGTGTGCAAGCAGAGGAGGGAGAGAGAGAGAGAGAGAGAGAGAGAGAGAGAGAGAATCCCAAGCAGTCAGCTCAGAGGACTACATGGGGCTTGATCCAATGAACCATGAGATCATGACCTGAACAGAAATCAAGAGTTGGACAATTAACTGACAGAACCTCCCAAGCGCCCCATGGTTGTTGTCACTTTTTTAAAAAAGAGAGAAAGCAAAGTTTTCTATAGGGGTTATAAATCCTAGTTATAAATCCTAGTCAAAATTTCATAAATCTTGAGGTTTATCATATAATATTTTATTTTATGTAAGTCTAAAAAAGTTTCTCATTTTTCCCTTTCTTCTTATTAAAATTTAATTTTTGGATGTAGTTTAAAACCTCTGTTTAGATTGTACTCAACAAATATTTGTTGAAAACCTACCATGTGCAAGACGCTCTGTATGAAATATAAATTACAATTAAAATTGCTTTTGATTCAAGGAGCTATGTTGTTACATATGAAAAAGAGCTGTTAGCCAAGAAAGCACTGATAGATACAATGCTGTAGAAGATGACTACAGTAATTTAGAAATCTCAAATTTACGGTGAAGATTAAGAAATTAGGTTTGGATTTTGCCCGTCCAGGATATACTGGTTCTCGATGAGCCAAGTTGGAAGGATACGGCTTATGGTTGACGGACTATAGAAGGAAAGATTAAGTTCTAGATTGACTTCTGAGAATGGACATGGGTATTCCCATGTTTTCTTCCCAAAACATTGTTACTCTTGTTTTTAACTTGAAATGTATTTCATATACAGATACCTGTTGGTGAGATTGCCCTTTACACATTAAGTGGCTTACCAAACACCCAGGGAACACTGCCAGGCAGAGCAAGAGAAGTAAGGATACATAATTGAGCAAAGCTGGAACTCAGGACATTTGTAAAGAAATTGTAAAAAATAAGTCTGGAGAATGATTAGGCTATATTATGGAGAGCCTTACATGAGTCTTAGGGTTGTCTCACATTAAACAGATACCTCAATTGACAAGATAATTGTTGGAATAATAATGCACTGCAATTGACTTTATTACCAGATATGTTTCTGTTCAAAAGGTTAGAGAGCTTCCACTGTAATCCATTTTCCTCCTCCTGTGATCATATTCTCCAGCTCAAAGAGCTCACTTGGAAAAATGAGATTCCTTGGCACAAAAAGAGTTGTTTTTTTTTTTTTTGTATGTATCACTCTTTTACAAAGAAGATACTTCTTTCAGCTGTTAGCTATCCAGAATTCCTTCTCTCTAACTGTATTTTTTTTTTTAATCACTGTGATTAGTCTCTGGTTATAATTGCATGTTCTGCTCAGGCATCTCAGCCATCTACGTGACAGCTTTGCTTCAGAGTCATAGACAATCACCCATTGCCTCTCTCTATTGTTTGTTTCTGTTAACCAGTTGTGGCCTTATCATCCGTAGACCATAGATCTATGCAAATATTCTCCAGACATAACTTTGAATGCTGAGATGACAAGGTAACAGGAGCTGCATAGGCATTCCCTGTCTGAAACTTCTAGGAAAGACTACTGTGCCTGACCTGGTGCCCCTTAGTAGGTAATGGGAAGGAACTGACATTTCTCAAGCAGGAGAATGATATCAGAACTGAACATTGCTGAAAGCAATTTGGCAGCAATGTCAAAGTTATATCAGAAGGAAAATATAAATTATTTAAATAGACCAAGTGTAAAGTAATGAAAGCCAGCAGGAGGCATCCAAAGGAAAAACCTAGATTTAAAAGAGTTACAATGTACAAGACACCAAACTAATGGGATGGGGAGACGTGGTAAGGGAGGAAGAAATAACTAAGTTTCAAGTTTTGGTGGTGGAGAAATATTGAGCTTATAGACAGGGGAATTCAAAAGAAAGAAGAGTTTTGAGGTGGAAATAGTCAAAATTGGGTTTGTGCCCAATAAAAAGTGTACATAAATATGTCCAGAAGACAGAGGAAAATTGGATCCAATTTATGGGGGAAAAAATGAGAATCAGAGATTTTGAGATATAGATTTGGTTCACGTGCACAAGATGAAAATTCCCCATTGCAAAAGATATAGTGAATCTGTTATCAGATAAAATTAGTTTATATCTGGGAAATAAACAGCAGATGGTTATTGTCAACGTTTAAAATATGTCATATTAACCTTCAAATAAACCTCCTGTATTCCTCATGGTAATTGTGTAATAAGAAACAACAAAAATATATAAATGGGACTAATAAGTTTAATTTTGGTGCGTTCTATCTTTAGTTACTCATAATTTAGAATGAGTTAGATATCAAAGTCAAATAAATTACCCTCAGGTTTCAAGTATTGATACCCATTAGGCTTATTTATCATTTAGCTATTCAGCAAATCATTTCTAGCTCTGAGTCAGAGTTTGTTGAATCAAAGTGGGTAGATTAATGAGGAAAATTTCTACAGGATTTTTTTTTATTTTAAATCAAGCACACATAAGGAATTGCATTAATATATATTCTATCATTTTGAACTAAAAGTTCAATGTTTACAGGCCTCAGGCAAATGCTCAATGCCTTCCAAAAGTATTAGGCACACAGTCAAGAAGAAAATTCACTCTCCATTGGAGCCTACTAAATCAGCACCTGTCATATTAAATCCCTCATCTATTTCCACTGTTTAGAAAATGCAGGGACTAATCTTAATGTAATAGTTAAATATAAAAACTACATATTACATGTCAAGCTGGAATGTGGTAAATGAAACAAATCTGTGAATAGTTACCAGTCATGCTATATTTATTTTTATAATTTAGACTTTTTTAATTTTAAAAATGAAAATTTAGAATCAATTTATGTTATAATTGGAAGGAAGGGTCCTAATATATTATTTATGCCAAAATATGTGTCATAGAACTCTTGTTAACCATGGATAAAGCTTGGGTAATTCCACCAGTGTTTATTTATTTAAAGTTATTAAAAACTTTATTTTTAAAACCTATAGTAACATATTATATGCATGCTGCAATATCATACCCTGAATACCAACACATTATTTGTCATTAGTTTTGAGTTATGCTTTGAGTTGTACTTTGGAGGTAATTCAACTTGGAGACAAACTTAAGATAAAAACTCCCCTACTGTGCTTTTGTAATTGAAGAGTATGAAAAAATTGCAAGTTCAGTTTTAAAAATATATTACCACATAGCAGCAGTAGCAGGCTGAATATGGGCCCCTCTCTGAATAACAGAAATTAGTAACTTTAAGTTGTCTAACAGTTTAAAGGAAATACACAAGCATAAATTCAACATAGGATATTTTTAAAAAAAGAACTAAATGATAAAACTAACATAAACTGATAACTTATTTTTAACTTGCATATTTAATATTTTTACATTCAGTATAACTGACCTATTATTGTCCCAGATTGACTTTATAAGTACAAAAGATATATACTTATATATATAATTTAAATATATAAATTCTGTTTTTAGTTTTGAACATATGTTCCACCTGCCTTCTATAGGTATTTATCTTAGTTCAGGATGCTATAACAAAGAATCATAGATTGGGTGGCTTATACACAGCACAAATTTACTTCTCATAGCTCTGAAGTCTAGAAGTCTGAGAGTAGGGTGTCAGCATGGTTATGTTCCAGCGAAGAAACTGTTCCAAAATGCAGACTGCTGACCTCTTATACATATCTTCACGTGGAGGGCAGAGAGCAAGCTAGCTCTCTGGCCTCTCTTCTGAGGAAACTAATCTCATTCATGGGGGCTCCCTCCTCATAATCTAATTATATTCCAAAGTCCCCACCTCCAAATACCCTCACATTGGGGATTAGGATTCACCATATGAATTTTGGGGAGATATTTGGGGAAATATTCAATCCGTAACAGTGTTTGATTAGTAGTAATCAATGATGATATTTTACTTATCTCTATTGTCATTCTTATCATTGATTACCTATGTCCTCTTTACTATTGAAACTAGAGTCATTAATGTCTGTAAATCTAACCATATAAGATAAAAATTTTTTTAAAACCCAAAACCAATTCAAAAAACTCATCCTTAAGATCGTCCTTCTAGAAACACTCTTAGAAATAAAATCTGTATCAGGGTTCACCAAGGAAACAAATATATATATATAATATATAATATATATATAATATATATGTTATATATATATTATACGTATAATATATATAATATATATTATACGTATAATATATATAATATATAGTATACATATAATATATATAATATATAATATATTGTATATAATATATATAATATATATATTATATTATATATATAATATATAATATATATATTATATATATATAATGTGTATGTATATGGTGTATGTATGTGTGTATATGGGTTTGTGCATATGTGTGTGCAAACATACACACACACACACACACACACACACACACACACACAAAGAGAGAGAGATTTATTTCATGAAATTGGTTTATGCAATCGTGGAGTCTGGGTAGGTAAACTGAATTCCACAGGACAGGATGCATCCTGGAAATACCCAGGCAGGAGCAGATGCTATAGTCTGTAGGGGAAACTTATTCTTCTTCAGGAAAACCTCAGTTTGTTCTTAAAATTTTTCAGCTGGTTGTATGAAGTCTATCCAGATTATTATGGATAATATCCTTTACCTAAAGTCAACTGATTGTAAATGTTAATCACATCTACAAAATGCCCACACCGCAAATTTAGGTTAGTGTTTGGCAGATTAATTGCGGACTATGACCTAGCCAAGTTAATATATAAAACCTACCATCATAGCAGTTACAAAGGGAAAAAATAATTAGGAATTGGTGGGACAAATAGAAAACAAATAATGAGATAGTACAATGAAATTTCACCTAGTAATAATTGTATTCAAAGTAAAAAGTCTAAACACACTAATTAGAAGACAGATATTGTCACACTGGATATAAAAAAAGACCAAACTATAAATTGTCTATAAGGGACAGCCTTTAATGAAAAGTCAGATAAAAGTTAAAAGTGAAAAGAAGTAAAATATGTATCATGAGAATTCAAATAATAAGAAAACTGGACAGCTGGTATTAAGATAAAATAGGCTTCAGGGAGAGAATATTACCTGATATAATATTTCATCATGATAAAAGTAAACATTCTTCAAGAAAACACACCAATCAAAAAGAGTATGCAAATAATAAAAGAAGTTAAAATTAAAACTGAAATGAGAAAAATACATATTCATAATTACAGTTAATTATTACAAAATACCTCTTGCAAAACTTATAAGGCAGATAGACAATAAATAAGCTTACAAAACTTGACAGAAGACCATGGGGGAGGGGAGGGGAAAAAAAAGAGAGGAAGGGAGGCAAACCATAAAAGACTCTTAAAAAGTGAGAATAAACTGAGGGTTGATGGAGGGGGGCGGTAGGAGGGAGGGGAAAGTGGGTGATGGGCACTGAGGAGGGCACCTGTTGGGATGAGCACTGGGTGTTGTATGGAAACCAATATGACATTAAATTTCATATTTAAAAAAATAAGCTTACAGAATACTTGAACAATGTACTAAACACAAACATGATCTCATTGATAGTTATAGAATAGTACACCAGAAAGATACAAAAATATATTTTCTTTTTGCATAAATAACACAGTGCCCAATACATTTTTGTACAGATTGTACAAAATTTTCTACATTTTGATAGAACTAGTAGAAGAATATGTTTTCAGGCTACAACGTAATTAAATTAACAAACTACTAAGAAAGTCTCTAAAATAGTATATTAAACAGCATATTTTTAAATATCTCATGTATCAAAAGAATGCAGCTAAACAGTTTTAAGAAGAAGATTGATAAAACCTACAGAGTTGTTGAGTCAGTATGTTGTACACCTGTAACTAATGTTAACATTGTGTATCAAGTATACTACAATAAAAAATATATCTAGTTTCATGAACCAACTAAAAAGAAATGTTCAAATTCAGTGGACTGGGTTTTCACTTTATGAAACTTGAAAAAAGAGAAAGGTAGTCAAAATAAATATAAGAGAATTTTTTTAATTAGCACATAAATCAGTGAAAGAGTAAATAAACCATATAAAAAAGTCAACAAAGCCAAGAGTCCTTTCTTGAAATATTTCAATAAAAATTGATAAACTTCTAGCTAGATTGACCAAGAGAAAACAGAACTCACCAATACTTGGAATCAAAGGGGACATTTCTATACCTCCTACAGACCTTCAAAATAATGTAAGATTATATTTTGAACAATCTTATGGCAATAAACTCAATAAATGACATAAAATGTAAAAATACCATAAATGTAAAATACCCTAAAAAATTAGAAATTTCTAACACTGTCACAAGAAGAAATAAAAAATCTAAAAGTATTATATTAATTAAATAAGTTATATTTTCAATTTAAAATAGCCCTACAAAAGAACCCTCCATGACCAGATGTTTTTACTGGAGAGGACTGTCAAACATTTAGGGGAGAATAGTACAAAGCCTATAGCAACTTGTTCAGAAAATATACACAGGAAGGATAATTCCCAGTTCATTTTGTAAGACCAGAAATACTCTGATAACAAAACCAAAAACATTTAAAAGAAAAAAAAAAGAAAAGGAAGAAATACCATAGACAAAAATTCCTTACAAACATAAATGCAGAAAATCTTTAAAAATATTTCAAACTGAATCTACAAAATATATAGAAAGGATAAAACATAACGTCCAGGAGGTTTTTAAGAATTAAAGGTAGTTTCATCATGCAAACACCAATCAATATTTTATCACAATATTAACAAAATAAGAAAAAAAACAGGTATCATCTCAACAGACGAAGAAATCACATTTGAAAAAAATTCAACACACATTGACAGCAGAAAATTCTGGCATGTGTCTAAGAATAGAACAGAATGTCTTCACCTATAAAAAAGTATACCCTGAGATAGCATCATACTCAATGGTAAAAAACTAAAAACTTTTCCCCTAAGATCAGGGGGAAAACTTTTCCCCTAAGATCAGGATATCCACTCTCACCATTTTTAATTGACCTAGTACTTGAAGCCCAGTCAGAGAAAATAAGCAAGAAAAAGAAACAAAAGGCATTCATTCAAACCAGAAAGGAAGAACTAAAACTGCTACTATTTATAGATGACATGATATATGCAGAAAGCTCTAAAAATCCACCAAAAAAAAGGCAGGGCGGGGGTGGGGGATAGAACTAATCAAATCCAGTAAAGCTGCAGGATACAAAATCACCCAAAGCAATCTACAGATCCAATGAATCCCTATCAAAACGCCAATAGTATTTTTTCACAGAAATAGAACAACCAACCTTAAAATTTGTATGGAACCACAAAAGACTCCGAACAGCCAAGGTGATCTTGAAAAAGGACAAAGCTGGATATATCATACTTCCTGATTTCAAACTATGTTACAAAACCATAGAAATAAAAACAGTAGAGTATTGGAATAAAAACAGACATATAGATCAATGGAACAGAATAGAGTCCACAAACAATTCCATGCATATATGGTCAATTAATTTATGACAAGGAGCCAAGAATATTCAATGGGAAAAGGAGAGCTTCTTAAATAAATGGCATTGGGACAAACAACCAAGAACTCAGACACAAAAGTTGCATAGAGTATTCCTTACATAGAGTATGTAAGTATATTTGAATTCTTAGAAAAAAAAATGAATTTATCATGACAGAATTCACATCAGTGACTGAGTGGGGGAAAGGATTGAGGAGCAGGAGGCATGAGGGAAATTTTTGTGGTGATGGAAATGCTTGATTGTGGTCATGGGTACACAAATTATATGTCAAGACTCATAACATTCTTACTTAAAATGGGTGTGTTATTCTCCCAATAAAGAGAATTATATAGATCTTGTCATACCTTAGAATTGAAAGGCATATACAAAAAGATGAGTATAATGTCTCTTTACTGTAAAAACAAAACATGATGTAGGCATTGGAATAAGCATAGAAAAAAAATCTGGAAGAATACATAAGAAACTCTTAATTGTGTTTTCATTTTCAAGAGAGGATACCATCTTTCGTATTAAAGCTTTCTACGATGAACTTTTAAATGATGCACATGTGTTTTTTTAACGATATTATCTGGATAGGGTATAATGGGCTGTTTTTCTTTAAGCTTATATTTTCCCATATTTCAAAGTTAAAAAAATATTATTAAAATATAAATCACAGGTGAATCACAGAATTACTTCAACAGAACAAATGTTTATTTCTAAATAATCAAAAATTTTTGTAGTAGAAAATTTCAAACTAATTTACAAGACTCTACTGCCAATTCCTAAGTACATATAAGACACTTGGAATGAATTTAAATCACTAGAAAATATAATAAATTAGAAAAATCAATTAGTTTCTAATACTTTGAACCACATATCTAATTGTCTGAGATAGTTATCTTGCAACCTATGTTATGTTTCACTCACTGTAATCTAAACAGCTCTTCCAACTGCACAATTCTCATTTCCCTTTACTGTTTTGTATGGCTTTGCTTTGTTTTGTTTTGCATTTAGCTTCTTCAAAGATTCACTTCATGGAGTTAATTTCTAACAAGATGGTTCCCTAAAGG
This sequence comes from Prionailurus bengalensis, assembly GCF_016509475.1. Taxonomy (NCBI): domain Eukaryota; kingdom Metazoa; phylum Chordata; class Mammalia; order Carnivora; family Felidae; genus Prionailurus; species Prionailurus bengalensis. The sequence goes on from NC_057358.1 coordinate 109,903,060, forward strand.
AAAGGAGCACCTGACTATTACATAGGAGCCCTAGAACTCTCATAACTAATTGTGAGACCTTGGCCACATCATTTACTATTTGTGAATATTGTTCTGTAAATCTGAACACCTACCTTGTACAAAGCACTGTGCTCACCTTAAAAATAAATTACCTACTAATTCTAAAATGCTACAATTTCAGAAATTTTTTCCAACATCTTTTAATTGAAAATAGAATTAAGCCATAAATAACTCTGATTTTTTAATTGGAAGTATCCAATAAGAGGTGGGTTTTCCAGTCTCTTTTCCTAGCATAGAAATACTCTTACTTCTACCCATGCAACGTACATAATTAATTTTTATAACTTTGCAATTTAATGCCCATTTCCTTCATATTAACAGACAATTAGAAATAACAGGAATAGTATCCTAAACCTGGGTTCAAGATCAACTACTTTTTTGGTGGGTCTACCAGCCATTTTGCTGTGTTCCAGACATTTACAATAGAAGTGCATAGAACTTGCTCTTTTCCTCACTGAGATCCTGGGAGGATTGTACAGATCCTACGCATAAGCCACTTTGCTTCATTCTGAAGAAAAGGGCTTTATATAGAGAGAGCATTGTTATTATTTTCCTTATAGTACAAAACATGTTGCATGATAAATTCTGCTTCCCAAAGGAATCAGCCATCCCCATTTTCTATTCAAAGTGTGAATGAATTACAGTTGGGCAGGAGCACAGGATAGTTCTATCAATAAATACTGTTTTGAAATACTGCCCTTAGTGATCATATAATTATAATTTTGTTGCATTTTCCCATTTTAAGGCTTAGACTATCGAATTTCATACAAACTATCGCTCTTTTGCTAGTATGCAAATACAAGTAATAGAATACATTGAAATTATATTTGGAAAATATAATTTTCCATCTTCTATAGTTTCTACTTCTCTTATTTCTACTCTTATCTGTATTGTTTCTTTCCTTATACTTTTTGGGGTTAAATTTACTATATTTTGAGCTTCTTAAGGTGCAGGCTCAGAAGCCTAGATCACTGATCTCAAACTTCCCTTCCAATAGAAGTATCTAAAGCACAAATTTTCCTCAAAATATTGCTTTTGCTGCAATGCACAAATTTTAGTAAGTTGTGTTTTTATTTTCATTTGGTTTCAAATATTTTTTTAATTTCCCTTATAATTTCCTCTTTGACCCCAAGAATTTAGAACTAGTATTGTATAAAGTTTCCAAACATTTTGGGTTTTCCAAAGGTATTTTTTATTTATTTCTAACTTAATTTTGTGTTTTCAGAGACATGCTCTAAAGTGATTGTTGTTCTTTTAAATTTATTGAGACTTTTATAGCCAAACATATTGTCTATCTTGATTAATGTTCCATATACAATTGAAAGTAATATGTTACTGGATGTAGTGTTGTATACATGTTAATTAGGTTAAATTGGTTGACAGTGTCATTCAAGTATTCTACCCACTTCCTGATTTTCTGTCGACCTGTTATATTATTGACAGAAGAGAATTAAAATTACCAACATTAATTGTGGATTTACCTACTGAGATTTCAGGACTGTCAGTGTTTGTCTCATGTGTTTAAAGTTTTTATGTGTTATGAATAGGCATTTAGGCTTATTATGTTTCTTAATTTACTCTTTTATCATTGGAAAATGTCACCTTTATCTTTAGTAATATTTCTTGTACTAAAGTCAACTTTGTCTGATACTAATATAGGCACATCAGCTTTCTTACTATTAGACTTTTCACAGTATATTATTTTCAATCCTTTAGTTTGAAATGATCTGTGATTATAATTAAAATGTGTTTCTTATAGAGATTATATAGTTGGAAATCACTTTGTTTTATCCATTCTGAGGGCCGCCATCTTATAATTGGCATGTTTAGTTCACTTATATTTAATATAATTATTGATATAATCAGATTTAAGTTTATCTTTGCAACCAGCTATTTATCTCATAGTTTATTTCTTTTGTTTTCCTTCCAACATTTGGACTAATTGAGTATTTCGGTATTAATTTATATCTTGTCTTTGGCTTTTGTTCAATTATCTTTTGTGAGGTGTTCTATTGGGCAAAATATGCATCTTTAACTCATCACAGTCTCTATAATCTCATTTTTTTTACTATTATTCTCATAAATTTTACCTCTCCCTATATTACAAACTCCATACACTTCACTATCATTTGCTTTAAGTAGGTAATAACCTTTCAGAGTAATTTTTAAAAATAAAAAAACAATCAAGTCTATTATATTTACCTACATGTTTACTACTTGTATAGATCCCCTTCTGTATAACTCTGTCTGATTTAGTTCTACTTCTTTGTCATGACCAGAGTTTTCTATGGAGTTTCCTGAGTTCTCAAATTGATTTCTCCATTCTGACTGACCAGACTCAAAGGTCTCTCAGCCCTGTTCCTGGTAATTATTTAGTGTGAAGATTCTTCATGATGCCTCATTCTTTGCATAGCCCTATGGAATCTAACCCTTCCTATGCACAGTTTAATACTCAAAGACTTAAAGGAGATCCTTATGCAGGTTTTTGCAGTTCTTTTTCCACATATTTTAAATGAAAACTGAAACTGAACTCTACTCCTTCCAAAAAGAAAAAAAAAATACTTTAGATTGATTAAATCTAATTAACCTCCATCTAGTATATCCATTACTTTTCTTTGTCATTTCTTCTATCTAATTTTAATAACATAACAAAAAGAAGCAGACATATGAGTGAGGAAGATATGGCAATAATCCAGATGATAAAGAGCACTGTTTTACAGTAGGGTAGCAGTAGAGGGGATTAGAAGTGGTTTGATTTGGAGTGTTATTTTTAAGGCATTGCAGAATGGATTTGTGGATGGATTGGTGTGGATTGTTATAGAAGAGGAGTCAAGGGTGATTCTAAGCTTTCTGGCCTGATTAACTGGTAGATGTTCACTATCATTTACGGATGAAAAGCATCATGGGAGGAATAAGTTTGGAATGCAGAAACCATGAGTTTGATTTTGGAAAATTTAAGCTTAACAAGTCAATTAAATATCTAAATGTAAATATGTCAAATTAGAATAAAAATTATGCAATTGGGGAGAAAGTTGGTACTGGAAATAAAAATGTGAGCTCTGTCAATATGTATACAGTATTTAAGGACACGAAGCAGGATGAGATCATCATCATCAGGATGAGTTTATATAAATAGGTCAAAAGGTGGTCTGAAGGCTGGAATCCCAACCCAAATTAGTATTTAAGAAATGGAGAGACAAGAAGAACTAGCAAAGGAGACTGATAATGGGTATCCAATTATCTAAGAAGAAAAGTGAGAGAATTATGTCCTGCAAGAAATCTGAGGAAAGAATTTCAAAAGAAAGATGGATCAAATGGGTCAAATACCACCAACAGCCTGACTGCTTTGAGTTGACATGGTCATTGGATTTGGTGGTTTAGAGTTTGTACACGACAATGAAAAGTTGTGTTTCAGTGTAATAAACTGACAAAAGTCCAACTGAAATGGATTCAGGAGGAAACACAAATAGAAAATGTAAAGCCAGCTAATAATGACAATTCTTCCGAGGAGTTTTGCTATAAAAAGGAGCATGGAAATACAGTGGAGGCTACTGGAGACAGTAGAAACAGTGTCCTGAAATAATAAGTGGCAAGGAATGGGATTCAAAGAACAGGTGGAGGGAATGAGTTTAGGCAACACTTTAATCACTTAATAGAAATACACATACATCAAGTGCACGAATTTGATGCAGAAGTTTGTGTAAGTTTTCTTATACTAAGTATTATTTTTGCAATGTTAGGAAGAAAGAGGAGATCAATTTAAAGTTTGTTACTGGTTTCCAGGAGTATCAGGTGAAGGAGGGCAATTCTGACTAAGCATATGACCTGCAAAGGAACAAAGCATGAAATATCACCACCTACTAGATTCTGCAAACATATGCTTATGAATCAAAGACAACGTTGACCTTTGGAAGAAATTCTTAAATTCTCTTACTTTCTGAAATGATTTTAAAGTAATTTTAAAACCAAAATGTAAAAAATTGAAATGGAAATGTCTTTTTAGATATTCTTAAGAGTGACAACTTTTACATTTTATGGCAAATGTAATTAATGAAACCTAAGGTCCTTTCAAAATAATTAATAATCAGAATAGAGTCATCATGTGGTAGAATGCTTTGCCTGATTCAAGAACTTTATAAAATTTAAAGATAGGTGAGAAGGTCTTTATTCCTGAATAAGTTGACAGAGAATAAAACAAGAGACTGAGAAATTCTCCAATACTTCCTCGTACAATTTCTGAAGGTGAATTTAAGAACTAAGGTAAAAGGGAAGAGAACACAGATGTTGTCCTGTCAGTAATGAAATTGAAATAAATGAGGTCCAAGGAGAGCTAGATGAAATAAAGTTGGTCTCCTGATTTCTCTTTGTTAGGGTAAGAGGGTTAACATGAAGATTCAGGACAAGATGGAAGATTATGAACAATCATAATTAGATATGCATTTGAAATATTTTCCTTACCTTCTGTTTAAAGAGAATAAATAATGATTCATAATATATTCAAAAAGTGGATTTTGCTGTTTATAATTCCTTCAGGAATTGAACAGTGATGACAGCACAGCCCACAAATCTGCCAATTCTCTATTTGCTAGTTTCTCTGGGATTTTGCCATCAGTTTATTCATTCATTCATTCATTCATTCAACATAAAAGTCACATCCCCAAAGGCTTTTTTCATCATATATATCCATAAAACATTCAGCATTTGTATTTGGGAAAGAATTGTCTTATCTGTGTGGTGAGTTACACAAAGGTAAATGAAATTAAACATAGAGAGTACATTCTTGTGAAAGCATATGTTCAGGGACTGGGAAATTAACAAGCTCCCTGAAGTGAACAAAGCCTCCAGGATAACATGGAATGGGAGTGTCCCATACCACAACCAGTGGAGCAGGGAATTACAGCATTTTGCCTGGAAATCATTTGTAAAGAATATTTTACAAAGAGCCATTTTCCATACATCAGACATACTTAAAGCTAAAAATTGTCTTTCCCATGCCTATCCTGGAGAACACAAAAATAATTATCTACATGTGAAAGAACAAAATTTGAACTATCCAGATAACTCAAGCTAGTAATACATTTGCAGAAACAACTTTATCTGGACAAATGCTTCAATTCTCCACTTCTTTTGCACGATTGGAAAGCAGATTTTTAAAACTGCATTGCAAAGCAGTGTGAAATAAGTGATCAGAGCAACACCAGCAACAACCTAATTCTTGGTCTCCCACAGCAGTTCCCCATACTCATCTCATACATTTTTCTAATCTTATAAGCCATCCAGAAATAGACATTTCCCCTACTTTAAAAAAATATTCCTTGCACCCTTCTACAAAGATTTTCTTAAAAAAAAAAAAAACTTAATAGCCATTGTTGAAAAATCCAGTCCGTTCATAGTAAACTTTGTCTCTACTCACTCATCAGATTTCATTTTTCCCACCATTCATTACTGGGAAAACAAGAATTTTATTTTTCTAACAATCACTATCTTTATGGGGTTTAGCCCCAATATGTATCTTCTTTTTTTTTTCTCCCCAGAGTTGTTTTAATTCCTGTTATAATTCGGGATATATATAATTAGATCTGTTATCTTGTCCAAGGATTATCTAAAACTTTCCCTTAATCTGTTATAGTATATATTCATATTTATATGTATCTACTATTCTTTGCTTTATTTAAAAATTAAAATATTGGTAGAATATTGTCTGGTAATAAGATAACAATTTCTTCTAAGAAGTGTAAATATTTCCCAGCAGAATCTCTGACATCTCAATGATACTGATATTTACTAACATAGAATCTTCTTGTTTAAAATTGACTTTGTATTTTCATTCCATTGACCGACTAGCATTATTTCCATGTAATTCTCCTAAATATGTACCCTGCAGGACTTACTCTGGCTAGGATCCAGGCTTTTGATTTTCCCAGATCAAACAAAAAGCTGTATCTATCAAAAGCCAGGAAGACCAAAGGGAAAAGAGAGACAACACAAAAGAAATCCCGAAAGGTACAGTGAATTCTATAAATCTGTGGCTTAGGGCCAAAACCAAACAATTTGATTTTTGGTTGACAATTATGTTGGAAGGGAAATTTCTGGAGTCAGAGCAATGGGATGACTAGGTCCATAAATTGAGGAAAGTGAATAGATGTCCCAAATTTGTCTGAGATACAAACAGAAATAGCATATTTTCTCTGCACATTTTCAATTCCTAGTAACTTCCACAATATGGACCACACCAATCAAAATACACTCCCTCGAATAATTCGTTCTTAAAAGAGAAACTTACTTATTAGAAGAGTAGATATTAAAACATTTCTATATCTTGCATCACTTTCCTTACCTCCTCATAAAAGAGTAAGCTATCTCCTATTGATGGCGCCCCATAGGCTTATTAGTCCTATTAATGCAGATAATGGTAGCAGTCAATGCAAAAGAAAAAAAGCTATTCTGAAATCAACCTAGATGCCTGATCATCACTGAGTCCTCAAAGTTAATATCTGAGAAAGACCCCTGAATCAGAAGATATTAGCTCTGATGGTATTGAAAAAATTATTCTGACACTTGGTAATATTGGTAGGAAGACTTTATTCAGGAAAGTTGCAAATGATTTCAAGACTATCATAACAGGGGAGAGAGATCTGGCACAACTCTAAATACAGCAAAGACAGTTGAGAATTTGTAACCAAAGAACAGAGTGAGGGAGTCAGTAGATGGGAAAATATTGAGAAGAGACATCAACAGGGGATTCTTGCTGAAGGCAGGTCAAACACTGACACATCAAAGGTTGAAGATGAGGAACTTGACCAGATACTGAGAGCCATCAGATATCAAGGGTGGGGAAATTCTCTCTAAACTGACTTAGCAGAATTCTTGCTAAAACTGGGCAATGTAGGTCTGGCAAGAAGGCCAAGGTTGACAAGAGAGCTTAAATGTGTTTTGTTAGGAGAGAGTCTTTTTTAGTAGTATGATTTAGAAACTCAAACTGGCAGTGGCTTAAACAAATATAGATTCATTTCTCTCTAATCACAGCATAGAGCTAAAATAATGTTCCAGGACTTTTAGAAAACAAGCTCATTCTAAATTGTTGCTTGAAAATCATGTCCTTAAGACGTGGCTTACAACTCATGGTCCAAAATGACCACTAAAACAAAAATTACTTGCTCTTCCTTCTACATAGAGCATGCAAGAGCTGTGTGGCTCTTCTCTGCCCCATGTATGGCTGGCTTGGATGGTTCTACTATTACTGGATTATTCAATATGGTCTCACATATTCATTGGGTAGTGGGGGGGCAGTGTGTGTATGTGCTACTTTTTGACTGGGGAAGTTTTGTTCTTTCAGGGTTTTCTTTACTTTCTTGTGATTTCTCATTCTCTTTTACTCTACATAGCCTCCCTGGCAGGAGGAGATCCTGAACTTCTCTACACAAAGGCCGATTTCCAAAAAATAAAAATGGAAACTATACGCTCTGTAAATATAAGGGCCAAAAGTCATACCATGTCACATCTATTGCGTTATTTTTGTTAATGAAGTCAAGGCCAGTCCAGTTCAGTAGGAGAGAAAATGTATTCCCCTGCTAGATGGGAAGAATATTGTGCATCTACATAAATAAAAGAAATTATTGGCAGTCATCTTTGCTAACTTTAAAGATAGTTAATCTTCAGGGCTTTATATTCATCTAATAAACTCTACTGTATTTTGCTACTTTTGCCTAAAAGTAGAGTTGGGGATTGTTATCATGTCCTCTTATAGATTCTGAACCTCTCCATACCCTTTATGTTTGCCTAATACAGTATAATTGAATTGTCTTTGTTCCTCCCAATATGGATTTATCTATCAAAGACTCTTTCAAAACATGTGTATATGATTAAATAATGTTTTAATATCAAATTCCAGAATATGAAATCTTATTAATATCAGGCAACATAACAAAACATGAAAGAAATTTAATAAATAGTAAGCTATATGCAAATGGAGAGTGCTTCCTAATATTATTTTTATCCTATTACAAAGTTTAGGATTATATACTCTTTAGAGAAATATATCAGAATACCAAATTATCCAAACTGATGAGAATTTCAAGCCCATTGCCAAGAGGAAACATTTCCCCACAATTATGTTCTGTTTAAAGTATATGTACAGCATTATGCCAAATCCTGGGATTGCTTTCAGGAAAGGACATTGATAATGGCAAGGTGGTCACTGAAGCAATCTTAAAAGTATGTACTATGAGAAAGATAGACATTTAAATGTGTATAGCAGAAAGGTAAAGAGAAATAACTTAGCTATATTCTAATTTGTAGGTTTGTGTGAATATTGTGTAATATTTTGTGAATATTGTGAAAATATTGTGTAACATTTTGTATTATTTCAGAAAGTTAATCAAAGCAGTGATAAAAATTTCAAAGAGGGCGATCTTTCAAACTGAGGAACAAGTTTTGGGCCAATAAAACCACAAAACAGGTTGTACTTCAGTCACAGAAAGTATATACTTTATTCAATACGTGGCACAGAGTAGATACTTATTTTATTTTTTACGAAATAGTGAATAGTCATCAAAAAGGGGAAGGTTGGAAAATAATTCTTCAAAGAACAATAGGAGGGAATAAGAATAATCTATGAAGCCATTTTTAACACTGTAAACTTCAAGAAGGCAGACTCTCTTTTTATCTTATCTGAAAAAGGTTTATCAGGGCAAAAAATAGAACAGTCATGTAATAAAACTGCCAAATATTCTGCCTGCCTGAACCAATGATGAAATTATAGCACAGATCCAGTGCAATAACCATGAAAGGCACACTGGAGTAGTAATGACATTTTATTTTACTGTCTATCATTTTAGTCTTTCTCATGATCTCTTACTTAGATATTTTTACAATAACGTGTATGTCTTTTTACATCTTTATTCCATTTTCATGATTAAGGCTTATGTGCTGCAGGCCAATGATCATATCTACTTAATTTTCTCTGTATTAAGCTCAAGAAGGCACCAAATAAATGTTAATGCAAGATTACTTTCAACATGATTTATCTCCATTTGGTTATTTATTTGATTTTTTTTTTCATAATGTCATACACTAAAACCAGTATCTCAAGCCTAGGTAACTTAATATAAGAGGCTTACATTATGAATGTTTAAACACATACACATTCACATATATACAAAAACATTCACATACACACAATACATATTTTCAAGTGATTTCACATAAGAAATTAATCCTATCTTTCCTCAGTCTCTAATATTGCAGATATTAATTTAATAGTGAAATTATCCATAAATATCTCAGGAAAAAATTGAAATGGGTTCCTCAAAGCTCATGGAACTTTTATTCTGAAATTATTTTTAAAACTACAGAGGTCTGCAATAAAGTAAATAACAGGCATTTAAGAAGCACCAACTCCATCTTTCACATGCACATTTCAACTTTCATCAGTGGGAAGTGATCCTCAGGAAGGGATAACTGAGAACTTTTACTTTTATGGGCAAGTGTTATAATTCCAGTCCACCATACAGTTAGGCATGGATAACACTATTCCCCATGTCCATGAAAATAATTCCAGTTATCAATCTTTACTCATTCTGATGCTTATTATTAATATTTCAAACTGAAAGTTTTTTGGGTTAAAGTAGAAGTTTCTCTCTTCTCTCCTGGGAAAGAATAGCATTTGGAAATACACTTGACAGATCACTGGCAAGGCACGACTTCTAATATTATCTTTATAGAAGTGATATTTGTTTTAACCACCAATAATGTATCATCCTTGTCAATAAATTCCCATTTAAATAATATAATTTTCTTACAGTTGCAATTTTCAATGCAGAATCAAGAGTTTTATTGACACATTTATTTCCTCTATTAAAACTTGCATCTTGACTTGCATGAATCAAATAGTCATTTATAGACCAGAGGAAGCAAAAATAGGACACTGGATAATCTGTAAGAAACACATTGAAAATAAATCAAGGCATTTAAACCTCATTTAAAGTATAAATTTGGACACTCATGGTAATAAGAAAAATAAAGGCATTATCAAGTAATTTTACTACAGTGGTTAAGGGCATAGCCTTTCACATCACATAAAATAGCTGTGCTTCTTGAAAATTATATATCCATGAGCAAGTTCATTTCTCTGAGCCTTAGTCACTTCAAATGTCAACATGGAAGATAATACTAAACTCTTAAGTAATTATATGCATTAAGCAAGATAATGTACATAAATTGTTAAACATAGAGTAGGGAAAACAGTAAGCTCTCAATATATGGCAACTATCATCACTGTTAGTTTTACAGTATTCTTAGATCAATTGACTAAAATAATCCAGAGTTATGAAAACAAAAATAATTGAAAGATTGCTAATTTAGGCTAGTTCACCTGAGATAATCAGTTTTTGCTTGAGTTATCTAACTACAGCATCTATATTTTACCTTATAGTTACAGCTAATTTAATTGTTTCAAAGATAGTTCCCTGTCCCCATACATAGATCAAAGATCAATTCATAGATCAAAGGTCAATTACAAGTCATGGTGAGCAACTACCTACAGATTTTTTTTCTCAACGTTTTGGGTTTTTTTGTTTTTTTTTTTTTTTTGGGGGGGGGGTGGGCAGAGAGAGACAGAGCATGAATGGGGAGGAGCAGAGAGAGAGGGAGACACAGAATCGGAAACAGGCTCCAGGCTCCGAGCCATCAGCCCAGAGCCTGACGCGGGGCTCAAACTCAGGACCGCGAGATCGTGACCTGGCTGAAGTCGGACGCTTAACCGACTTTGCCACCCAGGCGCCCCTACAGATTTAAGCCTGAATCTGAGAATTGGCCCTCATTTCTACCAAAAAGTACATTTTTTTTCCTTTCCCTACCAACAGAGAAATATTGTAGTATCCTAAAGAGCCAAAAGGGGAAAAAATGTCCTTTTGTTCTTTTACTTCTAAAAACCTTAATTTCAGATTTAAAGAAAGACTGAGTGAAAAATAAATGAACAAAAACCAAAAATGAAACCACTAGCTAAAATGGCATTACGGGATACTGAGTACAAGTATATTTTATGCAGAATATTTAATAATATGATACATAAATCATCACACTAAAACCCAAATTGTAAGCTGACTCAGGGGAAGTTACAAAGGTTAAAACTTAGACAAGTAATAAATGAGGAAACCATCTTCATTACCTTGAGGGTAAATGTTGTATCAGGGCAAAGGTTTTCTACAAAACTGATTTATTAGTGCTTTCAAACAAAAATGTACTAAAAATCTTGTTCATAAAGTTATCCTGCTGTTAATTCATGCTGCTTCTATTTGCATGAATGCTGTGTGTGTATGTTTAACTCCTGGCCACAGATCTGCTATCAAAATAAGACACATTCTTTTTCCTAAGTAATAGAAAATCATGAGAATTTTATACACAGAAGTGCCCAATTTTAACTCTGCTAGAGAATGTCACTCAATACTTATATTTTAGATTCTACAAAGACTGAGATAGGGAGCCGTGTTTCGTGTCAAAATGAGAAGAACCACCATCTATCCTTGTCACCCAACCTCAAAATTTGAAAACTGTCTTTGACTTACTTGCTACCCAAACCGCATTTAGTTACTTGTCCAGTCTTGTCAATTTTACTTGCAATACATCTCTTATATTGATCCCCTCTTTTCTAGTCTCCCTGAAAAAATAAAAGTGCAAATAACATGCCCTCTTATCCATTATTGATGTTGTCTCCTAACTAGTTTTCCTAACACCAAGCCTCTGCTTCTCCAGTGCATTCTTCCTAAAAATACAAGATTATTTTGCCTAAAATAGCTCACTGATCACACTACTTACCTAATCCAAAGTCTTTAAGGGTTCCCTGTGAGGAGAAATAACTTAGGCCACCATATTTTAAGCTCAGAATAAATACAAATATATAAGCCTCACATCATCTAATTCAGATAACAATTTGTTCAGGAAACTACAAATGCTAAAATATTTATTGATACTTAAGGGTGTGAGCTGAAAGTATAGGGAGGTGACAATTAACCTATTATGACATTGAACTAGAGCTAATTAACTCAACCTACATCACACTTTGGATATTCTTTTGATATTGGAAATGTAGGTAAGGGTAGAGTGATAAAAAAGAGTTTAAAGTAAAATGAACTAATTTGAATAGGTTAATATTAAGTTAAAATGCAGAACCTTGATTTGTCAACACAGCTATTAATGCCACCTCTCAAGTCCAAACCATCTAAATGCTCTCTCTAATGTTTTTCAGTTTGTACCATACCATCTTTGACCTTTATTCTTAGATGTAAACTTTAAGAGAAACAGAATCTCAAAGTATCCATCCCCCTTACTTAAAAAACAAAGTAGAACAGGTTCCTATGTGTTAATTTTTTACTGGTTTTGCCTTCATATTTTTCCTGTTTCACTCTTCATTGAAATTTCTACTATCATTAGAGTGGTTATTTCAAATATTGCCATACAGAATTAAAAGAAAATAGGAGAAAATGGAGGAATAGAAGAAAAGAGACTGCTGTTATGCACATCTGTGGGCCAATGTTTAGAAAAAAATACTCAAGTAATTTGAATAAACTGGAAATACAACAGAAATATGTTACACAATCTAGTCCGGTGGTGGAATATATTGTAGTAAGCCTCCTTTGGATTGTTCTAATGCAACTATCAGCAAAGATGCTTTTCCCTTTTCTAGATTATAAATTATAAAGACATGTAACCTCGAGCTACCTGCAATCGTCTCCCTGGGGGCATGGAGCTATTCTTCTTAATTTGGAGAGAATAACACGGAGCAGAGAAACTGAGGCAGGAAATGAAGAGAAAACCCTCAAAATATTATTTTAGCTCTTTCAGCTGGTTCATTAAATGGACCAGTTGACTCCACTGACTTTTCAGTGTAATAAGCAAAAATTTCTTTCACCTTTATTTTTTTTTCATTTAAGCTAGTTTGAATTATTTATCTGACTCAACCACATTAGTTTATTGTAATGGGTTTATGTATGTATTGAGTAAATCAAGAGGATATAACAAGTTATTTTGAATTCATTTTTATTGTCGGACTATGTTCCATAATTCATGTTGGAACTGAGACTGGGCCTCATAGAATAAGTTCAAAAAAGGATGTGGTCTGGTTGTTAAAGCACAACACTTTTACTTAGCAAGAGTTGCGTGCAAATCCTGTTTCTCATTTATTTGTTACACAGTGTTATTGAATTCTTTAAGCATTATTTTCTTTATGTGTAAAATAAGTATTCTAATAATAGTATTTACTCCATTGTATTTTGTGAAAATGAAATGAGATAATGAATGAAAATATCCCTGAAACCAATGTACAATGAACATTAACTATTTCAGTATTGTCATTATTTTCAATTCAATTTAAATGTCCTACTGATAAGCATTATGGGTAAATAAACCCATAATAATATAACAAGAGCTATACTATAAAGAGTAAGCAAATTTTCAACACTGATCTAGAGATTAAAAACAGTTGACCTTTAAAAACACAGGTTTGAACTGTGTGGGTCCACTAATATGCAATTTTTTTAAAAAATATAGTGCAGTATTTTCTCTTCCTTATGATTTTCTTAATAACACAAAATATTTAAAGAGATTTTACCTTATGAGCACCTAAGGAGTTACTGTTATGATAGCCCTAAGCATCTTTGAACTTTGTACTTCTAGTTTTATTATTCTGAAGTTCTCTCTATTTTTGAAACGTTAAGAAAAGCAATGTTGACTCTGTTCTTCATAATGGTCTCAGAAAATGTAAAAGTCTCCCTCTCTCACCAATAGTTATTTGCCTTTCTGAGGACTACTAGACTTGGTAATACTATTAGCATTGGTAATTTCTCAATTTATGTTTTCCTTTGGAGCATTTCTTCTCACATCTACACCCACAACAATAAGTACAAATTGTTTAGTATGACAAGTCCTCCTCAACTGGTCTAAAGCTGTATTTTCAAGTTGATTTACCACTGTTCTTCTCCCCCCCCCCTTTTTTTTAATGTTTATGAGAGAGAGAGAGAGAGAGAGAGAGAGAGAGAGAGGGGAAATGAGCGGGGGAAGGACAGAGCAAGAGAGGGAGATGCAGACTCTGAAACAGGTTCCAGTATCTGAGCTGTCAGCACAAAACCTGATGCAGGGCTCGAACTCATAGGCATGAGATCATGACCTGAGCCAAAGTTGGATGCTTAACCAACTGAGCCACCCAGGCACCCCTGCACTTCTCCCATCCTTATGCTCCTGCTAAATTTATACAATCTCTGTCCACAGCAAAAATTCTGATCTCATAACTCTCTGTATTTGTTCATGATATTTCTTTATTTACAATGTTCTTTTCTTCACATCTGTGTGCCTAAGAGATTGGTCTCTGGAGTCTCACTTTAAAATTCTGTTCCTGCCACTTGTTTTTAGGTTAGTAATCTGACCTCTCTGTAACTAAATTTACTTATTTGTAAATGAGATTAATAATAATCTTTCTTCAGAAAGTTGTCCTTAAAATTAAATTAGATAAATCACATAAACCACTTGATAAAATCCCCGGCATCTGTTAAACTCTTATTAATTGTTATCAGTCATCATCATCATCATCATCATCATCATCATCATCATCACCAATCTCTAAGACCCTACCACATTTACCAAAACTTTTGCCTTAACCCTCTAAATGGAAAAAATAAAAGCTTTTGTCTAAGAACCCCCATTGTTCTTAGAAAGTATCTCATCTAAAAACATGAGTAAGGGGTATAAATCTACAGGTCTTCCAGTGAAGCCACTCTCCACTCTCATCACTCTAGTAGAATGTTATGCATATAACTATCAGTTCCTTCAGTAAATATGTTTTCCTTTCCCTGGATTTTCTATTAGTTCAAACCATGATAGGGGTACCTGGGTGGGTCAGTAGGTTAAGCATCAGACTTTGGCTCAGGTCATGATCTCACAGTACGTGAGTTCAAGCCCCATGTCAGGCTCTGTGCTGACAGCCCAGAGCCTGGAGCTGGGTTTGGATTCTGTGTCTCCTTCTCTATCTGCCCCTCCCCTGTCCACACTTTATCTCTCTCTTTCTCAAAAATAAACAAACATTAAAAAAGTTAAAATATAAAAAAAAAATTCATGCTAGCCATAATCATGGACTGCTCTTTGGGCTTACAGTCTCATGATTGCCCTTCCTTAAATTTGTCATCCTGGGATTTTTTATTCCTATTGTTTATTTTTGTCTTAATTAATATTGCTCCTTGTGATGTGGTTAGTATTAGTCCTATCATTATGGCAAAAATAAACTGAAAGAAACAAGTAAAATCTAAGATCTTGGGGCGCGTGGGTGGCGCAGTCGGTTAAGCATCCGACTTCAGCCAGGTCACAATCTCGCGGTCCTGAGTTCGAGCCCCGTGTCAGGCTCTGGGCTGATGGCTCAGAGCCTGGAGCCTGTTTCCGATTCTGTGTCTCCCTCTCTCTCTGCCCCTCCCCCATTCATGCTCTGTCTCTCTCTGTCCCAAAAATAAATAAACGTTGAAAAAAAAATTTTTTTTTTAAATCTAAGATCTTTAGTCCTCAAGTAGATGTCTACCCTTGTCACAGATTCTTGAGGAATGTACACAAAGGGATTATTCCATACAAGAGCCTCAAATCTCAGGGTGGTGTCCTAGTGAACTACAGTGCATCATATGAAGCTAAGGTACTCCTTTTGGTTGGAGTGGTGGCAGAAATTTGTCATCATCAAGAAATGTCATCCTT
Organism: Prionailurus bengalensis; assembly: GCF_016509475.1. Taxonomy (NCBI): domain Eukaryota; kingdom Metazoa; phylum Chordata; class Mammalia; order Carnivora; family Felidae; genus Prionailurus; species Prionailurus bengalensis. Next base: position 109,918,843 of record NC_057358.1, read on the forward strand.
TGGTATTCCTTTGTCTACAATTGAAAAGATTTTCATAAACTCCATATTAAAAACCTCTGTCCTAAGCCCTCACCTGATCATGGCCATCTAAATGACATCACTCAGATGGCAAAGAAAAAGGGAAGACTTACAGATAGCCAAACTTAAAGGAGATACAGCTAGGCATTTCCAGGGTGGAGTTAACCCTCTTATAGGCAGCAACTTGGATGCATGTTTCCATAGTAGCCACAGGAGAGAACCAATAAGCAATCTGAACAGATTGTGAATTTTCAAAATATCAAGTCTAAAAGCTCATGCCAGGAAGATTTAACAGCATCAGTTGTTTGGAATCAATAATTCATTTATTTGATTAAAATATATTAAAGGCAGAATTACCATATTAATATTTGTATAAAATAGTGAACAAGGTAGACATAAAATATGCCCTCACCAGGTATATGATTCAGAAACGCAGTTAGACAGTAAAATTAGAATTTACTCCCACAAGATGACAAGGGTTTTGATAAGGAGAAGCCCAATGTACTAAAGGTCAAAAAGAGGATCAAATAGTAGAGGCAATTAGCCAAGTCAAGGAAGGTTTTTCATAGAAAATGTCATCTAGGTTGAAACTTAGTGATAGTACAAAGTACATTAGGATGAGTGCTAAGGAGACAAAATGAAACAGGGAGGGGCATCTGGGTGGCTTAGCTAGATAAGCCTCAGACTTCTGCTCAAGTCATGATCTCATGGTTCATGAGTTTGAGCCCTGCATCGGGCTCTGTGCTGACAGGTCAGAGCCTGGAGCCTGCTTCAGATTCTGTCTCTCCCTCTCTCTCTGCCCCTCCCCTGCTCGCTCTCTCTCTCAAAAATAAATAAACATTGAAAAAATTTCAAAAAAGGAAAGGAAAGAAAGAAACAGGGAAATGAGGGCATCAAGTGCCAGATGTAGAGCATGAAGGGAATGCTTAGCCACAAAATTAGACAACTTTGAACTAAATATGACAGCCCAACAAGCAGGCTAAAATTTGGAACCACTTTAAACTGAAGTTCTTTAAATATATTTTAAATATTTATTTATAGGAGAGTTTGAATGTCATGTGGGAGAAGGGAAAAGAATAAAAGAGTTTGCCTCACACCATTGTTCAAAGACATTTGGTACTAGCCTGAAGCTTTCATATCTCCCTTTTGTTTCATGTAAGCAAAGCCCAGTGGTCACTGGAATCATATTTGCCAGAAGGCAATTAATATAAAATTCAAGTTCACTGTTCAGAATTGTCCCTTACAGGAGTATTCATAAATACAATTTCTTCATCCAATTACATTACCATCCATGTCTTAGCACCTTATTATTGTTAAATGGCCCTAATGTTAAATGGCTGACTCTCGCCTTCATCTGGCTCTAAGTGAAAGTGGTAAGTCATGTCTAGTTGTAATTCTGAGAAATCACAAGGAGAACGACGGATCTACAGGTAAAAGCTTGACAGAAAGATGCATACAGGTCAAAAATTCATCAGCTACATAATCTGGTCAAGGGCTATTTCTGTAAATATAATTCCTAACAAAATTATTGTTATCTCTAAATTGTGTTAAATATCCCTTTTCTTTCCTACTATTTCTTTCTACACAAATTCTAGAAAATGCTCATGTATATCTTATCTTTCACATACATATGCCCTTGTTTATTTACTGCCAATGTATTTGTTTGCTGCTACATAAAAAGAGTCATAATGATGGCTTCCAGCTTCTTTGTTTTATGTACATCTTCAATTAGAGTTGGCTGAAGGCACCTCTCACATTCTCCTATCCATTTTTTTCCAAGAAGAGCTTCATAGATTTTAGTACTCTTGCTATCAAATTTACCAAAATGGCTATTTCTTTTTTATGCCCGCCTTTGTTTTCACAGCAATTTCTTAGCCTCTTTTGTAAATTTGCCAAAATCTTAATTGCATTTATAAAAGCAAGCAAATTAAATGCATAAAGGAGTATACCAAATATAGAGATTTGAGGAAAAAGAAAAATAAAATTGAATAGAGAGAGGAGTAGTTAAGGCTCATTTTATTTTTATGAGGTTTCCAATTATTACCTTATTATATACTTTATCATACTTGAAATGTTTGCAAAAAAATTTTAACAATGATATCACATTCTTAAAATTAATACTTTTAAAATATTCCTCTAGCTAGATGACTTAAATCTCAGTACGTAAGTGTTCATGCCAGAGTAATTAACAAGGTTTTGCTTATTTAGTTGTGAACAGTCTGAAAATAAGTTCCTAAAAAATAAAAAATAATAAATAAAAAAATTAAAAATGTTGAATATTAAGTAAATCATTTTTTCTCTTTTTTCCTTTTTGTCTTTTTCTTTGCAATTCATATTTGCTTCATAATAAGTTTTATGATATTCTCTTTGATGTGTAAAGAGAGGACATTTATTAAGGAATAGATACAACTTTACAGCAAAACCGAATATTATGCTAAAAAGTCACTAAAAATCATCTTCTCTGCCTTAGGTGATAAAACAATGTTGAATCAGAGTAGAGACAGGTCTTACAAGATTCATGACAGAATAACTAGTTTATAACATAATGCCTAACCAAAAGCAGCAGAGAAATGAAAAAATCAAGGCTCCACTCTCCATGCCAACAAGATATATTTACTTACATAAGAATAAGCATTCTCAAAAGCTACTTCAAAACTTAACATTCTATGAGAACTAATATAACTTAGCCATAAAGTTGCATTCCAACTTTTGCCATCATGTAACCTGAGGAAGAACTATCTTTCCAAGAGTGCAGCCCAACAAAAACTTAATATGTTTAATTACTGTAAGTCATGCTATATCAGTTTTCACAGTTCAGGCAAAATAAATCTACCCTGAAGGTTATGCAATGATTAATAGTCACCTCTTATTTCATATTTATAAGGATGAACCCTTAAAGATCTCCCTATTTTTAAGAATCTGTTGTTTAAATTAATCCTGTGATTGAAAGCTCTTAAACTACCCAATTAATGAATCAATTAGGACTCCACTGTACCAATTCGGATTCAATGTGTTGGAACTGACATAAGAATCAACCCAAATTAGATTAACAGAAACAGTTCAAAGTTTCATACGCAGTTTTATCCAAGACTCAACTTATGTGTGGTAGCCAGCTGCAAAGTTGATTCCTAATGATTCTAGCTTCCTAGTACTCATGCCCTCCCACAATGAATCAAGGTTTATTTGTACCACTAATAGAATAATATAAAAACAACCATGTGAAAGTTTTAAGGCAGCATCTAAAAGACACAACATCTTCCACATGGGCCTCATGGATCACTCACCCTGGGGGAAGCCTGTCACCATGTAGTGAGGAAGTTCCAGCAGTCTTGTGGAGAAGATCATCTGGTAGTAAAGTAAGACCTTTTGACAACAGCCAGCACCAATTCCCCAACTATGTGTGCAATCCTCATTGAAGGTAAATCCTCTAGTCTCCATCAAGCCTTTGGATGACTGCAACACTGGCCAACACGTAGCTGCAAGTGCAATGCCACGAGAGATTCCCCTTGCCAAAGCATCTCAGCCACACTGCTCATTAATTTCTCCACAAAAACTGTGAGAGATAATGAACAACTATTGTTTGAAGCCATTCAGTCTTCAAGTAATATGTTATTTGACCATGGATAACTAGTAAACTCTACCACCAGTTACAAGTTTTTATACATTTTTGGCTCTGTGTATGCATGTGAGCTCTCCAATGTCAGGCCTCTAGTAGTCTCAGGATATCTGTTAGCAATTTAAAAAAAGTGGTAGGATATGAACTTAGGAAGGGGGTAAGGGGCCAGATCATGAAGATCATTGTAAAGATTTTGGCTTTTGGCTATTGGTGAGATATGAAGTCATTGAAGGGATTTGAGAAGAATATTTATTTTCTCTGGCTTATATTTTAAAGTTTTAAACTTAGATTCTGTGGAGATAAGTCTATTGCAAACATCCAGGATAGAGAGGGTGTACAGGTGAGAGTGACAGAGATGGTGAAAGCTCGTGATAGCTGTGGCAAGTTACTAAGCTCTGAAAATGTGACGTGTTCTCTACGTGTAAACTTGAGACAGGGCTACCTTCCTCACAGTGTATTATACAGCATTATATGGAAGAAGAATGGGACATACCCAATAAGTACTCACTCTTCCATCTCAAATAGTCACAAACCATGAATGGAAAAACATATGTAGACAACAGGGAAAGCAGAACTCTGAGGCAGTAGATCATGGGATGAGGAGGATTTGAGAAATGTTCAGGATATCTTGTGGATTTAAACACACTCATTAAAATTAGGAAAATAACAGAGCATTGCCAAGATTCGTGAAAATGAATTTTTTCAGTTTTATAGAATTTCTCCATGGGGCAATCATGAAATAAAAGAAAATTAAGTTGCTGTCCCTTTAAACTCATCAAAACAATGTCTTATCAGTAAGTTTTAATGACATCTGCTGTATTATTGGAGGTTAGGTTGTTGATTTTTGCTAGTATAAGTCAGGCAAAAGCACAATTTGGAAGTCAGTACAAAAGTAAAGAACCAAACAAAATTCCCCAAAGGATTAAAGGTAGAGCCACAGGGATCTCCTAGTTTAAAAGAGTCTTGTTACTATAAACAGGATCAAAACTGGGTCTCGGGGCGCCTGGGTGGCTCAGTCGGTTAAGCGGCTGACTTCGGCTCAGGTCATGATCTCGCAGTCAGTGAGTTCAAGCCCCGTGTCGGGCTCTGTGCTGACAGCTCAGAGCCTGGAGCCTGTTTCAGATTCTGTGTCTCCCTCTCTCTGATTCTCCCCCGTTCATGCTCTGTCTCTCTCTGTGTCAAAAATAAATAAATGTCAAAAAATTAAAAAAAAAAACTGGGTCTCTAGGTGCCTAATGTCTCCAGTTTTGTTAAAAAAAAAAGTATTATAAAAAAGTAGAACAGAGCCTAATATTGAAATAATTATATTGTTTTCCAGTATATTCATTGCCAGTAGTTCTACATTATTAAATGTTAAGGTGTTTGAGAAAGTGAAAAAAAATAAATAGAATAATTTTTTTTTAAATATTCTTGATGGGGGCCAATCCATTTCTTATTATCTGATCTGTTTGCAGTGCTTTTTATGGACACGGTGTGTTGTGGGCAAAGTTAATTTCAAAACTTTCTAGCCTTCCCTATCCCTCTAAACATAAAAATCAAACCCAGGCAGAAATATATGCCAAATAATACAAAACACAATTGAAAATATATTTATACAAGAAAAACAAACAAGGACAACACTTGAAAAAATATGCAAAATCACTTTCAAATACTTTTTAAAAGCTGAGTAAAGAATATGAAGTACAAACAATATAATTCTAAATCTGAGAAAGAAATTAGCATAGATAACTGTGGACAATTATTTACTTTATACAGTTCATCAGTGTTTAGTTTTGTGTGTTGTTCATCTACTGTTTATAAATATGACCCATCCTCACCTTCTATAGGGTTGTTGTATTATCTATAATAATTTTTTTGGTTTGTTTAAAAGTGTGTTTCTGGGGCGCCTGGGTGGCTTGGTCGGTTAAGCATCTGACTTTGGCTCAGGTCATGATTTCACGGTCCGTGGGTTCAAGCCCCGCGTTGGGCTCTGTGCTGACAGCTCAGAGCTTGCAGCCTGTTTCAGATTCTGTGTCTCCCTCTCTCTGTGACCCTCCCCCGTTCACGCTCTGTCTCTCTCTGTCTCAAAAATAAATAAACGTTAAAAAAAATAAAAAAAAATAAAAGTGTGTTTCTATGGCTAAATATTCTAGCATCTGCACTCCTATAATAAGAAACAATCACTGTCATGAAGAATCTAACAGTATAGGTAAGGGGAAATGCCTGGCTCTCTGTGTAATGACCTCACGTGACATATTAAATAAGGAGGATGGGGCCAAAAGAGATTCTACCTGAGTATCTATCCCTTTGAATAGGCAGAAAAATTGTCCAAGTGTCATATAAGCTATAAAGTGCCAGATACTAATATTGGCATCCTACACATGTCATAAAACCTGATCATACAGCAAGTAATGTTCACCTTCTTTATTAAATTCAGTTGAAATGATTTCTGTTCCTTAATACTCAGAGTCTTGCTTGAAATATCCCCTAGGTTAAGACAACATTTCAATAACGGAAGATTAAATCTGTTATCTTATGTGGTATGTTGGTAAAAGTGAGTGAATGAAATACTTTCAGGATTTACTAAAATATACTTTATATATAAATTATATCACTAATGAAATCTTTATGTTATGTCACTTTGTGTCTGTCTGCAAATAAAATAGCTTTCTGTCTACAAAGTGTAGTTGTTACTTTTCTGACCATCCTGAGTTAAATAATTTCTGTTTTTAAAAAATGTTTTTACTCTGTCAATGCAAACATATGATGACAAAATAGAGTATTTTTCCAATTCATCTAGTGTGTTTAATGTTTATTTATTTTTGAGTAAGAGACAGAGTGTGAACAGGGAAGGAGCAGAGAGAGAGGGAGACACAGAATCCAAAGCAGGCTCCAGCGCTCTGAGCTGTTACTACAGAGCCCGACGCCGGGCTTGAACCCACAAAATGCAAGATCATGACCTGAGTCGAAGTTGGATGTTTAACCGACAGCCACCCAGGTGCCCTCATCTAGTGTGTTTAATTTGCTGGGGAGTGTAGGAAAAAACTAGATGCTTAGCTCTGCCTAAGCCAGTGACCGGCTAACAGTAGCCGTGGCAAAATCTCTTTTCTTCTTTGTGCCATCAATTCCACATATAAAATGAGCTGGTTATTGCCTAGAGATAAATTGTCAATACATGTGGTTCTTGACCATCTGAGTGTGCTAATCCAAATTGATATGTGCTATAAAGGTAAACTGCGCACAAGATTTCAAAAACTTAATACAAATATGAAGGTAAAATACATCAGCAATAATTTATATTGATTACCTGTCAAAATGATAATATCTTTACATGTTGGGATAAATAAAATATAAAGTAAAAATTATTTTCTGGAGCCCCAGGTGGCTCAGTCGGTTAAGCATCCCACTTTGGCTCAGGTCATGATTTCGCAGTTTGTGAGTTCCAGTCCCACATCAGACTCTGTGCTGACAGCTCAGAGCCTGGGGCCTGCTCCAGATTCTGCGTCTCCCTCTCTCTCCGCCCCTCCCCTGCTTGTGTTCTCTTTCTCTCAAAAATAAACATTTTAAAAATTTATTTTCATCTGTTTTGTTTTACTCTTTTAATGTGACTACTAGAAAATTTCAAATTAAACCTATGGATCACTTTTGTTACTCTCATTATCCTTCTATTAGACAACATTGCCCAAGAGGTTTTTCCCAACACTTTCCCAGGCATGACAACCTTTCAGTGTTTTACAAGTTAAAAAAAAAACAAACAAAAAAAAACTTTTTTTTTTTTTAAATCTGACTACCAAGGAATGATTTTTTTTTTCTCTTCTAGCTTACTGGACTGGGATTAATTTGAAGACATTATGAAAGAAAATCTATTCGCAGATCCATTCTCTTATTTTTTTCTGCCTGTGTCATTTAGCATCAAAAAACTGAGATGGCATCAGTAGCAATGGATTAATCAGTTTACATACTCCTCTTAAAGGATTAGGGTTGGTCATTATTACTTGACTCTACCAGCTTATCTACAGATGATCCCTATTTCTAAATACTAATATGTTTCCACCAATGTGTATTCCACTTAGTTCTGTTAATATATTGACAAAGGTAATTTCTACTCTAGAAACCCTCCAAGACTCTCTGTACTTCCTTTCTATCTCCCACCTGCCAATGTCCCACAACCCATTTGGGCAACATCCTTTTCCACACCCAGCCCTTAATAGAAATGGCAGAGTTCTACTGTTTGTCATCACTGAGGTCTCCTTCAAACCCAAATGACCCTGACCTTTCTATCACATCTGCATCCTTCAGGCATGTACATCCATTTCTCAAGGGTTGAGTACCCCATAGAGCACCAAACTCTACCTTCAGCAATGAATCCTAAGCAAATGTCTATGAAAGGTAACTTGCTTTCTAATTCTAAAATCCTAGAATTGGAACTTCAATGTTTATCTCAAAAAGAAAGAACTCCAGTAATGGATGTTTTCTATTTTATATTTACTTGGTTACTTTTACGAGAATTCATTAGCATAAATGAGATTCATTTCTTTTGTTTTCATTATTTTTAAATCACATTTTTTGACCTAAATGTTGAGCATATGGCATGTAATTTCATAGAGGAAATTGGCTTGGTTTCTCTAATTCTCATTTTACCATTTACTTCCTTGAGTTGTCATATTGGCAGTTCCTGACAAAAAAAAGAAACACATCACTGCATTGTAACTAACCCACTCTGGGTTCACGAAACGTTCAAAAATCAAGGCACAAGGATTTATAAAAATGCTGACTTCTTCAATGGTGAAGTGTTCTCTTTCATGTTTTACTATAAAGTGATGTGGAATTTTATCAAAATATCTTATAAGACTAAAATGAGAAGTGTACTAAAATCTCCTCCATAAAAGGAGGTATAAAAGGCAAACAAAATGAAAATGTTTAACAAGTTCATTCAATTTCCCATTCCCTTTTAATAAAGAATAAGCCATTGATAGAAAAATGAGTAAGACTGCAACAAATAGCCTGTCAGTTCACATATATAACATCAATGAAAAAAGTCTCAAAAAGTATAAAAAGCAGAAAGGACTTGGCAAAACCTCAGTGGATTTACTTTAAGAACATCAGACAGCAACTAAGGAGGTTCAAGTCATTTGAAGAAATGGAAAATGAAAGGGGTTTTTAGCCACAGAGAGTCAAAATAAAAAATGACATATATTTAATAGCATGCAAATATTTAAAAATGATAAAAGGGACAACTGATATAATTAACATTATAAAACACTGAGTAAGCTATCTTTTGTTTTGCATTTTTTGAAAAGGCTAAAGGAATAGATAACTAAAGTATTAGTGTCATGTGCACTAGGAGACTTCTAAATAAATAAACTTTATGATGAAAATGACTATGAGCATAATCTTATAGCTAATATTTATAAAGTTTATATGACTTGTTATATTACTTTAATGCAGTATCAATGTCATCCCTCAGAAAATAAAACATTTTCCCTTTTGTAAACAAGAAATCTTAGACATAGGAAAATTAAATGCCTTGTCCAAAGCCACCTAACTAATAAGTGACAAAATCAGTATTTTTTTTAATCTTTTATTTTTCCTTTTTCAATTTTATTTAAATTCTAGTTTGTATATAGAATAATATTAGTTTCAGGAGTAGAATTTAGTGATTCATCACTTACAGTGCTCATCAAAAGTGCCCTCCTAATTCTCATCTAAGCCCATCACCTTCCCACCTCCCCTCCATCAACCCTCAGTTTGTTCTCTATAGTTAAGAGTGTCTTATGGTTTGCTTCTCTCTCTCTTCATTTCCCCCTTCATTCCCCTATATTCATCTGTTTTGTTTCTTAAATTCCTTACATGAGTGAAATCACATGGTATTTGTCTTTTTCTGACTTATTTCGCTTAGCATAATACTCTTTAGTTCCATCCATGTTGTTGAGAATAGCAAGATATCATTCTTTTTGATGGCTGAGTAATATTCCATTATACGTATACCACATCTTCTTTATCCATTTATCAGCTGATTGATATTTGGGCTCTTTCCATAGTTTGGCTATTATTGATAATGCTGCTATAAACATCAGGGTGCATGTGTCCCTTCAAATCAATGTTTTTGTATCCTTTGGGTAAATATCTAGTAGTGTAATTGCTGGCTCATAAGGTAGTTCTATTTTTAATTTTTTGGGGAACCTGTATACTATTTTCCACAGTGGCCGCACCAGTTTTCATTCCCACCAACAAAGTAAGAGGGTTCCCTTTTCTCCACATCCTTGCCAACACAGTTTCCCGAATTGTTCATGGTAGCCATTCTGACAGGTGGGAGGTATCTCATCATGGTTTTGATTTGTATTTCCCTGATGATGAGTGAAATTGAGCATCTTTTCATGTGTCTATTAGCCATCTGTATGTCTTCTTTGGAAAAATGTCTATTCATGTCTTATGCCCACTTCTTAACTAGATTATTTATTTTGGGGGGTTTTGAGTTTGATAAGAATCAGTATTTAAACTTAGAAAGTCAGGCTCCAGAGCTCAAGATCTTTAATGCTATGTTGTACTGATGAATTAGATTCATACTATTTCCACATCTCATGCCCATGATAACTTTAAACGTACTTAAAAAGATAATTAAGAAAAAAATCTCAAAAAAAGAAAAATCTCTGGAGTATTAGACTCATAATATTTTACAGGAAGCTACATTTGTAGTAACTATTTGCTGTAACAACAGATTTTACATATTAGCACACTTGCCCAGAGAAGTTAATTATTTAAAGCAAAGGTAATTTTTACTTGAGAAGTTTTGGCCAACTTTCAGAGGAGACTGTCTCACACTTAAGAAAAAAAGTTAAACTTTAAAACTCAATAAAATATTAACTGAAAGGCTCAGACAATCAAATAGATGACAAATTATTTTTTATTTATTTGCTTTTTTCTCAGAGTATAACTTTGCTGCACATATTGGATTAATCATAATTATTGGCTCCTTGTTAGTTGATTTTATTGGTTTACTGAAGTGGGAAGCTAATTGAATAATGGCCCCTCAGATTTCCCTCCCTGTGGTGCACAAGCCTTGAATAATCTGCCAGACTGTAAATGGCATGGATTTTTACTCCTGTGATTAGGTGACGTGATATAGCACAGCTGACCTTGAGATAGGGAGATTATCTAGGTGGGCCTGAACTAATTACATGAGCCCTTTAAAAATCAAATTTTCCACCTGGCTGCAGAAGAGGAAATTAGAGACTCCAAGCCTGAGAAGCATTCAGCATATCTTTGATAGCTTTCTGAGTCAAGGGATGTAGGCAGCCTCTAGTAACTAAGAGGACCCTCAACCAAAAGCTAGTAAGGAAAGGACGACATAAGTCCTATAGACACACATCAAGAAAGATTTGGGAAGCAGGGTTTTTTGTTTTTGTTTTTGTTTTTTGTTTTCCCTCCCTAGAGCCTGCACATGGGAACTCAACCTAGATGGCACATGATTTTGGCCTCCTGACACTCTGACAAGAGTAGTCACACTGGGACAAAACTTCTAATTTAAATGAACTGTGAGCTAACAAACAGTTGTTTTTTATATATAAGCCACTAAATTTGTTGTAACTTATTACACAGCAAGAAAAAAACTAATAGAATTGGCTGATTTATTTTCCGTATAAAATGAGTATCTGAGAACCCACTACCCGAGCAAAGAACTAAAAATAAATAATCCCACCTGCAGGTTTCTTTCCTCTCTTATACTCTGCCTCTTCTCCAATAGTCCAGATATTTTATTTCTTACCTATTTTTTAATCATATATACATGTATACCTAAATAAAATATTACTTAGAATAAACTGTTTAGTCTGGGTTTAACTGTTTAGTCTGGGCTTATTTTAAACTTTATAAAATGGATGTCATTATGGTTGAAATCTTTCAAGACTTCTTATTTGCACTGAAAATTGCATTGCTAAAATTCATTCATATGGATTCATTTATATAATGGTAACTTATTCCATTTCATCACTATATTATAATGTATTTACCCATATTCTTGAGAATGGACATTTGAGGTTTGTTTTCCAAATTTATGCTATTAAAAGACTACATTTCTGGGGCGCCTGGGTGGCGCAGTCGGTTAAGCGTCCGACCTCAGCCAGGTTACGATCTCGCGGTCCGTGAGTTCGAGCCCCGCGTCGGGCTCTGGGCTGATGGCTCGGAGCCTGGAGCCTGTTTCCGATTCTGTGTCTCCCTCTCTCTCTGCCCCTCCCCCGTTCATTCTCTGTCTCTCTCTGTCCCAAAAATAAATAAAATGTTCAAAAAAAATTAAAAAAAAAAAAAGACTACATTTCTTAGACATGTTTATGTATCTCTCCAGGTGCACATATGTAAAAGCTGATTTTGGATATACTTAGGAAATGAGTTGCCAGTTTGTAGGAAATATGATCAACTTATAAGACATTGACAAACTTTTCATAGATATTTGTACAAATTTACACCCTAATTAGCAATGGATAAGGAAATGCTGGTTGTCCATTTTCCCAAACAATATTGTCAGACTTGTTATTTTCTGCCAATAGAATGTCATCACTATGTTGCCTGTTTTGCATTTCTGTGAACAATAATGAAGTTTGAGTCTTTTATGATTTGAGGCCAAATAGGTTTTCTTTTCTCTAAAATGCTTTTTTCATGTGATTTGCCTACTTTTTTTAAGATTATTTTTTTCTATTGATTTTTAAATTTATTTTTTATTAATGTTTATTTGTTTTTGAGAGTCAGAGAGACAAAGTGTGAGAGGGGAGGAAGAGAGAGAGAGAGAGGGAGTCACAGAATCTGAAACAGGCTCCAGACTCTGAACTGTCAGAACAGATCCTGAGCGGGGCTTGAACCCATGAACTGCGAGATCATGACCTGAGCCAAATTTGGGCACTTAATCCACTGAGCCACCCAGATGCCCCTAATTTTTAAATTTCTTACACACCTCAATAATAATCTGCCATTAGTTAAAAGTTGCAAACATGTTGTCACAATTTGTCACTTTATGCTGTCTTTTCAAAGCATCTTTTTGTCTACAGAAATTCTTATTTTTAAAATATTCAAATGCGTCAACCTTATAGACATTTTTCCCAACTTTCATCTTCAGAATGCTTCCTGACTCAAGATCAGAAAGATATTTGTCTTTTGGTTTCTTTTAAAATTTCAGTTTTGCTTTTGTTATTTTAAGGCTTTAATCCCTCTGGGTCAGGACAGAAGTGACATGGGGATCTGGATACCTGCTCCTGCATCTTATTTGTGGCAGGTGGCCCTGGTAATGCTATATCCTGGATGTACCACTTTCATTTTACAGTGATTTCTGCTGGGCCTGCCTGATCATTTGATGTGGTAATTTCTGACAGAATCCAGATTAGCAGTTCTGGTTTCATGGTTACTTTGTGCCCCAAGGTCAAACACCCATCTCTTCCAAGGCCCAGTAACATACCAGGAGCTTATGTATGAAAAGGTATGTAATTTTCCACTGTAGATACCCTAGAAACTTAGGGTCTCCTCTCTTTCATATGGCTTGCCATAAGCTCCAAAAAGATCTTTTCCCACCATTATACCCCGAATGCCACAGATTTACTGTTATAAGGACCAAGCAAGAAAACTGCTTGTAATGCAGTCTGGACTGCTGTGGAGCCCTTTCTATTCTATGTCTACGCTCTGAGCTGAAAGCCTTTCATGGCATCCAATATATGGGTTGGATCATTATTCCCAGATGTCCAACATGCTGCTTCTAGACTCTTAAGAGAGTTACCAGCCATTGTTCTTCTTTTTCAGTAGTAGGGAATATAAGACATGAGACAATCCCATCATACCTTGGACTATTAGGCAACCAACCTCCAGTGATTAGATCCTTGATGCCAGACAGATAACCAGTACGTTATACAGTTTACAAATCTCATCTTAACATCTCTTTTCTTGGACCATTTGTGGGACCAAAATTTGCAGGTTGGGCATACTTAGGAGTAAACTCTGAGATGGTGATTATGAGGGCTACAAGAGTGTTAGGATTATCATCTGTGGAAGGGAAGGGAATGAAGCAGCAATGGGTTAAAGGAGAAGTTAGGCTTCTGTGCAGCATTAACAAAGGCCTCAAGCACCTTCTGGGGAGACCTGAAGCTGGGATGCTCCTCTAGAAGGTCCCTAGCTCACATGAGGGGACATGACTTTATATCCATGAGCTAATCAGTGAGTGGATTCAGAATGCCCTATAAAGGGTACATGACCCTTTATGGTTGAAGTATCTCTTTTCTACTGAGCCAATTCTGAAATGGGCTGCCTGCTAGTGGTCATCTCATGGCAGCACCTTAGGCAAGTTCTTTAGTCCTAAAGGGGAATCTAGGTGGCATACCTTAGGGTTCATCTCAAAAATAAGAATGTCAACAAAGATGTTACAGGATAATTTTGGAAACTCGGAATAACTGGAAACTCCTACAAAATACAATTTGTCAAAATATAATCAGAGGAAATAGAAAGTATGTGTGGTCCCCTACTAAGAATTTTAGTCATAGTTGAAAATCTTTGCACAAAGAAAATGCCAAGCCTAAGGTTTTATAGGCAAATTTGACCAATTTTTAAGAAACTCATGAATCCAACTTTTGAAATTTATTCCAGAGATCAGAGAGAAAAATAATATGCCCAATTCATTCCATGGGCCAGAATAATGACACAAAACTTGGCAAAGGCTTTATAAAAAAAGGATAATTATAGAGTCACCTTACTCATGTGTATACATGCAAATATCCTAAACAGAATGGTAGCATGTTGGAGCTGATAAACAAAATAACATACCATGACCACATTGAGTTTACCTCAGTATTCAACAGTGCACTAATATTAGACAATTTTCACATGTCATCCACCATATTAGATTCATATACAATAATTTTTTATACCAATAGATGAGATTCCTTTTTATTTTCCACTCAACACAAAATTTGTAAAATTAGAAATTACAGCATTTCTTCAGTCTTCTGCCAGCGAGGCTCTTGTCCTTGAACTATTTCCTGCTTCTAAGTAGCAGGGATTCTCCATTATTAGAGGAGAACAGCAAATGAATATAAGCTGATTTCTCCCAGCAGGGGGCCTTTTTCTTTGGCGGGGGGGGGGGGGGGGGGGGAATAAATCTTTTTTCCAGTTTTACTGAGATATAATGGACATATAATTTTGTATTAGTTTAAGGCATAAAACATAATGATTTGATATACAGACAGTCCCCAATTTAGGATGGCTCGATTTAGTTTTTCAAGTTTCTGATGGTGTGAAGGCAATACACATTCAGTTGAAACCATCCTTTGAATTTTGAATTTTGATCTTTGCCCAGGCTACCAATATGCAGTACAGTACTTTCTAGTGATGCTGGGCAGGGGTAGTGAGTCACAGGTCCCAGTTAGCCACATGATCACAAGGATAAACAGCCCATACACTTAATACAACCATTCTGTACCCACACAGCCATTCTGTTTTTCACTTTAAGTACAGGATTTAATAAATTACATGATATATTCAGTACTTTATTATAACATAGGCTTTGTAGTAGATGGTTTTGCCAAACTGTAGACTAATGTAAGTGTTCTGAGCATGTTTAAGGTAGGCTAGTCTAGGCTATGATGTTCAGCAGGTTAGGTATATTAAATGCATTTTCAACTTACAATATCTTCAATTTATAATGCATTTATTAGAGTGCAGCCTTATCATAAATTGAAGAAGATCTGTATGTATATACTGCCAAAAGGTCACGCCAGTAAGTTTAGTTAACAACCATCACCTAATATAGTTACAATTTTTTATTCATGTGAAGAGAACTTTTAACAACTACTCGCTTAGCAACTTTTAAATATACAGTGAGTATTGTTAACTATAGTCACCATGCTCTATATTACATCCCCAGAAGTTATTTTTCTTTTTAGTTCAAAATGATGAATTATGAGCATTTCCAATTATGACTTTTCCTTTCTTAATGAGATTCCTAGAAGACAGGCTTTCTCCAATCTCTGACAATAATAATTCAAAGTAATAAGCATTTATATCAAGCAAGAAGTTTCATGACATAGTCAAATGCAAAAACTGAAAAAAAAATTCTTTAATTGAATTCCCTTGTTGTATATTGGTATAAATTATTTTCTGGAAATGGAATGTTTGGACATTGCTGTGCCATGTTCCTCTGATGAGAATTAATCAAGCCCATATGTTACCACATAGAAGAAACTATGTCCCATTGTAAAAGGCAAAAATAATCTACCTAATAAGATAACATTGGCCAATGGTCTCTAGCCTAATAATTATAGCAGTTGAGATAAGATAGAAAATTTCTTCCATTATTCCATTATAACATGTATTTATAATTTTAAGTTCTGTTCACACAAAGCATAATACAAATACTCTGTCCAAACTGCAGAAATCTCTGCATTTGTTTATTTCATGATCCTAGATCAAAAGCCAATTTTCTTTTTTGATTCATAAGCTCCATATTTTTCTAACATCACTTTTTTGGGTGTATTGTTCTGATTCCATCATTGACTTTTTGGGTCAATGGACTAATTCTGCCATGCTGAAGGACTAACCAGGTTTGATTTAGAATATACCATTTATTAAATTATCATCTTATTGTTTATAAAACAAATTTACTTCATGGAATCTCTGAATCTGTTTTTGTAATGCATAATAAATTATGAAAAAGTCTTTTTATTGGTAAATTAATTTATTCAAGAGGCTTGTTGAACAAATGAACTTAACAGGCCAACAAATGTTTTATGTAAAGGATGACAGAGTAAATACTTTAGGCTTTGTGGGTTATATGGTCAGTATGAAAACTATGCAACTCTGTCATTGTAACGCAAAAGCAGTCATAGGTAATATGAAATCAAACGGTTATGGCTGTGTTCCAATAAAGCTTTACAAAAAATGTCAGTAAGTCAAAATTGGCCCACAAGTAGTAATTTGCCCAATCCCTATCGCAGACAAAAGTTCTTAATTAGTTGCTTTATTTTGGTTCCATTCTCCTATTTTTATATATCATAAAGTTAAGCGAACAAGAGAGCTAGGAAAGAAATGAAGGACAGTATACATTTGCCTGTATCATGTAACACAATCATAATTGTTCACATTTTGTAACTTTCTGACAGAGATGCCATTAGTACAGGCAGTCACTAAAAAACAAAAACAAACAAAAAAAACCCACTTATGTACCAATAGTCATTTACCACCAGGGCGCCTAGATGCCTCAGTTGGTTAAGCGTCCAACTTTGGCTCAGGTCACAATCTCGTGGTTTATGAGTCTGAACCCCACGTTGGGCTCTGTGCAGACAGCTTAGAGGCTGGAGCCTGCTTCGGATTCGGTGTCTCCCTCTCTCTGCCCCTCCCCCGCTCACACTGTCACTATCTCTCTCTCAGAAAAAGAATAAACATTTGAAAAAAATAGTCATTTATCACCATGGCAGTAGTTATTGGTTTTTTTTTTAGGTTCAGAAAATAGTAGTTTTTAACTGGCAGTTAGATAAACATCTAATGAAACGGACTTTATGAGAAACTGCCAAATTGTTTTTCAAAATGACTGTCATTTGGGATTCTCAGCGTGGGCTGATCTTCATACATTCCAGGACTTGGTATACGTATGTATATGTCAGAATTTGTTAAAAAGAAGGGTCTGTGATTTTGATATTTAAGCCCTTCTCAGCAAGGCCGTGAAACTAAACCTATTTAGTACTATAGTTACAAAAATGCTATTCGTACCAAATTGCAAAAACTGACTTTAATTCTTTATCCCTTTCTGTAACCACTCTTTTTTGCAAAGCAACTTTGCTACTATTTCTCCATCTCTTAAATCTGGGCTGGCATTATGACTTGTTTCGATCAATAAAATATAGAAGATATAACAGGCCAGTTTTAAATGTGTCCCTCAAAACATTTTGCATACTTTCCCTCTTGCTATTGGAAATCTGTAACAATCATGTGAACAAGACTAGCAAGATATGTGAGTACATGAATGACTTTCAAATCATACTCGCTGAGGCCCTTTTAAATCAGCCAGCCTCCAGCCAATCTGGCAGCTGACCACAGATGCATGAATGAGCCTAGTCAAAGCCAAAAGAACTACATAGCTTAGCCCAGACAAAACTGCCAAACCATAGACTTATGATCACATAAGTGGGTATTCTTTTAAGCCACTGAGTTTTAAGGTGGTTCATGATGCAGCAATAGCCAACTGATAGACTGTTTCATCCTTAATCTGTTTATAATCCAAAATAGAGTGTATGTTGTCATGATTAAACAAAATTAATGTTTTTACTGGCTCTTCTGTGACTGTTCAAATCTGCAACATAAAAGCATTCTCTTCAGGAATAAAATGGTACTGGGACACCTGGGTGTCTCAGTCAGTTAAGTGCCTGACTCTTGGTTTTAGCTTAGGTCATGATCTCAGTTTGTGGGCTCAAGACTTACATCGGGCTCTGCACTGGCAGCACAGAGTCTGTTTGGGATTCTCTCTCTCTCTCAAAATAAACATTAAAAAAATAAAAAACAAAAAGATAAAAATAAAATGGTACTTCATAAAAGCATGCAGATTGGTTCCTATAAATAAGTTATGTTCTTAGTTTTGTCAATAATAAGGTTAAGTGACTTTAAGAAATCACTTAACTTTTATTTGCCTCAGAATCTTCATATGTAATATGAAAATATGGGAGAAGTCATATTTTTAATTAAAAAAAATTTTTTTAATGTTTATATATTTCCTGAGAACAGAGAAACTGAGTACCAGCAGGGAAGGGACAGAGTGAGGGAGAAACAGAACCTGAAGCAAGCTCCAGGCTCTGAGCTGTCAGCACAGAACCCAGTGTGGGGCTTGAACTCATGAACCGTGAGATCACAACTTGAGCCGAAGTCAGATGCCTAACCAACTGAGCCACCTAGGTGCCCCTGGAGAAGTCACATTTTAAGGAAGGAAATGCGTATGTATGTATAGGTATATATATGAATACACATTATATTCATGTATATATTATATACATATACAAACATGTGTATGTGTTTTCACGTGTGGATGTATTTACTTCCGCATTATATATATATTTTTAAAAGACCTTGGAAAAAGAGCTCTAAACGGAGCTGAGTCAGAAAATACGTCAGTGTCCTCAAGATACGTAAAGTATGTAGTTCATTTTTCTGAACCATCTTGGAAAGCCTAAATACATGTGAGTCTATAATTAGTAGATAAAGAAATAATGACATTAAACATTTTTAACAAATATTCTGATACAGTGAAAGCCAACCACAGTACTGAATGAATGAATCATCATAGAAATTTTGATATAGCAGGAACTTGAAAAATCATATCCAACTCTCAGAATTTCTTGATTTAACTCAGTTCTTTTCAACAAAAAATTATTAAAAGTCTCCACTGTGAAGAATATTATGCACATACTATGACAATTATATTCTGGAAAGATCAAGTAACTTATACAAAGTCAATCAATTAGTAATTGAGAATAGATAACAAGTTTCCTGAGTTCCATTTCAGTACCTTTTCTACCACATGAGGTAACTACTCCAAATAATGACAAAACATCTAACTATCTTTGACAGGTTATAATTATGTATTAGTTATATAGTAAACAAAAAATGAATTTTAATATATTTTAAGAGAACCAGCTGTTTAATGCAATCTTATTTTGAAAAGATTTTTTACAGGAAATGAGATAAAGAAAGTTCCCCAATTTAACCAAAAGATCAAAGTAATCAAACTCCTACATCTGGTTGGATTTCTTGGGTTTTATCTATGTAGAATCTAAATTGTCCTGCCAGTCACAGTTAAGAATTGGGTTATAAGTTACTGAAATCAATTCATGCCTCACCCACTTTGCTCCCTATCTCAAAAAGAATCCCTTCATCACTGTAATAGTGGGAAGCTTTTCTCTTTTCTGATACCTGCTCTCTTCACGCTACAAAACTCAGTCTTCTTGAGACACCATGTCTCTTAAAATTAACTATTCTCTCTGAGTCATATAGTCTCCTTTTTCCTCTTTTCTTTCTCAAGCATACTATACTATTTGTTCAGACTCTCTTTTAATTTGAGATTATATTCCTTTTTAAGGGAAGAGGAAGATGTTCCAATTGTCTTCATTTTTGAAATAATGGTGACAAAGAGATGACCATTGCTTTTTAATGTTTCTGCTTGACAAAAGAAAAACAAAAACTAACAAAAAAACACAAATAACAACAAAACTCTGTTAGTTAAGACTAAGAGAACATGCCTTGGAACTATCTTCCTCACTGGTTCAGGAGATTCACAGGTCTGGGAATCAAACAATAAAGTTTCTGACTGACAAATGCTCCAGGTTGATAAAGCAGATATATTTTGAAATTTTCAAGCATGCTTTACCACTTGTTGATTTTTGTTCCCACAATTAATTACAATTAATTAATCTGTATATAAAATACCAAAGGAATGTTTTAGTCAACTCAAATTAGTCTAAATAAAGAAAAAAACTTAGTCAACTTAATTGTTGACAGTTATTGATAAATATTAGTATTTCTAAAATATTTTATAGTTTCTTTAAAACTTTGACAAATGTTACATCCTTGGAAAAGGCTAGGCAGTATTTCTATACCATTTTACATGATGAAACTGGGGTTAACAGAGATTAAATGATATACTAAGACACTAATAATTGAAGGATCCAAAGGATCTAATGAGGAAGTTAGACATAAATATTTTGACTTTAATTCTAGAGCTGTTTCTGTGGCCTCTGGCTGCCTCATGTCAAGAGGTTCAAATGGAGTATTTTATTGGCCCCAAATCATATGATTAGGTGAAGAATGGCGCTCACATATATGATTATATAGTAAAGACAGATTTCATAAATGTGGGAAAATTGGGCATTTGCTCACTTAAAATGTACACAGGGCAGCAGCATCTTTTTCTGAGAGATAGTCAAACTCAGTTCACTGATTAACATACTTTAAATTAACATACTTTACTTATGTATGTAAATTAACATTGTAATATATAGCAAATTGAAAATCACTTTCCAGTTTATCTGCCACTCTAAATTTGTTATCCTAGGGTAGAATGGGCTTTAATTCACAGCATTTTTTTTTTTCAATTAGTTGCTTCCTTTTCGTACTAGAAAAAGTGTTCTTTAATATCACAGATGTATCTCTACCATCTTTTTACCAATTACTACACCCTTTTCCTAAGGGATTCCTTTGAACTGTGAGCATTCTTGGGAGAATCCTATGCCCAGAAGCCTTATACACTATAGTTTCAAATTAGGTATCATATTGATTTTGATTGATTTTAAAAGAGTTCTTTCTAAAATGGACAAGTCACTATTTTCATCTGAAAGGATTCAAGAAACATACTAAATCTGGTTTTACATTTAGCTACAAAAGGTTATAGATTTTAAAGAGATATAAACCTTTGCAACACAAAATCTAGAGTCCTATTTTCCTTTATATATTTGCATCCATTTCTTAAATTTCTTTAAATATTTTTGGTAAGAATGATACTTGAATTTAAAATATTAGGGTGCAATGCTCCAGGACGGATCTCTTCCACACACCATTGTATAGCTACATAGATTTTATTCCTTCATCTTATGGAGGAATAATCCATTTCATCAGAGAGCTCAATAAATCAATAATTAAAACTTAACTAGGACGTTAGTTACAAAAGGTTGCTTGCTGCATGGTGTTTTGTGTGTGTGTGTGTGTGTGTGTGTGTGTGTGTGTGTGTGTATTTCTGAAAAGACTTAATTAATAAACACTGCCTTATTTCATTTGGAGTATTTTATTCCTAAGTGCGATTTCCTCATGTCTAAAAAGAAATTCACAATGAATAATGTGATTTCACCCTAGCTTACCAAATAAGGAAGGAAACAGACTTGGATCAATGCAAATCAAAAGACATTTTGAAGCTTGCATGCTTATATTCATCCAATCACTATTTACTCATTCAACAAATATTAATTAGAAAGTAATTACTTTCCAGCAATAGGATAGGTCTTTAGGGTACGTTGATGAATGAAGAAAAAGCCAGGTTTTTTTTTCTTCACAGAGCTTACATGATTAACAATGAAAACAGTTAAGTATATGAACAGTTATAATGAAGAAAACATTATAGAAAGAGTAGATTCAGGAAGCTATATAACAAGATAAGAGAGGAATATGCATTAGAAGAAGTAAAAAAAAAAGCCTCCTAAATGAGGAAAATGACTAAGAAGTGAGATTTGGGTACCAAAGAGTAAAAAGGGCCAACAATTATATAAAATGAAGAGGTTGAAATATGATATTTAGGAAATCACAATTTCAGTACCATAGCACAGGGCAGGTCATTGGACAGAAGTTATAGTAGTATGTATGCTCTGATTAAAGAGAAGGAATTTGAGACTAGTGTCAAGAGTAGTGGATGATGAAAATTAACAGATAAGATTGACTAGGTTATATGGCAGCTAGACCCCAAAGTTCAATGTCTTAACCCAACTAAAGTTTATTTTTTCTTTACACAAAGTTGGCTGAGGATCTGGGTATTTCAGGGCAACTGGACTCCTTAAGGTGCTGAGAAATTCAGGTTGTGTCCATATTAAAGCACTCCATCTCAACTAATGCATCCACTCTTTCTGTGGTGGGGAAATACAGCCCAGAAAAAGCACAGACCAGCTCTTAAATGCACAGACTTCCTTCTGCTCTTGGTCCATTCACTAGAGCCAGCCATGTGGCCAGTTATCAAGAATGCTAGGAAATAAGTTTCCATACGCCCAGGAAATGTAAACAAACATATAGTGGTGAGCACAACTAATAGTTCTTCATGTAGTACATAAATCTTTTTCAAGTCTGTATGTAGTAGCATAGTTTAGACAAGTTCGTAGTTTGAAAATCAGTGAATAAGTATTTATACTAATTTATCCAAAATGCAGGTGCTATGGAAGAAAGAAAATCCTTAAATCAGAAGTCTGGTGATTCTGGGTCTACTCTAAGAACATAAATTTATTCATTATGTAATCTTTAGTAAATTAATTTATTTGGATCACAATTTTATTATTCAGAACATAATTGCTAACAATTGTTAAAATGTTTTGAGTGTTTTCCCTGTGTCAGACATTCTTCTAAATGTTTTGTGTATATATCTCATTTAATCCTTACACCAATCCTGGAGGCTCTATAAAGTACCTTCATTTTATAGTTGAGGACACAGAAGTAATTCATTTGAAGTCATAGAGCTAGAAGAACAAGGATTAGAATCCAGCCAGTCCAACACCAAAGCTCATGTTTCTAATCCTAGCATCAACCCTTTTTTCCTATTACTGTAATTCTTGCCCTCTCTATTCCATGCTCAACTGTAATATCAAATGATTATAAAAAATACTTCATAAATTGCAAAGCTCTATGCAAAAACAGATGGCTTATAAAAATCAGCAAATACTCCTTTCTACGTTCCTTGGCAGTCATTTCTCTGAGTCAGATAAAAAAACAGTTGCAAGGTATGATATTTCTTGCCAGAATTTTAACAATGTGTATTTTTCCCATTATAGGGATAGATTACTTTCACCATAATCCTTTTAAACAATACAAATTGATGAATCAAAATATGGAACTGACAGAGAAAATTAAAAACATATTTTGTTATTTGAGCTCCATATTTTTAAATCTGCTCTACAATACATGAAAATGTTTATTTTTTTAAAATCTGTGACATTAAGCTTGCAAACTAATGATATGATAATGAGTGTTTCACCTATAATTCCATAATTTTTCTTGTTTGAAAATGAATCAATTCTTTTCTGAGCACATATTTTTCTTACAATATCTTGCTACAGACATCCAATAATAGCCAACACAGGCTATGACATTCTAGTTCTTTACAATTTCTCCTCAATCTTTAGGTTCCTTAGGCACAGGCTGCCTTCAAAGTTCCCACAGACAGTAGCTTCCCCATAGCATCACTCAACAGCATTGACTTCCACCCTGCTTTAGTTCTTTTGACAATTACCCTACCACTAAGCCATGGCTACATATTTTAGATTTGTTATGGCCGCACCGTATTACTAATTTCTTATATGTGAGTATAATATTTGCTATAATAAATATATATGGCATGTTAATGGCTTGATATAACTACATTTCTTGTGAATAATCTAGTACAAGTGTTCCAAGTTGGAGGAGGTTCTGACATGGACTCAGGATGACACAGACAATGTCACATTTAATACTTGAATGAAGGTTATGCTGCACATTGACATCTGGCCAACAGAAGAAAGAAGAAAGTCTTTGGAAAAGATACATCCTTCTTGTTAATTACCTTGGCCTAAGAGTGCCATATACCATTTTTTGGTAGCATTCCCTTAGAATTAGACACAGGTCCTAAATGCAAAGAATTGGGAAAATAATCATTTTCTAGACAACACCAAACAACACTATATGATAGAAGGAGAAGAAAAAATATTATCTTTAGACAATCAGCAATTTCTGATACACATCATATATTTAGCTCTTAGTGGTTCTCAGCTGTGTTTTGATTGGCTATTGCTATGTTGCTTTTATTTAGCCTAGCATCCACTTATACTTGCATCTTTGCTTCCCTGGGTTAGCTTCCTGTAACTCAGTAATGATTCCTTTACTTGTCATCGTGTTTGAGTCACTTGGAAAACTTTAATGAATACCAATATCTGAGTCTAATCAGAGTCTTGGGTAAGGGCCTAGGGACAGTATTTAGTAAAATCTTCCTGAAGGTTAAATTGGCTTCCAGATTGATGAACTATGCCTAGTATGTTGTGGAAAACCAAAACGTTTGTATTTATTACCTCCTATGTGGAACTGGTGCCTTTAGTTCCTTTGTAGGCTTACATTTACTTTGCTGCTAAGTTTCCTGAAACTCCCTTGGCCTCTTTATTGGCACCAGCAGAAAAGTAGGTGTGGGATCCACTAAAAAGAATTACAACTCTTGTGGTATTATTACAGGTATACAGGTTTAATGTGTCAGATCTTAGAGTTGGACTG
This sequence comes from Prionailurus bengalensis, assembly GCF_016509475.1. Lineage (NCBI taxonomy): Eukaryota > Metazoa > Chordata > Mammalia > Carnivora > Felidae > Prionailurus > Prionailurus bengalensis. The sequence continues at coordinate 109,943,450 of NC_057358.1, forward strand.
GAACACTGCAAGTTATTTTATAAAACTTAATGATTCTTTTGATGGCAAGACACAATGGAATGACACTCAGATAGATGAAAGGTCAAACTCTTTATTACTTACAGATCCAAACAAGAGAAGGCTGCAAGTAAAGTCAAATACGAGGTTGTAACTGGGGACAGGGTAACAGCAAGCTGGAGCTGTATGGGAGCAGTTTATATATGGCATTCAGGGTTGGGTTAGCTATGTTTCTAAGGCTCTCAGTGGACTGGCTAATTTGAATAATTTTTCAGACTCCAGGGCCTAGGGGCTGTCCCTAGTTGTGTCAAATCTGGTCCTAGAAGCAATTAGTGCAGGTGCATAGTGGCCCCAGTGTGTGATAGCCCCATAAAGGAAATGGTTGGTGTGTAGATTTAATCAGCTGAAAAAAAAAAATAACTGACTGGCCTCTAGTCAGGACCTCAAAACTGGGTCAAGACAGCATTTCAAAAAAGTCCATATTACAAATTGACCCACTGACGTATTGACATAAATTTGAACTCAATTATTTTGAGTATTTGAGTGGCCTAAATAATAGAAGAGGCTTCCAGAGGACAGGATATTAGATACCCTGCAAGTACAGGAAACATTATGAGAGGGGGAACAAAAGGAGAAAAACAAATAGAAATATAAGGAGCCTTTTACACAGCAGCCCATAACCAAGTTCCCTATTTATGTGGCATTAGTCAAGAAAGCAGATGTGAAATTTCTAGGGTCTCTAACAATATCTTGGTATAGGTGTAAAGTGTATAAAGGTATCAGCTATGTTTTTCTTGACAATAATATATTTTTGTATTCCTTGGATCAAGTTTGCAGGTCTAGCAGTTATATAGTGGGAGGACATGAAGTGATAATTCAGTAACGGATATGTAAAGGTTACTGGTATTTGTTTGTAAGCAAGGGTAAGGAGTAATTGTGATAATCATAGAGACATGGGTGGGAGAACCATTGTGGAAAGTTGGAAGAGTGGAATATGACAAGGTTCTCAATAGTGAGAAACCCTCTTCCCAGAGGTTTGAGAGGTGGATCAATACGAGGCAGTTGCTTCTGACAATAAAAGTAATATGCTCCATTATTTTTTTAGAGTATCAAAGATAGAAGCACCCACTTCAAAACCCTCAATTAGGCATGAGAGTGTAGAGTATATGTTTTGACAGAGAATAAGGAATATACCAGATCATGGGCAAAGAAAACAGTGAGCTCAAGAAATGTAATAGAATCCTTAATATTGAAGGAAGAAAAATAATAAATGTTCCATGTCCAATTTGTCAGTCCTTAGGAGAGGCAGCCCATGAGTGTTGCCGGGCAGTGGTCCAATTGTCTGGGGTAAAGTCGACTCTGGTGCAGGGGGCAGTTATTTCCAACAGTGATGACTTGAGCTGGGCAATGTTACCTGAGGCAATGTTACGTCTAGCAGTGAGTTCCAAGGCCAGGCTGATATCATTTGAGATATGGAACTGGGATAGTCTTCCCAAGTGAATATCCACTCAGGTTGATGGGGGTCATGTTTTTGTGGCTATAATGGTGAAATAACAAATCTGAGCTACATATGAAATTTGAAAGCAACATTGGGCCTGAGAGCTTGATTTACAAATATCTTTTAATTTAAGAGGTTTCGTGGTTTCATAGCTAGCAAAGGTGATGCTTAAGTGCCATAATCTGTGACACTGCCATCTGGGAGACTCTAATCGTTAGAATAAAGCACTGGAACTTGACCAGTACAATTAAAACTCCCATTAAGGGTAGCTGAATCTAAAAGCTCTCAACAATCCAAGGTTTTGCCCAGGTAAGAGACAATAGGCATTATTGTTTTTAGGAGTCATATGGCCTAATTTGTTAATAGGGTATCAGGTTGTTTGTTAAGTAAATTATCTGTGGCTAAGATTGTGCCTCTAGCATTAGCTTATAATCAGGCCCTCCAGTTTAACTAATTACTACCAGTCCTTTATCTCAGTCATCAGTTCAGTTGGTAACAGGCAAGCCAGCAAGGTCTTTGTGCTGCAGAGCTTGTATTTAGGCACTCAATGACATGCAGAGCTCAGTATCTGCCATGCATGTTTGAAACAATGACTTAATTGGGAGGGTTTGGACCTCCAGATTACAAACCAATGAAAACACTCAGACCAAGAGTAACAAGACCAACTAGCCAACAGAATGTTGCAGAGCTGCACTGATAGTCTTTTGTTGTCTGATGTTGATTTTCCTCACCAAAGAGGAGTTGTCTAAGTTCATCATTATGAGATATGGTATTGATTTCATTATTATCTACAAATGTGATTTTAATTTACTAAGTAGTTTTCTGTTTAGCTACTTGGCACTCCATACTGTCTTAGGAAATGGCCCTAGGGCACTAATTTGGTTTCTTATAGAATACTGGAGGGAAAGCCTGAATTAATTAACTACCCCTTATAACATATATATTAAATTTTCATGGGTGTTAGAAGTTAAGGATTCTCCACTAAAATAGTTAATGTGTTCCAATGTATGTTAAAACTTGACCTTCAAGGATTCAAGCTTAAAATACAGAAGATCTAATTAATGAATAGCTCTCTCAACTACTTTTACATTTGATAGCTCAATTTTGCCTTGTCTTAAACCTGGAAAGAATAAATGGTGTCTCACAGTGGGTTAGTACAACTTCCATGTTGTGGTCCTATTCATTAAGACCTCCATACTCAATATCATATCAGTGAATTTACTAATTCCATCAAACCAGCAATCAATAAATATCTTGCTATTACATATTTGACTCAAATGTTCTATTCAGTGCTTATTTCCACTTTTAGAAAGTGGAAATCCCTTTGGGAAGACTGAAGGAAAGATTAACTATAAAATTTTGTCAGTGTATCAGGGTGCTTTCTCAGGAGAACACAGCTTTCCTCTCATTCATATGGTTCTGAGTCTATAAGTTTGCTCGTGTCTGGAATGAAGAGCTATGACTCTGTTTTTATGATCCATGTTAGACTTATGCTCACTTCACCTAGAACTTTTGTATTTATACAAATTGAGAATTCAGTAGATTTCCTATCTATTTCACTTCCAGGAACACCATGATCAACTAGCCAACACCACAGATCTATGCAAGTCAGACTATTCTGGTTGCTCTTTTGACTTTGTCAGAACACTGTCCATTACAGTCACCAAGCTCATCCTGTCTTTGCTGGTTGAGTGTGGCCACTTGGCCCTGTCATCCTAGAAACCAATTATTCCCATTGTATGTAGGTTTCCCAATTCAGTGATTACAGTTCCCACTGCAAGCTCTGGCCTATAGAAAAGATCAATCACCAGGCTCTTCACAGATGCTAGGGCTCTTCTCTCCTCATAAGTTTAATTATTATAGTCTTGGTTAAAAGTATGTCTTCTGACACTGCCAACATGGGTATGTGTGTCTTAAATGACAAATCTACTCTAACATTCCAATGTATTTAAGCTTTGAACTTCTTTACCTGCATTAAACCAAGCCAGGTCCAACATTTCCAACTCACTCACTGTGAGCCACCTTTTGGTCCAATTCTCAGCTAATTCAACCAAACTGTTAGAATTCTTTCTAACTCCTAGCTATAATAGTAAATGCACAATCTGTTTAGTAAGCTCATATCAATAAATTCAACCTGATCCAACTTTATAATCCATCTACCATTATCCTACATCCTTAGGATCCATTCCTACATGTGGAATGCCACAGACTAAATGACTGTCCTCTTCTCCAAGTTAATATTTTGAGTTCTAACCCCCAGTGTGATACTACTTAAATATAGGGCCTTTCAGAAGAAATTAGGGTTAGATTAGGTCAAAAGGTTGTGCCCTCTGTGATGGTATTAGTGGCCTTCTAAGGAAGAAAGAAATGTCTCTTTCTGTCTTTGTCTCTCTCTACATGTGAACACATTGAGAAAAGGCCATATGAGGACATAGCAAGAAGATGGCCATCTGCAAAGTAGGAAGAAAAGTTTCACCAGAATCTGACATGAAGCTGGCATCTTGATCTCAAACTTCTGGCCTCTAGCACTGTGAGAAAATAAATTTCAGTTTTTAAGCCACCTGGTCTATGGTATTTTTTTTATGTCAGCCGTAGCTAAGATATATAAATACAGTTAGTATAAATACATATATATTTTTTTGCTCTGTCAGATGAGCTGATGTAAAAGAAACAACTCAGGAGCAATGAGCATACCTAGTATCAGAATTGGGTTTCTAATACCATCCCCAATAACAGTAACCAGGGATCCTTGGAGAAGTGGCTAAATCAAGGCCTAGGGAAGGAACTAATACAAAATGAGTCTGGAGTAACTTATACCAGAATAAGGAAACAATCCAAAACAAAAAATTAAATACAAGAAAACCCCAAAAAGTAAGGAAGTACTCAAAAACAAATAAATGTAGTAGTCTAGAACCCCCAAATAAAGGCATTAGGTAAAACTAAGAAAATAAACAAATCTAAGTAAACTATAGACCTTAGTTAATAATGACCTATCATATTGTTTAATTATTTATAAAAATGTATCATATTAATATAAAATGTTAATAAAACTTAGCATGCAGTATATTGGTCACTCTATACTATATTCTCAATATTTCCATAAATTTAAAATGGTTCTTTCAAGAAGTGTATTTAAAAAAATGCATTTTCGGAGGCTTCTGGGAAGATGGCAGGGTAGGAGGACGCTGGGCTCACTGCATCCTGCGGATCACTTAGATTCCACCTACACCTGCCTAAATAACCCAGAAAATTGCCAGAATATTAGCAGAATGGAGTCTCCAGAGCCGAGCGCAGACAAGAGGGTAGGAAGGGCAGAGAGGTGGTACGGGCTACACGGACTGGAGGGAGGGAACCAGGGCGGAGGGGTGGCTGCTGGCAAAGCAGAGCCCCCTGAGTCTGGCTGGCAAAAGCAGAGGGGCTGGACGGAGTGTGTTCAGACAGCAAGCAGGACTTAACATCTGGAAGGTTATAAGTTAACAGATCTGCTAGGAGAGCGGGAGGGCTGGAGGACAATGGGAGGGAGAGTTGTTGAGCCCCGGACTACAGAGCTCAGCTTGGCGGGGAACAAAGGTGCTCGCCAGTGCCATCTCCTTCGCCCATCCCCCAGCCAAAATCCCAGAATGAACCAGTTCCCGTCAGGGAACTTGCTTGCACCACACAAACCCAATGCTGTGCTTCTGTGGATCCATCCCTCCAGTGGGTCTGACTCACTCCCGGTGCTGCAGGGCCCCTCCCGAAGCAGATCTCCAAAGGAAAAGTGAGGTGAGCCTGCCCCTCCCGCCCCTGTGCACCTTACTGATCCGCCCCAGCTAATATGCCAGATCCCCAACACCACAAGCCTTGCAGTGTGCAAGTAGTCCAGACGGGCCATGCCACCCCACAGTGAATCCCACCCCTAGGACAGGGGAAGAGAAGCTGCACAACAGTCTGACTGTAGACCCAGCAGTGGGCTGGGGGCAGACATCAGGTCTGACTGCGGCCCCACCCACCAACGCAAGTTATTCAAGACAGCACAGGGGAAGTGCCCTGCAGTTCCACACCACTCCAGGGACTATCCAAAATGACGAAACAGAAGAATTCCCCTCAAAAAAACCTCCAGGAAATAACGACAGCTAACGAACTGATCAAAAACGCTTTAAACAATATAACAGAAAGTAAATTTAGAATAATAGTCATAAAATTAATCGCTGGGCTTGAAAACAGTATAAAGGACAGCAGAGAATCTATTGCTACAGAGACCAAAGGACTAAGGAACAGCCAGGAGGAGCTAAAAAATGCTATTAATGAGCTGCAAAATAAAATGGAGACGACCACAGCTCAGATTGAAGAGGCAGAGGAGAGAATAGGTGAACTGGAAGGTAAAATTATGGAAAAAGAAGAAGCTGAGAAAAAGAGAGATAAAAAAATCCAAGAGTATGAGGGGAAAATTAGAGAACTAAGTGATGCACTAAAGAGAAATAATCTACACATAATTGGTATTCCAGAGGAGGAAGAGAGAGGGAAAGGTGCTGAAGGGGTACTTGAAGAAATAATAGCTGAGAACTTCCCTGATCTGGGGAAGGAAAAAGGCACTGAAATCCAAGAGGCACAGAGAACTCCCTTCAGACGTAACTTGAATTGGTCTTGTGCAAGACATATCATAGTGAAACTGGCAAAATACAAGGATAAAGAGAAAATTCTGAAAGCAGCTAGGGATATACATGCTCTAACATATAAGGGGAGACCAATAAGACTCGTGACGGATCTCTCTACTGAAACTTGGCAGGCCAGAAAGGAATGGCAGGAAATCTTCAATGTGATGAGCAGAAAAAATATGCAGTCGAGAATCCTCTATCCAGCAAATCTGTCATTTAGAATAGAAGGAGAGAAAAAGGTCTTCCCAAACAAACAAAAATTGAAGGAATTCATCACCACTAAACCAGCCCTACAAGAGATCCTAAGGGGGATCCTGTAAGACAAAATACTAGAGACATCGCTACAAGCATAAAACATGCAGACATCACAATGACTCTAAACCCGTATCTTTCTATAATAACCCTGAATGTAAATGTACTAAATGCACCAACCAAAAGACATAGGGTATCAGAATAGATAAAAAAAAAAAAACAAGACCCATATTTTGCTATCTAAAAGAGACTCATTTTAGACCTGAGGACACCTTCAGATTGAAAGTAAGGGGATGGAGAACTGTCATGCTACTTGAAGTCAAAAGAAAGCTGAAGTAGCCATACTTATATCAGACAAACTAGACTTCAAATTAAGGCTGTAACAAGAGATAAAGAAGGGCATTAAATAATAATTACAGGGTCTATCCATCAAGAAGAACTAACAATTATAAATGTCTATGCGCCGAATACGGGAGCCCCCAAATATATAAAACAATTATTCACAAACATAAGCAACCTTATTGATAAGAATGTGGTAATTGCAGGGGACTTTAATACCCCACTCACAACAATGGAAAGATCATCTAGACACATGGTCAATAAAGAAACAAGGGCCCTGAATGATACATTGGATCAGATGGACTTGACAGATATATTTAGAACTCTGCATCCCAAAGCAACAGAATATACTTTCTTCTCGAGTGCACATGGAACATTCTCCAAGATAGATCACATACTGGGTCATAAAACAGCCCTTCATAAGTATACAAGAATTGAGATCATACCATGCATACTTTCAGACCACAATGCTATGAACCATGAAATCCACCACAGGAAAAAGTCTGGAAAAACCCCCAAAAGTGTGGAGGTTAAAGAACACCCTACTAAAGAATGAATGGGTCAACCAGGCAATTAGAGAAGAAATTAAAAAATATATGGAAACAAATGAAAATGAAAATACAACAATCCAAACACTTTGGGGTGCAGCAAAGGCAGTCCTGAAAGGAAAATACATTGCAATCCAGGCCTATCTCCAGAAACAAGAAAAATCCCAAATACAAAATCTAACAGCACACCTAAAGGAAATAAAAGCAGAGTAGCAAAGACACCCTAAACCCAGCAGAAGAGAAATAATAAAGATCAGAGTAGAAATAAACAATATAGAATCTAAAAAAAAAAACTGTAGAGCAGATCAAACAAACCAAGAGTTGGTTTTTTGAAAAAATAAACAAAATTGATAAACCTCTAGCCAGGCTTCTCAAAAAGAAAAGGGAGATGACCCAAATAGATAAAATCATGAATGAAAATGGAATTATTACACCAACCCTTCAGAGTTACAAGCAATTATCAGGGAATACTATGAAAAATTATATGCCAACAAATTGGACAACCTGGAAGAAATGGACAAATTCCTGAACACCCACACTCTTCCAAAACTCAATCAGGAGGAAATAGGAAGCTTGAACAGACCCATAGCCAGCAAAGAAACTGAATCAGTTGTCAAAAATCTCCCAACAAATAAAGTCCAGGACCAGATGGCTTCCTGGGGGAGTTCTACCAGACATTTAAAGCAGAGATAATACCTATCCTTCTCATGCTGTTCCAACAAATAGAAAGGGAAGGAAAACTTCCAAACTCATTCTATGAAGCCAGTATTACTTTAATTCCTAAACCAGACAGAGACCCAGTAAAAAATAGAACCACAGGCCAATATCCCTGATGAATATGGATGCAAAAATTCTCAATAAGATACTAGAAAATCAAATTCACCAGCTTATAAAAAGAATTATTCACCATGATCAAGTGGGATTCATTCCTGGGATGCAGGGCTGGTTCAACATTCGCAAATCAATCAATGTGATATATCACATTAATAAAAGAAAAGAAAAGAACCATACGATCCTGTCAATTGATGCAGAAAAAGCATTTGACAAAATTCAGCATCCTTCCTTAATAAAAACCCTTGAGAAAGTCGGGATAAAAAGAACATACTTAAACATCACAAAAGCCATTTATGAAAAGCCCATAGCTAATATCACCCTCAATGGGGAAAAACTGAGAGCTTTCCCCCTGAGATCAGGAACACGACAGGGATGTCCACTCTCACCGCTGTTGTTTAGCATATTGTTGGAAGTGTTCAACAATCAGACAACAAAAGGAAATCAAAGGCATCCAAATTGGCAAAGATGAAGTCAAGCTTTCGCTTTTTACAGATGACATGATAAAATACATGGAGAACCCAACAGACTCCACCAAAAGTCTGCTAGAACTGATCCATGAATTCAGCAAAGTTGCAGGATACAAAATCAATGTACAGAAATAAGTTACATTCTTATAAACTAATAATGAAGCAACAGAAAGACAAATAAAGAAACTTATCCCGTTCACAATTGCACCAAGAAGCATAAAATACCTAGGAATTAATCTAACCAAAGATGTACAAAATCTGTATGCTGAAAACTATAGAGAGCTTATGAAGGAAATTGAAGAAGATATAAAGAAATGGAAAAACATTCCGTGCTCATGGGTTGCAAGAATAAATATTGTTAAAATGTCAATACTACCCAAAGCTATCTACACATTCAATGCAACCCCAATCAAAATTGCACCAGCATTCTTCTCGAAGCTAGAACAAGCAATCCTAAAATTCATATGGAACCACAAAAGGCCCCGAATAGCCAAAGGAATTTTGAAGAAGACCAAAGCAGGAGGCATCACAATCCCAGACTTTAGCCTCTACTACAAAACTGTAATCATCAAGACAGCATGGTATTGGCACAAAAACAGACACATAGACCAATGGAATAGAATAGAAACCCCAGAACTAGACCCACAAAAGTATGGCCAACTCATCTTTGACAAAGCAGGAAAGAACATCCAATGGAAAAAAGAGAGTCTCTTTAACAAATGGTGCTGGGAGAACTGGATAGCAACATGCAGAAGAATAAAACTAGACCACTTTCTTACACAATTCACAAAAATAAACTCAAAATGGATAAAGGACGTGAATGTGAGATAGGAAACCATCAAAACCCTAGAGGAGAAAGCAGGAAAGGACCTCTCTGACCTCAGCTGCAGCAATTTCTTACTTGACACATCCCCAAAGGCAAGGGAATTAAAAGCAAAAATGAACTGTTGGGACCTCATGAAGATAAAAAGCTTCTGCACAGCAAAGGAAACAATCAACAAACCAAAAGGCAACCAACGGAATGGGAAAAGATATTTGCAAATGACATATCAGACAAGGGGCTAGCATCCAAAATCTATAAAGAGCTCACCAAACTCCACACCCAAAAAACAAATAATCCAGTGAAGAAATGGGCAGAAAACATGAATAGACACTTCTCTAAAGAAGACATCCAGATGGCCAACAGACCCATGAAAACATGCTCAACATCGCTCCTCATCAGGAAAATACAAATCAAAACCACACTCAGATATCACCTCATGCCAGTCAGAGTGGCCAAAACGAACAAATCAGGAAACTATAGATGCTGGAGAGGATGTGGAGAAACAGGAACCCTCTTGCACTGTTGGTGGGAATGCAAGTTGGTGCAGCCACTCTGGAAAACAGTGTGGAGGTTCCTCAAAAAATTAAAAATAGACCTACCCTATGACCCAGCAATAGCACTGCTAGGAATTTACCCAAAGGATACAGGAGTACTGATGCATAGGGGCTCTTGTACCCCAATGTTTATAGAAGCACTCTCAACAATAGCTAAATTGTGGAAAAAGCCTAAATGTCCATCAACTGATGAATGGATAAAGAAATTGTGGTTTACATACACAGTGGAGTACTACATGGCAATGAGAAAGAATGAAATCTGGCCCTTTGTAGCAACGTGGATGGAACTGGAGAGTGTGATGCTAAGTGAAATAACCCATACAGAGAAAGACAGATACCATATGTTTTCATTCTTATGTGGATCCTGAGAAATTTAACAGAAACCCATAGCAGAGGGGAACGAAAAAAAAATGAGTTTAGAGTGGGAGAGAGCCAAAGCATAAGAGACTCTTAAAAACTGAGAACAAACTGAAGGTTGATGGGGGGGTGGGAGGGAGGGAAGGGTATGTAATGGGCATTGAAGAGGGCATCTTTTGGGATGAGCACTTGGTGTTGTATGGAAACCAATTTGACAATAAATTTCATGTATTAAAAAAATGTTAAGGGATAGAAAATAATGATAAGAATAAAAATTTTTATTTCAAAAAAAAAAAAGAACTTATCAAACTCAACACCCAAAAAACAAATAATCCAGTGAAGAAATTGGCAAAACAAATGAATAGACACTTCTCCAAAGAAGACATCCAAATGGCTAACCAACACATGAAAAAATCTCAACATCACTCATCATCAGGGAAATAAAAATCAAAACCACAATGAGATACCAACTCACACTTGTCAGAAGGGCTAACATTAACAACTCAGTCAACAACAGATGTTGGCGAGGATGCGGAGAGAGAGGATCTGTATTTCACTGCTAGTGGGAATGCAAACTGGTGCAGCCACTCTGGAAAACAGTATGGAAGTTCCTCAAAAAATAAAAAACAGAACTACCTTATGACCCAGCAATTGCACTACTAGGTATTTATCCACGGGATACAGGTGTAGTGTTTCGAAGGGGCACATGCACCCCAATGTTTAGAGCAGCACTATCAACAATAGTCAAAGTATGGAAAGAGCCCAAATGTCCATTGATGGATGAATGGATAAAGAAGATGTGGTATATATACATATGTATATGTATGTATATGTATATGTATATGTATATGTATATACATATACATGTATACATGTATACATGTATGTATATGTATATGTATATGTATATACATATACATGTATACATGTATATATGTATGTGTATGTATATGTATATACATACATATACATATATACATACATATATACGTATATATACATATATATACATATACATATATATACACACACACAATGGAGTATTACTTGGCAATCGAAAAGAATGAAATCTTGCCATTTGAAACTATGTGGATGGAACTGGAAGGTATTATGCTAAGTGAAATTAGTCAATCAGAGAAAGACAAAAATCATATGCCTTCACTCATATGAGGACTTTAATAGAGAAAACAGATGAACCTAAGGGAAGGGAAACAAAAATAATATAAAAACAGGGAGGAGGACAAAACAGAAGAGACTCATAAATATGGAGAACAAACAGAGGGTTACTGGAGGGGTTGTGGGAGGGCTAAATGGGTAAGGGGCACTAAGTAATCTACTCCTGAAATCATTGTTGCACTATATGCTTACTAATTTGGATGTAAATTTTCTAAAAAAGTACAAAATAAAATTAAAAATAGAAAAATAAAAAAATTTTTAAACAAAAAAAAATTTAAAAATGCATTTTCAGTCAAGTGTTTTCTTAGCATGTATTTTGGGTTTTTTGTTTGTTGCTTGTTTGTTTTGGGAGAATAAGGTTCTATTCATCATATTCTATTTTCTTTGATATTTTCACCAATAACAAAGGTTCTCAATGTGTGGCCCTTGAGCCAGCAGCAGTAGTATCAACTCAGAACTTACTAAAATTACAAATTCTTGGAGCCCACTCCAGATCTACTGATTCACAAAGTCCAATGTTGCAACAATTTGTGTTTTAACAAGTGATTGTAACATATGCTAAAATTTGATAACTATTATGCTATAATATTAGATACATACTCTTATGGATAAAAATAATCTTAAAAAGTAATATAAGGGGCACCTGTGTGCCCCTGGTTGGTTAAGCATCCGACGTTTGATTTCAGTTCATGTCATGATCTCATGGTTCCTGGGTTTGAGCCCTACATCGGACTCTATGCTGACAGCGTGGAGCCTGTTTGGGATCCTCCCTCTCACTCTTTCTCTTCCCTTTCCCCACTCTCTCTCTCTCTCTCTCTCTCTCTCTCTCTCTCAAAATAAAAAATAAACTTAAAAAAATAATATAATTGCATAGGGGTTCAAACATTTTAGGATTAAATACTCAAAGATAAAACAAATATTCATTAAAAGACCAATAATAATATTTTAATTATTCACAAATCTGATAAGCATTCCATACCATAAAACATATTGGGAGAGTTTTCATAATAAATTTCTGTGACTCTCATTTATAAATCAGAAAAAAATAGATCAGGAAAATTAACTTAGTCAAAGTCACAGGACTTTAGTTAAGATCACAGATCTTTGATTCAGAAAGAGTCATAAAACCTATAATATATAGCTTTTCCACTATCTATACTACTTGCTTTACATTAAACAAACAAATAAATAACACAGTCAATAATTGATGGCTCAATTACTTCTTTGAACTGTGATTTTAGCATTAACATCACTGAGTCTTAATTTCCTCATCTTTGAAATGAGGCTGATAAGATTTGTTTATCCCACACATTTCTTATGAATATTAAGTTAATGCATAGAGAAGGGTTTTAAACATCAAATAGGACACAAATGAAGCTGTTATATTTCTGACTCCTTTACTAGTTCTTATTATTACCAGATTAATGGGCCTCTGTTGTCCAGATTACATTTCTCAGTTTCTTCATAAATGTGGAGAGTCACAAAATATAAACAAAGGGTAAAAATAGGGGAAATGGAAGAACATATTAGATGCATTTCTTACTTCATTTTAGATAGCAGGAAGTTCTGATCAGGTCTATAATGGACATTACACAGGTCCACAGCTTGCATGATCGAAAAATCTTGAATTAAATACTAAATTAAGCTGCTTCTGTGTAATCTGAAGGGAAAAAAAGGAAGACATATTGATGTAGTACATAGATTCTAAATACTTTAAAGTCAATTTAGACCTAGATGTAATACTTTTCTTGTAGTATTAAAGACAACATAATTGTTAGTAATGCAGAAACTGAGTACAGGCATAAGAAATGAAGTAATTACAAGCCAATCACCTTCATTAATACAAAGCACAGAACACTCAATAGCAAAGATTAGGATTGATCCGATGCAAATTTGTTTGGATGATTTAGGTGAAATTTATAGTCAAGAGCCAGTAAGTAATACAAGCCAGTATTTTGGCCTCATGATTGTAAATTTTAGCATGTAAATCATACTGAGACTCTAATACGTTTGATGTAGTTGTTCAATAGAAAAGCTTTAGAGAGATTATCTTAGCTTTTTAAATCACTCACTTTTAAGCAAAGGAAAAAATGATTTTGTTTAACTTGTAATTTAACAGAGATAGGTTATAGTTTGCTTCAAAAGATACAACACCATCACAATATTGCAGAAATTATCTATGAGCACCACTGTAAGACATATTTTATAGGTTTGCAGTCATGGTTTTATCAGGGGGGCGGGAGCATTAGGGTGTAATATACAATAAGTGATTTATTTTAAAGATTAAGTGTTGCCCAATTTGTGGGTGCTGATTGAGAATTCTACAGAAGGTTGTTTATTTCCAGTTTGAGAGTGGTCCTAAAGTTACTATAGGGAAGCAAAGCCAGGAGAAAGGAAGAAAAGCTGACATGGGAAACCCAGAAAAATCTGGCACCCTCAAGAAAAACTGAAACCTATCAGGGCAAACAGGTCCTACAACTATGTAGATCTGAGTGAGTGACATACAGGAGAAGCTGGTGCCTTCACCTTAGAACTGGTTCCTTACTGGCCCAGGACTCACAGAAGATAAAGGAGCTGAGGATCTGGTGGCTGTTCCACAACAAGGTACACCAGCATATCACCACAGCCAGGTGAGCTTTGGTGATGCCTGGAGTTCAACGCTGACATTTAGAGCACAATGGCTGTTGCTTTGCCTCTGTCTTCCAAATTGTGTGCAACTTCTCTTGTGGTTAACCCTAACTCAGAACTATGCAGAGAAAGAAATTCTGGGAAATATAGTTCCAGCCTAACTACTCGACAATATACGCCCCCCCCCCCCATAACGGAGTGCCTGAGGCTAAAATAGGCAGTAAAAAGCAGTGGAACAGCCTCCACTTGGAATCAGATAGACGGACCAGTATGGGAACCTCAACACCAACATTTTCTGGTAATGTGACTTCTTTGAAAAAGCCACTTAAACCTTCCTGAGACTATTTCTTTGTCTGTTCTCAAAGTATAACATGAAGCATTTTAGTAGCCCTACTGTGAATATTAAGTGAGATCATAGAAATAAGCCATCAAGTGCAGTTTCTTGCTCATAGTAGGTCCTCAATAAATAGAAGCTATTATTCAGATTATTGATACAAACCTTCCCTTGCTGTGTCTTGAAACATGGGACACATGAATTCTACCCAGAACTTTAGCTTCAACTTGTAGCTATGCATGATTTGGCATTCACCCAAAGATTTAATTGAGCTATAAAAACAAAGTTATCTGGGACCAGTTCTATAAAATCAATCAGGAATTGACCACATGTCCCCTTTCTATTAAAGAGAAAGCTATCACAGAAATAAACTATTTATTTTACAGTTAAAATTAAGGCCACAAAGGGATAATTAATTCCAAAAGAAAAATGAATTTTGTAAAATCATCATCCTTAATCATGCTTAAGAATTACAATCAGACAAAAAATATTTATTATCCTCTGGGATGATTGATGGTGGGTAAGTCATTAATTATCCCAAATTTTCTTTTTGTAAAACATAATGGGATAAAATATTTGTGGATTTCTGTTTATGCCATTACCACTAACCTTTGCCTTCAGGGCATTCTCTTCCCAACTTTGAGTAAAATAGTAAAAATATTACTGAATATCCATATGCAGTCTTGCCTTTTAGGATTGTTCCTTTAGCACTTGACTTTTCCTCAGGGACCCCCCTGTGCTTTGGGGCTTCAAAAAGTACCTCTGTTGTATGATTCAGTCATTCCAAAGAGTAAAGTCTGATATGTTTCGATTTTAGCAGGTGCTAGAACTGTACTAGGTATTTAACTTAATTTCATTTAATTCTAAAAGAAAATTTATATATATATAGTTAATTAATATGACATATATATTATATATGACATGTGGCATTTATTATACAGTAATTATATGTTATATATATTTTAGATACTATATTATTTATTAATATTGTCCTATTGATATATTGTTATATATTGTAATATAAAATTATTATAATATATTTTATAGAGAGATATATTTCTTGAAATATATATATTATCTTTTATTAAATTGAAGCTCAGAGTTCAACAACTTTCCCTGAGTTTCACACCCATAATTCCCTGGTTCATTATGCTGTCTATGATCAAGTCTACAATTTTGGCCATGATCTGTAATTGCATCAGCAATTTCACAGGCATGAAAACCAAAGAAATAAAGGACAAAATTATACAATCAGAAACTCTGTAGCACAACTGTGAAGATTATAGAAATGAGAGTGCTGGACCATGTCTACTGAATGTTCTTTACATAATGCAGCACAGTACTTTGCATATTTTGTGTTTAATAAGAACAATTTAATGACAATAACCTCAAGAGACAAACAAAAAAGATTGTTTCCAAAAAAATCCTATCTCACAAGTAGAAAGAGACAACTTTTCACAGATCCTAATACCTAAAGGAAGGGGGAAGGGAAGTCCAATATGATAAATTACTTTGAACTAGATATGAAAAAGCCCAGAAATTATTTGGTGGCTGACTATTTATCTAGCTTTGTTAATATAATTGGCTGATCTTTCCAATTTAAGAACCCATGTCTTTGTAAACAGCATTAAGTTCCTTTGAATTTTTATGTCCTCTCTTAATTTGCCTTTCCAGAACCATACCATGGGCATTATCGAAATCTATACACTGGTATTGCATAATATGATTTTAAAACACTGTGTAAAAAGTCTTTTTAAATACTAAAATTCTGATTTTAAATTGCATTAATTTTAAATGACATTAATTCACACTACAATCAGCTTCTCCAATATAGCATTCCACAAATCACAGGAGTTATAAAGAACTATGGGGTTAAGCAGCAAGTTTTGTTGAGTAAAAATACATTTAAAGATGAGAATATTACCTTTCTCATTTGGACAAGATAGAGAGTATATATTGTCATTGGACTATTGGGTAAGATATTTCTTTAAATTTTCTTTATTTTGAAATAACCTTCTGACTACCTTGGGGATATTAGCCCAAATTAAATTGCCAACCCATATCTCACTATGGAAAAAAAAACACAAAGTTTTTCATTATCTATTTAAAAGGTAGAGGCTTATAGATAGAATTTTTTCCTGTGACTTTAAACAGGGCATACTTTTTGATATTCATCAAAATCAAATATTTGTTAAATTCTTATCAATTGATAAAAATCAAATGCAGATTACTGTTTATGCTAGGCACTAAGGAGGTCAGATTTCTGTTCAGAAAATGATGTTTTTGATGAATGTTGAAAAACTGTACAGAATGGTGGTGAAATATTCAAAAGTACTTGCAGTTCATGAGAATATTTAACCAGGGGTTTAGGAAGTCTGTCCAGTGGATTTTTACTAAAATTGAGCACTTCTAAATATGTTGTCATCATTGTGATGTGTTCAATTACTTGTTATGTAGCAGAATAAAAATGGGAGTATTATAAGAGCACAGACTAAAACATATACAAGAATACATAGCCAATTAACTTCTTAAGTCCTTATCACAGCTTGCATGATTCTATAAAAATTGATGGTTTTGTAAATACGAATTTATTGAACAATTATGTATTGAGCCCTTATGCAATGCTGGAAACTGTAGCTATATTATGCAAGTTAAATAACATTTATAACTCTGTGGTAAGCAGAAAAATGGCCTCCCAAGAAGGTCCACATTCTAATCTCCAGAAATTATGAATATATTATGTTACATTACAAAAGAAAATTGAGGTGACAGATGTAATTAAAGTTGCTAATCAGCTTATTCTAAAATAGGGACGTTTTCCTGAATTATCAAGATGGGCCAAATGTAACCACAAGAATCCTTAAATCTGGAAGACAGAGGTGGAAGAGTCAGTGTCAGAGTAATAAGTGAGAAAGACTGGCCAGCCATTGTTGGCTTTGACTATAAAAGACACCCATTGAGTCACAGATAAAAGCAGCCTCTACAAACTGGATAAGGCAAGGAAACAAATTGTCTCCTGCAGACTTGAGAAAGGAATACAGTCCCATCAACACCTTAACTTCAGCCCACTGTGGCCCATTTCAAACTTATGACCTCCAGAACTGTAAGAATAAATTTAAGTGTTATTTTAAGACCCTAAATTTGAAGTCATTTTTATAGCAGCAATAGAAAACTAATGCAGACTATATTTCATAAATATGGCATAATAAGGGTAATCAGAGCTTATAATGGGATTACAAAGAAGAATGCTTAATTCAGATCATGGTAGGGGTAAAAGAGGTCAAGAAAAGGTTTCTGTAAGGAATGATATACACTGTTGCTGAGTTTTAAGGAATGGGTAGGATTTGGTGAGAAACAAGCACAGGCGAAAGTTTTCTGAACAGAAAGACCACCATATGCAAAAGGTCATAGAGGCAAGAAAACATGGACTGCTTGTAAATATGGCTAAATCACTAAGGAACTACACAGGGGCCAATACATGGTTTGCCTGTACCTTAAACTGAGATGGGTGCATTTTATCTAGCAGGCAGATGAAACCAGGATAGAGAGAAGAGGATGAGTTCAGAAAATTGGTAAAAGGTATAATGAATAATTGCTTTTAATTTAAAATTTCTGATCAACTTTCTAAATCTTTTGCAGTAGCAATAATAAACCAGCTCTGAAAAAAAAAAAATGTTGACATGTAGCAATTGCCTTTTTTGTCATTTAAATGCCCCACCAAGGCCAATTTCAAATCACATTAAACACAAGGTGGTGAAGATATGCACAATGGCTCTCACAAGCCAATAAGAGCCAGTTCCTGTACATCACTTTTTTTCCCACAGTTAATACTAAACACAGAAAGAGAACCAAAAAAAAAAAAAAAAAGCCCTTATAATTCTTTAATATGCTAATATTGTTCTTTTGTCTTCCTACCCTTTAAATGGGATTAGGGATTCCAGGTCTATGAAAGTGTTTCATCTCAGAGCTGAGCTTTTATCTATTCAACCAGACACAACATCACAAGAGAAGATGGAAACTGAACTATGGGTCTTGTCTATTGAATCAGGAAACTTTATGTTGTCATCTAAGACACAAAAGAGACTACTTGTATTGTAGGCTCTCTGCTTTTACAATGTTTCATTCTTCTAATTGCAGAGTATTTTTTTTACCATGTATCTGTCCCCACTAGATATCTCATCTAAATAATTTAAGCTGACACCTTTCATTGATATCATTTTAGGCAGTTTTCAGAGGAAATATAATACTTTTATTCTTTAAAATATTTTTCAATCACTCAGTATTTTCCCACACAGTGGAAATTCCAGTGATTGAAGGTTTTACTGTGAACCCCCTCTAAATATATTTGTTCTAAACATAAATAATGTTTAAAAGCTCATGTATGCCTAATCTCATAGTACATGAAGCTTGGGCTGATTTTTCAAGTAAATAATATTGGAACAATAACACTGGAAACACATTCCATGCTCATGGATAAGAAGAAAAATATTGTTAAAATATCTATACTACCCAAAACAATCTACACATTTAATGCAATGTCTATCAAAATATCAATAGCATTTTCACAGAACTAGAGCAAAAAATCCTAAAGTTTATATAGAACCACAAAATGCCTAGAATGGCCAAAGCAATCTTGAAAAAGAAAAATAAAACTGAAGGTATCACAATTCAAGATTTCAAGTTATGTTACAAAGTGATGGTATTAAAACAGTGTGGTACTAGCATAAAAACAGACACATAGGAGCAGTAGAACAGAATGGAAAACCCAGAAATAAACCCAAAATTATATGGTCAATTATTTTTCAGCAAAGGAGGAATGAATATACAATAGGAAAAAGACACTCTCTTCAACAAATGGTATTGGGAAAACTGAACAGCTACATGCAAAACAATGAAACTGGACCACTTTCATTTACCATATGCAAAAATAAACTCAAAATGGAGTGCAGACCTAAGTGTGAGACCTGAAACCATAAAAATCCTGGAAGAGAGCACAGGCAGTTATCTTTGTGACATCAGGCTTAGCAACATTTTTCTAAATAGGTCTGCTGAGGCAAGGGAAATAAAAGCAAAATAGACTATTGGAATTACATCAAAATAAAAAGTGTCTGCATAGTGAAGGAAACAAAATTAACAAAACTAAAAGGCAACTTACTGAAGGGAGAAGATATTTGCCAATGGCATATCCGTTAAAGAATTAGTATCCAAAATACATAAAGAACTGATATAACTCAATACCCAAAAAACAAATAATCCAATTTAAAAATGAGCAGAAGACAGTATCAGACATTTCTCCAATGTCCAGATGGCCAACAGACACATGAAAAGATGCTCAACATCACTCATCCTCAGGGAAATGCAAATCAAAACTACAATGAGGTATCATTTCACACCTGTTAGAATGGCTAAAATCAAAAACACAGTAAACCAAAGATGTTGATGGGAATGTGAAGAAAAAGGAACACTCTGGCACTGTTGGTGGGAATGCACATTGGTACAGCCACTGTGGAAAACAGTATGGAAAATTACAAATAGAACCCTTTGTACTGTACAAAGTACCCTATACAGTATTTGCAATACTGGGTATTTATCAAAAAAATACAAAAACATTAATTTAAAGGCATACATGCACCTCTATGTTTATTGCAGCATTATTTATAATAGCCAAACTATGGAGGCATCTCAAGTGTCCATCATGTATATATACATATTATACACACACACACACACACACACACACACACACACACACATACATATATAAGTATATACATTCATAATAAAAAAGAATTAAATCTTGCCATTTACAACAACATGGATGGACTCAGAGAGTATAATGCTAAGCAAAATAAGTCAATCAGTTTAGACAAATACTGTATGATTGCACTCATATGTGGAATTTAAGAAACAAAACAAATGAGCAAAGGAAAGAGAGAAAAAGAGAGAGAGCAAGAAACAGAATCATAACAATAGAGAATACACTGACGGTTACCAGAGGGGAGATAGATGGGGGAATGGGAGAAATAGGAGATGGGGATTAAAGAGTACACTTATCATGATGAAAAACATAAATAAATAAAATGAAAAAAAATCATGTTGTTTATTCTTAATTTATTCTAGAGGAGAATTTTTTTAAATACAGTAAGCAATAAAATACCTCATATTGACAGAGATAACAAATCTTGGAGTGAAGAGGTCAATAAGGAAATATAAAATTAATTACTTCATTCAGTGAACATTAAGCATTTACTACTTACCAGAGATTATAGAAATGTAACTCTAAAATGGAAAAAACACAATAATCCCTATCTTCGAGGGATTCACAACCTAGAAAAGGAGAAACATATTCTAAACATATCATTGGCCAAGATTTTTACTTCAACCCATAAATTGTTCAATTTGTACTTTGCAGAAGAAATTAGAATCATAGAAAGCATAGATAAAACTTCAGTTAAATGTAGGAACTCAAAATTTGTGACACGTTTACACAGTTTTTAAAAATCCTATATTGTTGCCATATTCTTTGTTTCTTCCATCTCCTTTGCAGTGTTGGTGGCTGACTGCATTACAATGACAGCATGTATGTCTTCTATGGGAAAAAATAAAAAAGTTTTACCCCCATTAGCAAATATCTCACCATTTATTTAGAAATAAGACATATCCAAATGATATTTTTATGGTGTGGGAGTTTTTTTTAATTACCAAAAATATACACAGAGACCCCTCATGTCAGTCTTCCATTCTGACCATTAAGGACGTAGTGAGGAAAGTTATTCCAAGGAGCATGAGAAAATGAAAATATTATCTTTTGTTAGCTTTTTACCAACATTTATTTAGCACCAACTGTATGTGTGTTCTGTCTTGTGTTAAGTGCATGGGGAAGGAGATCAAGAACATAATAAGTAATTAATACTTGCTGGGTAAATAAATGAAATTATACCTGCTCTTAAGAAGGGTAGAGTCCCACAGGACATATAGGATATGCACAAAAGTAACAGGAATATGAACCCTCATAAAAATTAAGTTTAGGGGCGCCTGGGTGGCGCAGTCGGTTAAGCATCCGACTTCAGCCAGGTCACGATCTTGCGGTCCGTGAGTTCGAGCCCCGCGTCAGGCTCTGGGGCTGATGGCTCGGAGCCTGGAGCCTGTTTCCGATTCTGTGTCTCCCTCTCTCTCTGCCCCTCCCCCGTTCATGCTCTGTCTCTCTCTGTCCCAAAAATAAATAAATAAATAAATAAACGTTGAAAAAAAAAATTAAAAAAAAAATTAAGTTTAAAAAAGGTACCAAAGATGGGGCACCTGGGTGGCTCAGTTGGTTGAAGCATCCAACTTTGGCACAGGTCATGACCTCACGATCTGTGGGTTTGAGATCCATCTGTGCTGACAGCTCAGAGCCTGGAGCCTGCTTCAAATTCTGTGTAACCCTGTCTCTCTGCCCCTCCATCCCTGCTCCCACTCTCTCTCTGTCTCTTAAATACCTATAAACATTAAAAAAAATTTAAAAAGGTACCAAAGAAAACCATGACCATCAAAAGATAAAATTAATTTTCCCTGGGAGGAGTTACAGAAGACTTCACAAGAGCAGCATTTCAGCATGTTCTTGGGTAGAACCAAATTCACACTAGATCCTCAAATTTGAAAATGAACTCAAATAGTAAAGAATTTCCTTAAACGCCACTAGATAATAAAACTTTTTAAAAAATTCTGTCACCTCACTTAGTAGCTGGAATAAAAATAATAAATTTCCTTTCATTAATTAGAAGTAATAGCTCATAAATAAGTCTTAGAAGGACTCTGACCTTGAGGTAAGGCCTGGAAGTAAGACTAAAACAAGGTCATCAGTCCAGAAAAAGATTGATTTAAAGTTGCTGTGATTCTGAATGTCATATTTTCACTAAGTACTCAAATTATACTGACTCAGACCTCGCAGTCTTGATTTCCAGAATTTTAGTTCCACCACTACTTCCTCTACCAGCAAATGTTCCCCATAATTACATAACCTCAAAATCTCTCCTATTCTGGTCTGGGTCCTATTATATTGCTTCCATAGCCTATCACCACTGCGGGGCACAAGTCTCCCACAATGGTGATCACAGGTTCAACTACCTCCTGACTATGTTAGCTTCTCTCCTTTACAAACCCTTCCCCAATCCTGCAACACAGTCTTGGGAGCAATCTGTTCCCAGGAGGACTGACATTACAAATAGCCATTTTATTAAGGGAAAAGCAGATTCTCCCTTCAAAGAGATTAATCTTTCTTTATGGTTCCACATGGACAGCTGAAGTGTACAGAGTTTAATAGCCCAATACCAAAGCAGTTTTTCCTATTCAGTCTAAATCTAGGGAATTGATAGTATAGTTTATGTTAAGATGACAGAGTGCCTTGGAACTCCTCCTCAATTCCTCCTTTCATTCAAAGTTAGAGAGAGGGGTGGAACTAGACTTTCCCTCACCCTTGCAGTTTCTATCCCCAAACCACTGTGAGCAATATCGCAAAAATAATGCATCTTACCTTCTCAAGAGCAAATGGAACTAATGAAGTCATGTAATACTTTAAACCCACACTTTTAAAATAAATATTTTTAGGAGGAATGATCTTTAAAAGTGAAACTAATAAGACTATAACCAGCTCATGTCTCTATAAACACACAAAGTAGCTTCACTGATTCAACATTTCCAGCTTCAAATATTGGTTTTGGTTAAGGATATTTAATTTTCACTTATATAACTTAAAGGATCACAAACATTGTGTGTTCTTTGTGTATTTGTCTTATTGCAGGAGGTATAATTTTGTTTGTTTACTAAAACAAATAGTCACCCTAAAGATATATTCAAACCTCAAATTTTTTAAATTACCTTCTATTTTAAAAGACAGTTTTTTTTTCTTATGATTGAGACTCTCTTAAAAATTATAGGGTCCAGATTAAATTACAACTCCCAACTGAGTACTGAAAGCAAGCTGCTGAAATGAATCCTAGAGTCAGGCTGTCTGTCTAAGCCAAGATTAGAACAGGACAGTGGATATTCAGAAGCATCAAGTAGGAGAAGGGACAAAAATGTGTGGGCAGGAACCCAATCATTTGGAGATTTGATGTGTCATGACAGCAACTAAGCTGCTAAAGAACTGGAAAATATAAATGGAACTAGTGATGCCAGAGTACAACAAGGTAGGCCCTTAATCAGAAGACACTGATAGATAGAACAGAATCCTGGGAATAAGCAACTCAGCTATCATGGCCAGAGCAGAATTAACCACAAATCTAGTATGATACTTTGTTGTCCCAGTTTTGACTGGTTTCATATCCATCCATACATGAAGCTTAAGCCACAGACACAGACTGTACAGTGGGGTAAGAATCTAGGGAGATCAAGAAACTAAGATGTTTTTTCATGTTAATATTCTGATTTAGAAGTCAAAGCTCTCTACCTATTTTCAAGAGCTTCAACAACATAGTCCAAGTACAAATTTTCTTATATATTAGGTTTAATAAGTGCTATTAAAATGCAACTTCTAAATCACATCCTTACATTAAAAGAGGCTCTTATTAGATTTAGAATTCTTATTTAAGGTCATGACATTAGTTTCTATACCTCTGTGCTCTAGGAGTACTATAAATGCAATTTTCATGGATAAATCAAGCTGTGTAACTCAGGCAGAATGTTTCACTATAGCCCAAGGTAGAAATGTGAGTGCTTTCATAGCAGTCAAACTAATTATCTTTTATTTTTATTCTTCCCATCAAAAGGGCACATTCATACCTTTAAAAAGAACTTATTAAAATAGACTTCTTACATTTACATATTTCAATAATACTGTACATACTGTGAAAAAGCCAACAATACTACTGTAGTTCCTGTTAAAATTATTAACTTATTTTAAAAGTGAAACTGTCAAAAATATTTCATTTAGGGTGAAAGCTTTGACCCTGTTGCCTCTTAGTAGGCAACTTTATTTTGTGGCAGCTAACATTTGTGCTTCAGTCAGTCACCGAGTACTTACTGTCCACCCTCAGGTCACATTCATCCATATAATGGGGCAGCAAAGAGAGCATGGATAAATGGAATTTAAGACAACCTTCAAACTTCACTAAATCAAGAGCTTCGAATACTTTCCTAACCAAATATTGGACAGGTTTGACTATTTGAATTTCTCTTCTTCTTCTAGAAGATTCTAAAGAAAGGTGGCCCACACGGAAAATAGCATGTCGCACAGGGTAAAAATATATTATCATCTGGGAAATTAGCCTATTTGAATAAGACAACATTTATATTGAGTAAAGGAAAATAAAATAATAAGATATGTACTTACTGTTAAAACATATTAGTTCACATAACAGGCCAGATCAGAGACAAGGAAATGTTCTCCTTACAAAAACTGCTTCCAGGATTGTCTATTACCAAACTATCTAAATTTAACTAAGGAAAGAATGAGTCAATCACAGGAACAGGGCAGTAGGCACCTGGTTAGGATTAGAAGTTTAGAAAAAGAAGTCACTGTGGAAACACTGTGTTTGCCCTTTTAAACATGATCTAGAGAACATTAGACAACAGACTTTAAATATTCTGCCCCAATAGCAGGCCAATACCTCTGTGAAGCTAGCTAAGCTGAATGTTATTAAACATGTACATCACTTACGATGTTTTTCTTTTTCTTTCTTTCTTTCTTTCTTTCTTTCTTTCTTTCTTTCTTTCTTTCTTTCTTTCTTTCTTTCTTTTTTGCTGATTGTGTTGTCTACTAAATGTTTGTGATATTTGTGGTAGCCATACATGTTTTGACTAATCCTTTATTTTTTATTCTTATAATTGTTTATATTTTTATATTCCTATAAAGTTGGAATTTCCAATGTTATGAGTTAGGGCTTTCAAAGGTAAAAGTTAAAATTCAGACTCGCAGGCTTTTCATTTCAACACTGATTTGTAAAGAACTCAGAAGTCATCACTATGTTCCTTACAAAAGTACAAAGCTAAACAAACTTCAAATCAATAACCCTTCTTTTATTATTAGAGAATAAGTGTTACAGGGTAAAACATCACCCCAAAATCTGGGGACAGAGGCAAAGTCAGTGAGACACAGTCAAGATCAGTTAACCTGAAACTGAAGCTACTACAGCCAGAAACTATTAAGAAAGCTTAAAAAACAATTTGATGAATTATGAGAAACTGAACATAGACCAAAGTGAAAATGAAAATCCCCTGGATATGAAACTTAGAGGTCTCACATTCGTGGGATTTACATCCAGAAAGTCCACTTTTTAATGTGAAGATCCAAGAAAGATCTCATTCTAGATGTGACTTTGTGAAATATGCCCAGAGTTTTCTCCATAGCAAAGGACTACCATCCAGGGAAAAGACATTACGAGACTCTTCATAGCTTGAAGAAGGGAATTCTTCCCACTCTGGACACACATATTTAGAGGGAAAAAAAAGACCCCAAAAATACTTGTGAAAATCACAGTTTAGGACACAGGACAATTAAAAGCCTGAGATCAAATTTTTTTAATTAAAGAATGCCTTCTCATCTCTGTATCTTACCACACACAAAGAGAGCTCTGCTATGATAGCTAGTTTTATATATAACCAAAAAATATTATAAACTACATAGTTCTCTCATTTATGGTTAATTTAAAAGTTAATGGTTTGTTTGGGGCACCTCGGTGGTTCAGTTGGTTAAGTGTCTGACTCTTAATTTTGGCTCAGGTCACGATCTCATGATCGTGAGATTAGCTCCACACTGGGCTCTGGGCTGATAGCACAGAACCTGCTTGCAATTCTCTCTTTCCCTCTCTCTCTGCCCCTCCAGTGTGCATACCTGTCTGCACACTCTCTCAATCTCTCTCAAAATAAATAAATAAAAATTAAAAAAAAAAACATAACAGTCTCTTTAAAGTCATAATACTATCAAAGCATTGGGTGATTATAGCACAGAGATAAATGAACTCAATGACGCAACACACTGGGAATACTCTGTTATAGGGTACCTACATATATGTGAAGCATATAGTGTTATTTGAAGGTAAACTCAAATTAGTTACAAAAGAATATAATAAACTCTAAGGCAACCACTAAAAAAACTGTTAATGAAGTATAATTAATATGTTAAAAAAGAGGAAATGGAAAGGAAATGAAAATATATAAAACATTCAATTAAGATCAGAGAAAGCTAAAGATGAGGAAAGAGAAAAAAAGAAAAACAAAAACAAATGTAATGAATACAAAAGTTACAAAAATGTAAATTTTAATCCAACCATGTCAATAATCACTTTAACTGTGAAGGGTCTGTATGTAGTAATTTGAGGATAGAGAAAGATATACCATGTTAATATTAATACAAGAAAGCTGGAGTAACTATACTTCAGAAAAACAAACTTCAGAACAAGGAAAGTTTTCAGTGATAAAGCATTACAGAATGCCTAATATTTATGCATCTAACAAAGTGTTAAAATATATGAGGCAAATCTGATAAAACTGAAAGAAGAGAGACAAATTCACTATACATAAATATACTTGTAAACTTCAAAACGGTTTTTCAGCAATTGATATATGAATCAGGCTAAAATTCATTAAGGGTATAGTTGATCTGAATGGCACCATTAATCAAATTTATCTAATTGACAGTATTTACAGAAAACTCCACCCAATAATACCAAAGTACACATTTTTCTCAAGCTCATATCAAGCATCCTCCAGGAAGGATTACATTTGGGAACACAGAGCATACTTCAAAAAATTTAAAAACATAGAAACCAGACAAAGTGTGTTTAATTAATTGAATAAGAAATTAAGCTAGGAATGAGTAATAGAAAGACACTTGAAAATCCATAAATATTTGGAAATTAAACAAATTAATACATGGTCATAAAAGAAGTTTCAGGGGAAATGAAAATATTTTGAACTAAATGAAAATAACAATATAACTAATCAACATTTGTGAGATGCAATGACAGTATGCAAATGGAAATTTCTAGCATTAAATGCATATCTTAGAAAAGAACAGAATGCTAAAATCAGTAACAACCTTAGCTTCTACTGTAGGAGACTGGAGATAAGAAAACAGTTTAAGCCTCAAACAAATAGAAGAATATACATAATAAATATTGAGGAGATATTGTGGGAGATAAGCTTAGGAATCCCCTGGGCTTACACCAATGGGTTAACAAGACATAAAGAAATACAAAGTCATAAAATGCTCACACCTGAGTTCGGGTAAAACAGATTGGCACTCCAAGAATACGGGGGTGCAAAGACACCTCAAGAATAGGGAGGTGCAAAGGTGCCATGAATAGGGAGGTGCAAAGGCACCCCGAAATAGAGAGGGGGTGCAGAGGCCCCAAAATAGAGAGGGAGAGGCAAAGGCCTGAAATAGAAATGGTGCAAAGGTGCCCAATACATAGGAATAGCAAGATTAGATGTTCAGGATGGAAGCACCCCAAATTTAGTACTATAGCAGAAAAGCTGCTTTCACAGGAGAATAGGGCCAGGTTAGGTAAATTGGTGAATTGGACTATGGACCTACTGTGCTGCAGGCAGAGCAGCCCAGAGATGGTTAACAAAAGAAAAGGTGTCTTGTTAACCCTGAGGTTATTTCCCCTGTCTCATCCCCTAGGCTAGCAAAGATAACAGGCAGGGTGTCTTGTGTCTGCTGTTGACAACCATCTACCCATCTGCCAGGCGCCCGGATTTTGTTTTATATTGACCCAAACCTCAAACACTGTATATCTTCAAACCCCCCTTTCCCTCATGTCCCCAAGTTAATGTTCACAGTTTCTCTCTTTGTACATGGCCATCATGTTTTTAAGCATTCTGATCTTAATAAATACGAGGCAAGGACCCTTATTCGGGGCTCTTGTCTTTTTCCTGGACATTAGCCATCTCTCGCTTTAATCCTGTGTCCGCTTTTTTGCTGGCCAAAAGAGAACTGTAGACTTAGAGTCTACAACAAGAAATTAATGAAATTAAGACAGGAATATAATAGAAAAACATGATATCAAAAGTTGATTCTTTGAAAAGATCAATAAATCTCATGAACATCTAGTTAAGCTAACCAAGAGAAAAAGAGAGAAAGATGCAAATTATCAATATTAAAAATAAAAGAGAGTTCATCACTACTGATTGCATAGACATTAAAAAAGTAGCAAAGGGAGTTGCCTGGGTGGCTCAGTCAGTTAAGCATCTTGATTTTGGGGCTCAGGTCATGATCTCGTGGTAGTGAGATCGAACCCTGTGCTGGGCTCCATGCTGGATGGACATGGAGCGTACTTGGGATTCCCTCTCTCTCCCTACCTCTCTGCCCTTCCCCACCTCATGCCCTCCTTGTCTCAAAATAAATAGGTAAACATTTTTATTTTTAAGTAGCAAAGGAATGCTACATATGTGATAATTTAGATAAAATGGACCAATTCCTTGTAAGACAAAAGCTATGAAAACACACACAAGGCAGAATAGGTCATCTGAATCAGCCTACATTTAGTAAAGAAATTGAATTAGTAGTTTAAAATTTTCAAATAACATGGGTCACCTGGGTGGTCACTCAGTTAAGTGTCTGACTCTTGATTTCAGCTCAGGTCATGATCCCAGGGTCTGCTTAAGATTAGATCTCTCTTTCCCTCTGCCCTTCTCCCAATCTCTCTTTAAAATACAATACAATACAATACAATACAATACAATACAATACAATAAAAACTTTTGTTTTCAAATAAAGTAAATACAGGACCAGATAAATTCTATCAAACATTTAAAAAAAAGAAATGACACCAATAATTTACAATTTCTTCCAGGGAATTCTCAGCTTCCTTAGCAGATAGGTTACAGGCGTGTGTCCTTGCCTCTGCAAACAAAACACATAGGAAACTATGTTTGGAGAAAATAGAAAAAGTCATGCCCAGTGAAAGATTTCATGGAGAACAGTGGCAGATGTCCTTGTGGAGATGTCCAACAATTGCCTAATTCTTGGACTCAGGCACAAAAAGATTGTGCCTGCCAACAGGCTATTAGAATGATTTCAGTAATGTTCCTGACTGTATAGCCTCCATGGATTCTGTGACCTATCATATTTTTCATTAAATTTCATTTCTGATTAAACTAGCTAAAGTGAGTTCTGTGGTTTGCAACTAGACCACTGTGAGAGATTTTGCTTACCCACAAACCTCTTAACTAATATTTGGCCTCATACATGGACTCTGTTTAAAGGGAAAAAATATGCTTGTCTTGTCAGCAAGCATTAAACAATTCATGCAACAGTGGTAAGTTAATAGCCATTGCCATCTGGATAAAGGTCCCCCTACAACAATCCCCACAACAGTGTGGCATAGTTATAGAGGGGCCTAGTGTACTTGTGCTCTTACATGACAATGAATAAAGGTTTTTGTACAACATGCTCAGGTCCAGGATGAAACATGTGTGATGGTCACTGGTCAAGAAAACAAGTAGATTAAGCATGCTGAACAATGAACTGCAGACGGAAAGGTCAGGCGGATTGTACCATGAATTACTGTACAAACAGAAGTTCTGCGCTATGCCACTAAGAAGATAGGACAAGGGGTCTTTTCAGAACATAAGGGAATAAAAGAGGGTACAGATTATAAATTTGTAGAAAACAGAATATTTTGATTGAGGATATAATATCTTTTAAATGAGCATATGCTTCCAGAGAAGTTATAAAATGTGATATATATTTTATATACTTGAAATTGTTGAATCATCAAAAACATTTAAAAACTACTCTTAAAATTATTCTATTTGATTCTCTCTTTTTTTGGGTAAAGGTTTTTTACAGTGTTCTTTAATGCAGAAATTTCCAATTCTCAATAGCTGTCATAATGCCAAGTGAAGAAGTTATTCATCCATGAAAGCTTCCTTTGTTAAAATACAGATCGCATTATTTATACAATCTGAATGTTTAATGAATGCATACAAATTCAAATGTCAATGTAGATAAACTAAAATTACATTTCTATCAAGGAAGAAAGCCTTTCTAACAAAGGACAAGACTTTTGTTTTAAGGTGAAAAAGTTAAAGGCTGAATCCTAAATTGTTTTTAAAAAGTAAGTGACTGAGAGGTATATGAAGGTTTCCTGAAAGGTTATCTTAAATACAAATGTGAAACTGTATCTTTAAACAGTGAATGGTGTAGACTTTTCATTTTGTAGTTTAGAGAACAAATTAAAATAATACATCTTTATTCCATATCATGAAAAAACATGGCAAAATCATTCTATAAGGATGATAAATGCAATTTAAGAATTTTGTATGTGTCAAGACTGAAGCAGGATGAGCCTTAATGACTCAGGCTCTTATCAATAACATTTGCCATTCATAGAAGACTTGCCATTCAGAAAAGAATTTGAGCATAACAAAAGATTCTGTGAAATTATATTTCAACTATGCATGAAACTTTTCTCAAACAAAATCTTATATCCAGGCTTGTTATTTCAGGTATTTACTCCTCTGGAGGTCACATGAGGAGCTATAACAAAAGGAAATGATCAGTTTTTCTCAATTGTTTCTTATTGTAGCTGCATAAGGAAGGACTTTTTATGGAACCATTTTCAACGGGTTTCTCAGACAACAAGAAAGACACATGGAAGGGGAACATTTAGTTTGTCTTCAAAGATGTTTCTCAGCAAGTTTACTCTTCCTGTAGACAAACCAAATTGGTAAAAAACAATGTGATTTCTCCTTTACTGAGAAAAATCTGGTGAAACATTTTTCTCCTTTGGGCCTCTTCTGTTACTTTCTAACTAAAATTCCCACCACTAAGGTATTTTCAGTAAAATAGTCAACAAAGACTTTGTCAGTAAACCAAACTTTATTAGGTATAAAGGGGTGGGAGAGAGGAAAAGCTTCAGGGAAAAGGAGTCAGAAACTTTCCTCTACCATTTTGCTCATATGCAAACAATCTCCCCAGGGTTGTTTGAAAGAATCCTTAATCATCATTGAGCATATAAATCCAGAGGCTATGCATTCTGGAGAAAGAAGCTACTTAGTTGTCCAAGTGAGAAGCTAGCTGCTCATGCAAATCAATGCATAAGATTTGTAACATCTGTACGTGTAAATTTCAATTTGCATCCACTAGGATTCTTTCAGATGCAAGAGATAGCAACTTAAATTAAAATGGCATAAAAAGTAAAAGGTAATTCATTGGCTCATATAATCAAAAACTATAAAGACAGTTCTGGGCCTGGTAACTTCAGTGACCTTACAAGATACAGTCCATGTGCAACACTTCACGATTCTTCATTTCCTATTGGTTTCATTCAGAATAGTAACCCCACAGGTCACCACAACAGACAGTCATGATCTCTCACCTAATTCCAAGGCCTGCACCAGTTTATAAACTCAGAGTCTCTCCAATGAGAAGGTAGAATCTCCTTGAGAATATTATATAACATAAAACTTAATTCTCATTCTCTCCAAAGGAACCTGCAGGTACTTTCCAGAAAAGACTGTACATTGGAGGAGGGGGTGTGGAGCATTACTAGAAACTGGCTCAAAATGATTTAATCCCTGAGTACCAGAATTCCACTTTGGTCCTCTAAGACTTCTCCCTGTTAAACAGTAAATAAGTAATATTGCATTCCTTAAGGACAAAAGAGATTTCAGACACATCAAAGATTTGAGAGATGGGGCGCCTGGGTGGCGCAGTCGGTTAAGCGGCCGACTTCAGCCAGGTCACGATCTCGCGGTCCGTGAGTTCGAGCCCCGCGTCAGGCTCTGGGCTGATGGCTCAGAGCCTGGAGCCTGTTTCCGATTCTGTGTCTCCCTCTCTCTCTGCCCCTCCCCTGTTCATGCTCTGTCTCTCTCTGTCCCAAAAATAAATAAACGTTGAAAAAAAAAATTAAAAAAAAAAAAAAAAAAAAAAAAGAAAAAAAAAAAGATTTGAGAGATGAAAGTATTTAATTCTCCTGTCTCAACTGTGCAGAAGAGTGATAGATCTTGGACTATGAGAATGGATTACTATAAACTTAAAAATTCTAATAGACATATAGAATAGACCATCCAATAATGTTAAATACATTTTTTTCAAGCCCACATGGAACAATCACAAAGACAAAATACATTATGAGCCATGAAAAAAAATTATCAAATTTAAAAGAATAGGAACGATACAAAGTACAGTGTCTCAGACCACAATGGAATTAAACTAGGTATCAATAACAGAAGATGGCTGGGCAATTTCAAATATTTGGAGACAAAAACACTCAAAGGGTGGTTCGGTCAGTTAAGCGTCTGACTTTGGCTCGGGTCATGATCTCGCGGTTCACGAGTTCGAGCCCCACGTTGGGCTCTGTGCTGACAGCTTGGAGCCTGGAGCCTGCTTTGGATTCTGTATCTTCCTCTCTCTGCTCTTTCCCTTCTAGTGTTGTCTCTCTCTCTCTGTCACTCAAAAATAAATAAACATTAAAAAAATTTTAAAAACACACTCAAAGTTACATATGGGCCAATGAAAAAGTCTGAGGATAATTTGGGAAAAAAAAAACCTTTTGAACTAAATGAAAACATAATTTATCAAAATGTAGACCACATTGAAAGCAGTTATTAGAAATATATTTATAGTTTTAAACGTATGTATTAAAAGGAAGAAATATTTAAACTCATTATTCTGAGTTTCTACCTTAGGATACATGAAAAAGAAGATCAACCAAGCCTTAAATAAGCAGAAAGAAAGAAATAATAAAAATGGAGCAGAAACTTCAGAAATCAAAAACCAGATTTCAATATTTAAAAAGTAGCAATATCAATGTTGATTCTTTAAAAAGATCCATAAAGTTGATAAATTTCAAGCCAAACTAATCTTGAAAAAAAAGACACAAAGTATCAATATTGGAAATGAAAGAGGGATCATCCTACTGATCATGCAAACATTTTTTAAAAAGCGAATACTACATAAAACTCTATTTCCATAAATTTGATCGTTGAGGTCAAATGGATCAATTATTTGAAAGGATCAATTATTTTAAAGACACAAAACTATAAAAACTCATATAAGGAAAAATATATAATCTGAATAGTCATATATCTATTTTAAAAATTAATTAATAATCTTCCAAAAGAGAAAGTGTGGACCCAAATTGGTGTCATTCATGCATTCTACCAAACATTTTAGGAAGAAATGACACAAGGTCTCTAGAATCTCTTCCAGAAAATAAAAGTAGAGGGCCTACTTCCTAACTCATTTATTGAGCACATTATTTCTCTAATAATGAAACCAGAGAAAACATTACAAGAAAGGAAAGTTAGAGACCAGTAATTCTCATGAAAAGAGATGCTAAAGTCCTTGACAAAATATTAATAAATTGAATTCAATAATGTATAAAGAATTATGAACCACAGCCAAATGGGATTTATTCCAAGCAGGAAAGGCTATTTCAGCATTAAAAAATAATTAATCTATCATATTAGCAGATTAAGAAATAAATCATATTGAACAAATCATTTGAGAAAGAAAAAAGCATTTGAGAAAATACAATACCCATTTATGAAAAACTATCACCCGACTAGCAAGAGGGAAACTTCCTGAACTTGATAAAGAACACATACAGAAAAGTTACAGTTGACATCATACTTTATAGTGAGAAACTGGGCACTTTTCCACTAATATTAGAAACAAAGCAAATATGACTTCTCTCAGTACTTATATTCAACATTATCCTAGTCACTGTAATAAGAAAAGTAAATAAACATTACACAGACTGGGAAAGAAGAAATAAAACTGTCTTTGTTGGCAGATAACATAACTGTCTGGAGAGAAAATTCCAAAACTCTCCAATTCCTGGTACTAATACAAGTGTACAGAAGTTAGAAGATACAAGATCAATCTAGAAAAAATAGTTTAATATATACTGGTAACAAACTATGGGAATTTGAAATTTAAATATATATATAATATACATATATTTAATATATAAATATATATATATTTAAAACTTAAATACCATCAAAAATAAAATACTTAGGTGTAAAGCTAACAAAATATCTACAGAATGTCTATGCTGAAAACTATAAAACTCTGATGAAAGGGATCAAAGATCTAAATAAATAGAGATATAATCTGTGTTCCCAGATATTGTTACAATATCAATTCTTGCCAACATGATCTATAGATTGACTGAAACTCTAAATCCCAGAAAGCTATTTTATAGGTAATAAACTGATTCCAAATTTTATAGGGAAAGGCTAAAGACTTAGAAAAGCTAACATAATCCAGCACAAAGTTGGCAGTTAGGACAGTTCAGTATTCGCAAAAGAATAGACCTACAAATCCATGGAATAGAATAGAGACCCAGAAATAGACCCATACAAATACAGTCAACTGATCTCTGACAAAAAACAAAGGTGAGTCAAAGGAGAGTACAGATTTTGCAACAAATGGTGCTAAAACTATTACACATTATGTACACAAAACAAAACAAAACAAAAAACTAATCTAGGTACAGACCTCATACATTATATATAAATTAACTCAAAAAATATCAAGGACATAAATGTAAAATGCAAATGTATAAAACTTTGATGAGAAAATGCACATGACCTTTGATCCAGTAATGAGTTTTTAGATAAAACATCAAAACCAAGACTAATGCAAAAAACTGGTAAGTTGGGTTTAATTAAAAATTTCTGTAAAAAACCTTAAGAGAATTAAAAAACAAGCCACAGGTTGGGAAAAAATATTTGCAAAATACATATCTGATAAGCACTGTGTCCAAAATAAGCAAGAACTCTTAAAAGTCAACAATAATACAAATGATCCTATTTTAAAATGGACAAAATATCTAAGATGAAAAACTTCAAAGATGCACAGATATTAATTATCTGAAAAGATGCTTAACATCATTTGTAATGAGTTAATTACAAATACTAAACTATAATGAGATACCAATGCACAACTATTAGTATAGTTAAAATACAAAACAAAACAAAACAAAAACCTGACAATACCAAATGTCAGCAAGGTTGTGAAGCAAAAGGAACTCTCATGAAAAATGATGCAACCACTTTGAAAGACAGTTTTCGTTTTCTTACAAAGTCAAACATAACCTTACCATGAGATTCAGTAATTACAATTGCACTGCTATTCACTGACCAAACTGATTTGAAAACTTATGCACACAAAAAAAATCTTCCGTTGTGTAAATTTTATGAGTTTTATTCATAATTTCCAAACACTTGAAGCAGTGAGATTGTCCTTCAGTAGGTGAATAAATAAACTACGGTAAATCCATACAATGAAATATTATTTAGCAATAAAAAGAAATTAGCTAGAAAGCCACCTAACAACTTAAATGAATTTTAAATACACATTGATAAATTGAAGAAGCCAGTCTCAAAGGCTACCTACTTCATGATTCTGATTAAATGATGTTCTGAAAAGGGTCAAACTATAGCTACAGTACAAAAAATTTCCAGGGGTTCCCAGGGAAGTGAGGAAGGTTAAAACTGTGAAGCATGGAGACACTTTCAATGTGGTTAAAGTATTCTGTATAATACTGTAGTTGAGGCAATTTAACATTATGTATTAATCAAAGCATATAGAACACACACAAAAATTTTAAAACATAATTTATAAAGTTAGAGAATCCAAGATTGCAATGCAGAATGTGACAAAACAATCTAACCACATTACAGATGCATGAAACAATCTCCACGAAGGGAATGGCGGAGGAGGAAGTACCAAAAAAGGAGTTAGTACAACTAATAGCAAAAGAAACTGCACATAAGTACTGAACTATACTCAATAAAAGTGTTTCCCATGATGACACAGGTTAATAATTCATATACTGCTATGCATATATACTGGAACTGAATAATGAAGCAAATGGATGGCAAATGGTAGGAGCTAGGTTTCTCACTGTTGGACTAAGAGTTTACAGATAAACAAGAGGAAAAAGGTAGAATGATCTATGTGGTAAGGGATTAGTGTTGGAGGCATCAGTGTGAAGTCATGTTTGTCTTAATATAGAGACAGATGGTTACCTATAGAAATATTAATAGAGATAATTATGTATAAGCATTAGTATGCACACATATATTTCTGTGCACTTTCAGCTGAAATGCCTGGAAGCAACGAAAACCAGTGGCAATGAGCATACTTAGCACCCAGATCTTGGTTTCTAATATTCTTCAAAAAAAGGGATTAGCGCTCCTTGGACAGCCAGCTGAATCTAGGACTAGGAGTAATAAATATACAAAGTGGGCCTGGAGCAACTAGTAGTGTCAGAAAGACATAGGAGCCAACTGAAAGAGCCCCGATGGCCAAAGCTTAACAATCCGAGCCAACAAATTAAATAAAGTAGTATTCAATTACAACCAAAAGTATAAAATACTATGCATGATTCGATACTAATAGAATGGATTGATTTAATCAATAGATAAGTGGGGAAGAAGAGACAAATCTCTAGTACAGAAGAATTCCAAATAATTTTTGTACATATTCTAGAAGATGCAAAATATGTACAAGAAGGTGCGGTATAAATCCCTACTCTTTAAGTATGTGCTGCCCAGTCACATCTTCCCAAAGAATATAATATGGGCAGGGAGGGAAGTAACCTTAGAATAGAGAAACTTGTCAAACACTACTTCAGCTAAGTAGTCAAGATTAACATCAACAGTGATAGGTCATCTGAATAATAGGTACCATTAATATGATGATAATAGAATTTTTAACTTTGTGGTCTGCTCTCTAATAACACATAAATCCCAAGATAACCATAAGAAAAACATTAGATAAACTCAAATTGAAGGATATTCTATAGAATACCCAACCACTACTCATGTAAACTATCAGGGTCATTAAGAAAATGAAAGAAAAGCAAAGAAAGAGAAAAGCAAAGAAAGAGCAAAGAAAGAGGGATGGAGGAAGGAAGGAGGGTACGAATGACAAATGACAGAGAGAGAGAGAGAGAGAGAGAGAGAGAGAGAGAGAAAGAAAGAAAAGAAAGAAAGAATCAAGGAAACTATAAGAAACTATAACAGTCAAGAAGAGGCTATGGAGACATGACAACTAAATGCAGTATGGTATCTTGGATAGGACACTGAACAGCAAGAGGACATTAGGTTAAAAGTAAGGAAATCTAAATAAGATATGAACTTAATTAGGAGTGCCTGTGTGACTAAGTCAGTTAAGTATCTGACTCTTGATCTCAGCATAGATCTTGATCTCAGGATCATGAGTTCAAGCCCCGCACTAGGCTCCATGCTGGGTGTCAAACCTACTTAAAAACAAAAAGAAATTAAGATATGAACTCAATTAATAATGTATTAAGATTTGTTCATTAATTGTAACAAGTGTACCACACTAAAGCAAAATGTTAATAATCAGGAAAACAAAACTGGGTAAGTAATATATAGTACAACTCTCTTTACTCTCTTCACAGTATTTTTCTAAATAATGTTCTAAAAAATGAAGTTCACTGAGAACTAATTTTTTTAAAAAGCAGTACACTAAAATTATCTTCCATGAGAAGCTGAATCTTACATAACATAAAAGAAAATTGTCGTAGCTTTTATGAATTGGTCATAGAAGAGGGAATTCTCACTGTGGTCATATCAAAGGCTTCTTGACAATAAAATAAACTTTAATAAAATATGAAAAAAAAACTAAACCTTTTCTGCAGAGAGCGCCTATATTGGTGTATTAATGAAACAAAGAAAACCACATCTGAGCCTTAACTCCTTAATATCTTTTAGCATCTTTTCTCCTGTCATATTATTTATGATTGTCCTCATCAAGTACCTTTTAAAATTACATAACATTCTAATTCATTGTCAATTACTTTAGCCAATAATCAAAAAAGTTATGTGTTAGATTCTCCAGGAATGATTTGGCTCACATTTGCTAACAATCTATTTTAGTGGACAGACACTGGGAAAAAAACTTTTGGTTCAAAAACTCAGGAGCTTCCTGGATGAAATCTAAAAACTCCCCTTGCACGTGGGGGGGCAAAGAGAGACCAAAGCAAGAGGCAGACCACTACAAATTGGTAAATGGAAGTTTTAATAAGCAAGGGAATTTACATACGAGGCTTCTTTTGGGCAGCCACAAGATGGACAAATAGATCTCTGCATCTACCTGACAGAATCTTAAATGTTTATACAGAGCCCTTAACAGATTTCAGTCACATAGACAGCAAAGATGGTCTCAACAATACATTATTATCTTAAGGTTGTGTTCTTGAAATAGCTAGGGAATAATGGCTTATTCCAAGGATAAGGGAGGGAGTGAGGAGCCTCCAACTGCCCAGCTCCAGCTCACTGGTCAACCTGTGGTCATGTCCTCTCAATGACCTTCTGCAACAAATACTGCTGCAATAGCATATCCAAACTTCCCAAAGTTAACAGAGGAGTATACAAAGAGAAGGAGCTTTAGTCAGGAGAAAGCTTTATAGTCCTACTGCACAGAGAAATGTGAACAAATAGCATATTCCCCCCCCCCCCCCCGCCCCGCAACGTTCGCTAAAATTTGCTAAAGCAGTGGCAACAAAAAAAAAAAAAGAGGGACATGATGAGACCTGGAAGAAGTATAGGTATTTTCTTTCTTTCTTTTTTTTTAATTTTTTTAATGTTTATTTTTGAGAGGGTGGGGGGAGGGGCAGAGAGAGGGAGACACAGAATCCAAAGCAGGCTCCAGGCTCTGAGTTGTCAGCACAAAGCCTGATGCAAGGTTCTAACTCACAGACGGTGAGATCATGACCTGAGCCTAAGTCTCATGCTCAGCCAACTAAGCCACCCAGGCACCCTGAGGTGTTTTCTGAAGAAACAAAAGAAGTTATGTAATATATGTGTGGTGGGTACATAGTATATAATTATTGTGCATTAAAAAGAAAAACCTATGCCATATCCTAAAGGGAAATACTTTGAAACCAATCTAAGCACATTCTACCAAACTAATATTATCCATAGTTCATCACTAATAATTAAGAGTTAAAGTGAATTAAAACTAATTAGCCAAGATAGGAGATTCTATTTTCGTGTATTAAAATGTTTAAGTTCAACATTTATTTAGCCTACAGAAAATCCTTTTAGACATTTTAATATTAATGACTCATCAGTTAATTTCTCCTACAACATATGCAAAAGGTCCATAAGAGAGTTGATACAAGTTAAAACACTGGAATAAAATCCAGGGTTTTTACTGCTGTTGTTATTCGCTATTGGACAACTAACTACCTTTTGTTAAAAGAGTAAACTGAAAGAATTCAGAGAAGTTACATTAAATCCAAGTGACGTTTATGAAAAAGAAAAAGCTTTACTATGCCAGTGTTACATAAAATTTCAGAGTTTCAAATGAAAGAAACCCAGAGATGGGTTTGATGAATCTTTTTGTTCAAATTCAGGCCTAATCATGTGTCTCATAAAGGAAGACTTATCAGCAAGATGTTCAAAAGAAAGTATTGACTTGTTCACACAAAGCTTTAAATCTCTTACCAGGAAATCTGAAAAGACTAAACAAGGATTTTGTCTTTTGGTGAGATGAAGGAATAAGAACAACCTTAGGAAACGGAATACTTTCATTATGGATTACTGAAAAAACTTCTTCTAAGTAAAGATCCTTGTTCATCTTCTTCAAGTGAAGCATTATCTACAGCTACAATGTGTTATTTTATCTGAAGGCCACAAGAAAAAATATTACCAAAACCATGTGAGATGTATTTTCCATGTATTTTAAAGAAAACTAAACTCCCCCCCACCTCCATACACAATTTGTGAGCACCACCATGACTTATTTCCAAAAGAAATGGTTGCTTAGTCAGGGAAGCTGTTGAATTTTTCTTTCACTTCTTTTTCTAACATTGTTTCACTTCCAAGTCTTATATTCATTGGAAACTTAGTGTTAATTCCTAGTAATTAGGCCTGCACATAAAAATATTTTTGCAAATATTTATTTAACTTTATCTGAGGAAGAAATCTCTACTGGGTAAATCACAAGTTATATTCAGAATAAGGCAATGACAGGTGACTTGAGGGGCACTAGTATAGGGTTCTTTTCCAGTGTGAAATCCCCATTCTTCATTCTTTGCTCATGGAACCAGTTTCTAGAAGGCTGCTGTTAAAGGCTGCTACTTCACTAGCAGTTTTTTTATAACTATTTATTCAGTGCTTTCTTTGGAGTACTTCATTGTGATCACTAAAATATGTTCTCCATTGAGAACTAAGAAATTCAGATTATAGGTTTCTGTTTCAGCAATTTAGGGTTAGCAACACCATGAGGATTCCAAGCAGTTCAAAAGGTACAAAAGGGAACCAAAAAGTTAAAAGCTAGTTCTTTTCAGTTCCTGGACCCAATTCCAATGTGAGTGTTACCACACCAACAAACAATTCTCAGGTATCAGCAGGCTGTTTAAGAATTCAACTCAATTTTGACACTATCTACCTGGAGGTAGCATCAGATTCCACTGGTTAGTGGTTCAGTCTTCCAAGACTACCCCCTACCTGACTCCCATTTCAGATGTGAGTCCCAAGCCCAGATTGTTACTTGTACTTCTGACCAACTGAACAAAGAAGAGGGTTCCAAGGCACACACCTCCTTAGGTCCAATTAATTTGCTACAGTCTCCCACAGAACTCAGGAAACCTGTTTACTCATTAGATTACCAGTTAATTATAAAAATACATAATTCAGGAATAACCAGTTGAAAGAGATGCTTAGAGCAAGGTGTGGAGAAGGAGTGCAGTTTTTCTGCTCATTTTGCGTGTGTCATTCTTCCTAAGTCTCCATGTATTCACCAACCCAGAAGCTGTCTGAACACTGTCCTTTGGGGTTTTATAGAGGATCAATTACAGAGGCATGGCTAATTAAATCACTGACCATTGGCAATAGAATTCAAACCCCTCTCCCCTCCTTGGAGGTGGTGGTGGAGTGGTGAGAAGTGGAAGTTCCAACCCTCTACTCCTGTGCTTGGTTGTCCTGGCAACCAGCCCACAGCCCTAAATTACCAAAGTACTTCCCAAAACTCAATACATTAACATAACGAAAGACAGCACTATTGCGTTTTTGCATTTATCACAGGAAATTCCAAGGGTTTTAGGAGCTGTGAGCCAGAAACCATAAACAAAAACCAAAAACAATTAACGCTTGAACAACAGCTTATATGTGGATTTTCTACAGTACTGTAAATATATTTTCTCTTCCTTATGATTTTCCTAATAACATTTCTGTAGCTTACTTTATTGTAAGAATACAGTATATGACACATAAACATAAAACATACAAAATACGTGTACTTAACTGTTTATGTTATGGGTAGGGCTTCCAGTCAACAGTAGTCTATTAGGGAAGTTTTGGGGGGAGTCAAAGTTGTATGTGGATTTTCAACTGTTTGGCAGGGTCAGCACCCCTAAGACCCATATTGTTCAAGCATCAAATGTACATATGAGAACTATATTTTGGTCATCGGAATGACCAAATGCCTATTTGTTACAAATCATGAAGGGGTTCAGAAAAAGTCTCCCCAAAATGTGCCACTTTGGCATGAGAACTATTTTGAGATAAAAGCAATAGAGACTGTAAGAGAAACTTTTGCCCCCCTCTTTACTACCTAGAAGAATCTAAATTGGAGGTCTTACCCAGAAGACATTACCACAGATAAAGTTCATCTGAATGACACTCTGTATGGCAGGACAAACATCTGATTACCAAACGTCTGCTCTTTCTTAGTACCCTGTGAATTGCTCTCCCACCATTCTTTAGTTCAGGATAACGTATATACCACATTTTACCTTTCTGTCTTTAAACTCTTCATGTGATTCCTGTACATAAAAAATTAAAGTTGATTTTCTCCTGTTAATTTGTCTCAAGATGGTTCAATTCTTAGATCAGCCAGAAGAATCTTGGAAAAGGAGAGGAAAATTTTCCCCACCACAACAATCACAATATCATAGAGGTACTAGATAAAAAGAAAGCATCTAAATTCTGAGAAGCCTCTGGGACTCAGCCAACTGCAGAATTTCAAAATTTTCCAAGTTTCTAGTTAAACTGTTTTTTAATGCTGAAGAAACCATTTTCTTATGGATGACCAAGTTGAATGAAAACTTGAAGCAAAACAAATGCCAAATGAAGTCAACTACAGACAATAAATAAAATGACCTTGTCTATCTGTCCTGACATCACACAGTAAATAATAAAGAAATATTCACTGAATTTGGAGGGTGGGTGGAACATATCAAATGCACTTTTGGATCCTTAAAGATCACCTCAAAGAATGATCATTGCCATTCAGAGAGCCCCAAACTGACATATATTCAGATGCTCATGTGACTACTAAATGCATACTAAGATGCTATGGCTGAAGAATGAATTGGAATCACCAAAATAGTCTATATAAAAGCTGAATTTATTATGCCATTAGTCAGGAAAGAGCTTATCATGCCAGAATGACTTCAGAGGATTTGTCTGCATGTTCTGGATACACGCTCTGAGCACACACTCAGTTCCCCATAAAGTGTGAAAAAACATTTTTAATTTTTTTCCCTCTTTCTTCTATGGATATAGAAAAAACAAACACACCAACTCTAAAACAAAGAAGGAGTTTCAAAATACAGTTGTAGATTGAAATTTAGTTTCACAATTCCATTCCACAATTAATTTTTAACTTAAGATATGGCACAGCTGATGTTAAATAACAGTGATAAGGTCTCAAATTTTGATCTAACTTAAAATTCACAGAAACCCTATGATACTGAGCTACTATGTAATTTTACCAATGAAGAGACCAAATGTTATAGAACTTAGGACATTCCCATCATCATTTCACTAAAAATTTCTTTGCTGCATCCCTGGAAATGGAGAAGAGTACAGGTTTGTGTGACAATAAAACTCATCCTTTTTCTTCCACAGCATACTAATAAAGCAATTATTTTCCTCTCATGCTTTCTGTTACAACTTAGAAGTGTTTTTCTTCCCTCGGTGAGCGACACTTGAGGGGAAAAAAGACATATTAAAAAATTATTTATTTTATTCTCAAAAGTAGTTTAAAGTGTTGTTTTTGCTTTCATTACTCAGC
Source organism: Prionailurus bengalensis (assembly GCF_016509475.1). Taxonomy (NCBI): domain Eukaryota; kingdom Metazoa; phylum Chordata; class Mammalia; order Carnivora; family Felidae; genus Prionailurus; species Prionailurus bengalensis. The sequence continues at coordinate 109,986,884 of NC_057358.1, forward strand.
TACTAGCTCCCATTTGAACATTTGACTATTGTTTTCATAGCTACCCTCTGACAGGTTTGCCAGGCTATGAATACTTTTGCTCACCTAAGCATTGCAGAATTGCAATTGCTCATAAATTCAGAAAGACTTTTTTAGTAGTTTTGGTAACACTGTCTTACTAACTTTTTATGTTATCTTAATATGATACGCTTTTGGATATCATAGAATTGCTTTCCCTGATTATTTAAATTGCTTACTCTAACGTTTTGGCTCAGGCAAGGGCTGATCATTTTTAAAGTAATAAATATTGTTTAGGAGAATTGTAAAAAAATAGAAATCATCCTCCATTTCTATTTACCTCTGAAACTTGAGTATTTGAGTAGACATATTTTGTTATTATTTTTGCCAAATATTATTCCAAGCTTCAAGTAGTTGCAGCAAATATCTAGCCATCATTCTACATTGTCATATCTCTTTCCTACAATGGGCTCTTCTCAAATTCCCAAAGCAAGCAGACTATAAGATTCCTGCAGAAATCTCTCCAGTTAACATTTCCTTAGCAAAATGCCTCTTGGGTGTTCTATAGCTATGTTTTAAAAATGTACATGTTGGATATGGTATGACAGTGCAGCTATAGCCGGAAATGAGAATGAACTTTATTATATTCATAGGTTCCAAAGACAGGGTCACCACATGCCACATGGGATCATAGGGCAAATCACTAGGGTGGTCAGGAGCCAGAACACAGGGATGAGGGGGAAAGCATAGGCCACAGTCTTTACTGGGGTTTCCATGGGAAAGGTAAGACAAAACACACAGTTTAAGATTTTGAAGAATTCTGGCAGGCTTCACTCTATAGGAGCAGTCTAGCTGCCTGGTACATACCTGGCCCTGGGATAATTTAGAGCAGGAGAAGTTTTGGCTTGGTGCAAGAGAATTAAATAAGGAAGTACTTGGGGGGTACAAACTCAAGACTGGTTGGTTTATATATGAAAAGCATGCTTAGAAGCAAATAATTGTTTTTGTTGGGAATTACCTAGCCCTCAGAGGGACAATCTCTCTACAGCCATAAAGGTTTTTAAAAATGTCAAAGCATTATAATATGGAAATACAAAAAAATTAATATATATACATTTACAATATATATATAATCAAATCAAATGTATATGTACAATAGAAAATCAAATGTATATGTACAATAGAAAAACTCAACAGATCCAAAAATAAGTTCTTTGAAATGAATAAGGAAATTGGTGGGCTTGACTCCCGGCAAAACTGATCAAAATAATAAGAAAGAAAGCATAGATTATCAAATTCAGGAATAAAAATGTAACATCACTTAGCCTTTTAATCATAAAAAAGATAAAATATTTTGAACAAACATGTAACAATAAATTTTCTTTCGATAAAAATGAGAAATGCAAAATATTATCTCTGACACAGAATTAAATAGGTGCTAGCATTAGACCTAGATCTGTTAAAGAAATGAATACATAAATAGAATTTTTCCCAAAAAGGAAACTCTAGGACCAGTTGGCTTCAATGGTGAATTCTTTCAAATCTTTCAGGAAGAAATAAAAATTTATTGGGGCGCCTGGGTGGCGCAGTCGGTTAAGCGTCCGACTTCAGCCAGGTCACGATCTCGCGGTCCGTGAGTTCGAGCCCCGCGTCGGGCTCTGGGCTGATGGCTCGGAGCCTGGAGCCTGTTTCTGATTCTGTGTCTCCCTCTCTCTCTGACCCTCCCCCGTTCATGCTCTGTCTCTCTCTGTCCCAAAAATAAATAAACGTTGAAAAAAAAAAAAAGAATCTGAATCATTTAAAAAAAAAAAAAGAAATAAAAATTTATTACACAAAATGTTTCAGAAAATAGAGAAAATTTTTCAATTCATTTTATAAGATTAGCATAATACTGATTCCAAATAGTACTAGCACATTACAATAAACGAAAATTATAGACCAATATCTTTCAGAAACCTAACTGCAAAAATCATAAAATATACTTTTTAAAGAATCCGATTTTTTAAAAAAGATAATAGAATATGATCATGTCACATTGTTTTAAGAATACTAGGTTACTCTGAATTATGAAATTTAATCACTGTAGAATTACAACATTAAGAAGTAGAAAGAAGACTGAGAATTAACAACCAGAGACATAGAAACAATATACAAGAGAGTATGATGTCATTGACCTCAAGGACAGAGAGTGTGTGAAGAAGGAGAGCACGATCTTAATCATATTTCTTCCCTTCCACGCTGCCACAAATCAAGTTTAGGCCTATGTAAGTCATCTACTATGGTATAACAAACCACCACAAAAATCTCTGTGCTATACAACAGAAAGTATTTCTTTTGGCCATTCATCAGAGAGTCATTTGGAGTTCAGCTAATTTAGGCTGGGTTCAACAGGGCAGCTATAAACTGAAGGTCAGATTTGGTTCAGCTTCACTTATCTCTCATTCTCCCTGCAAATGTTTTCCTCACGTCCACAGCAGAGATGCAAAAACACAAATAAATACGTGATGTCTCTTAAAAACTTAGTCTTAGAAATGGCACATAATCACTTCTGCCCACTTTCTATTAGCCAAAAAAGAGCACATGACGAGTCCCAGAATCCAGAAATGAGGTGCATTTCCACTGGAAAATAGTGCAAGGTCAAATAGCAAATAGCAGTTCTGAAGATAGAGAGTGGTGATGCTTGCACAACAATATGAATGCACTTAATGCCACTGAACCATATACCTCAAAATGGTCAAAATGTTCAATTTTTTAAAAAAATTTTTTGGGGAGTGCTTGGGTGGCTCAGTCGGCTGAACGTCCAACTTCATCTGAGGTTGTGATCTCGCGGCCTGTGAGTTCAAGCCCCACGTTGGGCTCTGTGCTGACAGCTCAGAGCCTGGAGCCTGCTTCGGATTCTGTGTCTCCCTCTCTCTCTGCCCCTCCCCTGCTCATGTTCTGTCCTCTGTCAAAAATGACAGAGAGACAGAGAGACAGAGCACAAGTGAGGGAGGGGTAGAGAAAGAGGGAGACACAGAATCCGAAGCAGGCTCCAGGTTCTGAGGTGTCAGCACAGAGACTGATGCAGGGCTCAAACTCCCGAACCATGAGATCATGACCTGAGCGGAAGTCAGATGCTTAACTGACTGAGCCACCCAGGTGCCCCAAAATGTTCAATTTTATGTGTATTATATTCCACACACAAAAATTATCAATTTTGGCAATAGTGCAAAACCATTTATAACTATTTAAACTTACGACAAAACATTTTTTCAGATGTCAACATCAGTGTGTGGACAGGTAGCTAGTTTTTCAAAATTCCTTTCGAGGAGGGAGTATCTGAGCACAAAAGAGAATAAGCCAGTGGATTAGACCATGGAGAACCTTGAGCTCAAGTCCTGAGAGTCCTGAGTCAGTTGATTAGATCACAGAGAACCTTGAGCCCAAGTCCTGGATCCAAATCCATTTGGAAACTGGAAAGGAAGCCACATATTCCAACATCTTCCAAGTCATCACACACCTTTTATTATTCAGAATCCATCTATGTCATCATGGCCCCTCTTTGCATTACCATTAAGACCTCTAGGGTCATCACAGTGCCTCCCTGAGTCCTCTTACACCATCATAAGTACCTCCTTCATCATCAAGGTGCTTCTAGCTTCAACACTGCAACTCTGAATGGGAGTGCTCCATCTTTCCAGACTCCTCTGAGAATCTGATAAGAAGCTTGGGCTTGCTTCCCCAGAAAAGCATACAGCATTTGGCATTAAATTCAGAGTGGCTGCACAGGTTGAGACTAAGAACAGGCACATTAAAACAGCTTGAAATAGTCCTAAGAACAGTCCAGGAGGTGGAAGGAACCAAAAGAAGTTTGAGCAACCATCTATGCCCTGTATACACGATTCAGCATGGTCACCCAAGCCCACAGGCCCACCTTATGACAGGCCCGAGTGTTGACTTTTTTGGCCCTAGGCATATTTCCTTTTCAATGCTCCTTCTTCCATATAAAAGTTATAGTTCATAACTGCATTGGTATAAAGATGATTATATACTACTATCTACTAAAACATTTTCTTCAACCTAAAAAATAAAATACTAAAAGGCAGGGATATTGTAAAGGCAAGAAATTGGGCCAATAACTCAATTTACCAAAAGTCTCCATTATCTGGGCGCCCATGTTAGTGTCTTCTAAAGCAAGACCACATACAGAGCCTTTTAATTATACTGCCCTATTAAAAATCCACAAAGTGCCTCCAATATTCACAGATAAATTTGGAGAAACTCATTATGCAGCAGTCACCATACAATGTGCTACACTAGTCTACCATTATGAACATGGTTAATTGGATCAGTGATGGACCCCATCACAAAAAGAGCATACAGAAGAAGTTTAGAGATCTAAGAGGCTGAGAGCTCTAAGTGAAGTACTTTACACTGGATAATGAATAAAGAATCTTTGTTATTTTTGACAGCTTGAATTTGAGATGAAAGAGGGCCTGGGTGGACCATGAGACTTCTTCCTAGATCTTCACACCTACTCCCGGCAAAAAGTAACTTTTAGCGCAGTGGGAGCAGCAGTGAATGATACTTCAATTCTCCATGTGGTCTGTGTTGTTAATGAGAATCCTTCCCATCCTTAGATGTATCTCTTAACTTACCTCCTTGTTTCTAGTATCATACTTTTCCTTCCTACCTTCTAAGTTTTAAACTGATTAATTTATTTTAAATCAAACATTTCATCACTCACAGAACAAAATGTATGCTGTTAGTAGTTTCAGAATATTTAAACACAAGGAACCTCTATAATGAACCTTAAAAATTTGCCTGAAATATGTGAAGAACATGATGTGATTCTATGAAGCATCTGTGCTTTCTAAACTTGAAAATCAAGACAAGATTCTGTCAAGTTCAAGAATCTATTATAGATTTCAGTATCAAATGGATACTTAAGCAGTGACAATCTTAAAGCTAATCAAATCTTCCTGTTTTATTTGTATATGTATAGCAAATCATATGGAAGAATTCGCTCCAAACCTAAAAGTTATTACACCCAGAGGTGAGACAGGTTTAGGAAAGTATTCCATTTTTCCAATATTAGCCAATTGCATCTTTTTAAAAAGTCATGCATTACTTTTTTTATGATAAAATAAAGCCTCTCTTTACTGATCCATATGTTCTGTATTCTGCCTGATTCACAAGAAGTAACTGGGAAAAACATTATCCCAAAGCCTGTCCTTACAGTGAACTTACCTTGAAAGTGAGAAAGCAAAGGAAAACAAGACAACAAAGGAGAACAGTGTGACTAAGTTTGGGAAATATAAAAATATTTTAAAAGATCATTTATCATTATTATTCTTGAAGTGTTTTCTCTGATGAAGTTAAAAGTTAACTTCCCCATTGAACAAGATCACATAGTCAAGTAATACATCATTTTAAAAGGTCATGAGGTAATTCTACTTCAATCTGAGCCCACAATGTATTCATCTTTAGCATATATTAAAAAATAAACTTTAAGAATTTAAATTTAAAATGTATCATAGAAGATAAATTTGTACTAGGACAATCAAAAGCACAATATTAAAGTACTGACAGAGCATTAAAGGAAAGAAAAATTGTTCTGTGATGATAAAGTTACCCTACCTATCAGAAAGTCAACCCTTTTCCAGTATAATTAAATGATGTTCCTTTCAGAAGTATCTGCTATACTAAGCTGGCATAAAAACTATTATATAGCAACATATATGTGCTGAAATTTCAGTTAAAAATGTACTAACCCTTATAAGGTTGACATTCTCTTAAGGTTTCATAGGACTTTATGAATAATTCATTGGCTTTGTATTCACACATTTTCATTATTCATATAAACTTATTTAATTATTTATTTATTTTACCTATTACTTTGATAATGATATTAATAGGCCTATTTAGAGAAAAATCCTTATGAAAATTTGAAATGGGTCAATGGATTCACACTTTTAATGGTGTCATTTAAATTTCCAAGACATGTTCTAATCTTTGCCATGAAATAGACAGCAGCCCTGTCTGCCATATTGCAACTCAAAGCAGTTATCAGCTGCACTGTCTTAACTCTGTTCTATTTGCAAGAGGTACTAAATGGAATGTTTTTCTAACTCAAGTATCCTTTATATAATTTCCAAGCTTTCTCCCAAAAGTAATCCAAACCTGCTTTGTTTAGTCCAAACTCATTATCAGGGCATTCCAGACTCTTCATAATCAGGCATAAGACTTTCTTTTCAGGCACAATTCATATCACTCCCACTTATGAATCTTTTCTTTCATCCCTATCAAATTTCTTGCCACTAAACAAAATGTGAAAAATTCCATGTTTCCAACTTTTTCCTTCTTACTGAAATTGCCTCTCAAGTCATTGGTTGTCAAAATTACCTCTTAGCTCTCGGGTTTGATATTCAAGTATTCCATTTGGAAGGAGACTTCCCAAAATAATATCTATCATAATTGTCTGCTTAGGGTTTCCCCTGTGAGACCACTAGCTGTGAGGTTATCATGTATGGTAGTGAAGTTTGTACACTGCACAAAATTACCCAGGGGAGAGAATCACAACATAAATACAACCAGTACTCCACTTGCACAGCCTGTATCCTATCATAGGAATGCATCTTCTAGGAGGAAAAAAAAAGTGAGGTAGAGGGAGGATACCTTTTTTTTTTATATCCACCCATAAATTTTCTGAGCTATCCAGTGATAGGACTACCTTTGCCTAAAGGGAGAGCTTGTTCTAATTTATACATCTTAGGAGAAATGGGGTTCCTTCTTCTAATTCACACAAAACTGTTATATCGGTCAGCTGCATATCTTGCTGGCTATTATACCTCTTAGTTACTGCATATACATTTTTCTTGGATAAATTATTAGCTGAGAACAAATTAGGTACTTATTGATCTTTGAATAAGTAGTTACCTAGTAACTATCCTAGAATTTAGCACATACAAGACACTCAATAAAGTGCTAAATAGTCAATGAATTATCCCTTTGGAGGACAAAATTGGGGAGCAAAATGATTCAAATTTAAGATCCAGAGATGAAATCCCGCCACCAGCATTTTTAGCATACTTATTTGGTTGTGATTTGAAGTTACTTAACACTTCTTTTTTTCAAAGCATCGTATCAATTCATTGTAATGGTTAGGATGCCTTTAAATTCAGAAAATATCTACTCCAAAATAAAATTGATTTGTTTTAATTCTGTCTACATAATTCATTGGGATAAAATTTCCTTATTAGTTTCTTCACAGGGAGGACAAATGCCTCATTAATTTTAAACATATCAATCTGAGAATGCTATACACACATCACATAGAGTAATGACTGACATTAAAGCAACACAATACACCGCATACCAAAATCAAACTACCCATTATTCACTCAGAACAAATACACACCTTTATTTGTACTTTATAAGCTTCATGAGGAGAAATCCAAGTAGATATTTAAACCATAAGGGGGCTAGAGGATAGCATATGATGGAAAGACTACCATTCCATCATTAGCAATAATTTCCTATGAAAATGCATATTATATATGTAAAGGTCTCCCATGTGAAAATTTACATTTATAAAACACTTCACAAAGACACATCTTTGTTTTTATCCAATTCTCAGTTTGAGTCAAGAGCATTGACTATGATAGAAATGAAAAAATGTTATTTAGTTCAGTTTCATATGCTGCTCTTTTACCCAATTATTTAAAAAAATATGCATTACTCGATTAAATCAATAAAATTAACACTTTCATTTGTCAAATAAATTTAAAAGTTTGAGAACTTCCTGAGTGAAGAGAGGGGTTATGGGAAAGGCTTCTGGGATGCTGACAAAGTTCTATTTCCTAGCCTTTCTGAACCATTATAAACTTCTCTTGATGGTATATTTTCTCTACAAGTGCTTTTAAAATTTATTTTTCAACGTTTATTTATTTTTGGGACAGAGAGAGACAGAGCATGAATGGGGAAGGGGCAGAGAGACAGGGAGACACAAAATTGGAAACAGGTTCCAGGCTCTGAGCCATCAGCCCAGAGCCTGACATGGGGCTCGAACTCCCGGACCGCGAGATCGTGACCTAGCTGAAGTCGGATGCTTAACCGACTGCGCCACCCCGGTGCCCCTCTACAAGTGCTTTTACAAACGTGTTCCTTTCCTCAAAATCTTACCATGGTTTACTTATCTCACTCAGAATAAAATCTGAAGCTCTTACCATGGACTACAAGGCCTTAAACACCTCGCAGGCTCCTGCTGCAGAGCCACTTGCTCACTGTGTCTTCTACTTTGAAAGCTCTGCTTCCAGTTGTCCTAACACTCCCCCTTCACTTCATTCAGATGTCTGTATAAACACCTGCTTCTCAGAGATGCCTTCCCATCACTGCTCTCTCCTTACCCTTTTATTTTCTTTATGCCACATCATAATCTGATAATGTTATGTTAACTTGTGTGTCAGATGATTCCTTCTACCAGAATATAAGCCCGAAGAGCAGAGACTGTATTTATTCACTGTTTATTTGTATTGCCATCGTTTATAACAATGCATACCATAAGGAGCTCAACAAAATTGTATTAAGTAAATGAAATATCACTGTTAATCATGTATATCTAGTCTACCTGAAGTTGCACAGAGGAATTTAGCATCATTAAAGATATGATAGTGTGGCTAAAGAGACAGATAATTGACAAAAATCAGAATATTTGGCCCATCAAATCATATGTGAATGCACCTGAATCTGTTGACCATAGTAATACATGTACTATAATTTAAGGATTTTTTTCCTCTTTAGTATGTTACAAATACTTTTTAAATGTGAATGTATATAGAGTGTTTTCATGTACCTCAAATTGGACATTTTTTGTATTTTTTTGTAAATTTTGTCCTTGTTCTTAATTTTTGACATATGTCAGATAATGAAATAACTGTGTAACATAACTGTTAGGAGAATACTTTCTTCAGATGAAAGAAGTCATTTACATAAGAATGCATACTGTTCAGAATTGGGATAGTATGACATTTTTGAAGATCTATCCTTGTCAACTGCCTTGTGCCACCAAATAGAAGAGCAAAGTTAAAATTCAATTTGTACACCATGGATGGATTATACATTACCTACAACTTTATAACTATTTTCCCACCATTGTGCATTTTCCCACCATTGGCTCCTGTGATTATATCTATGAGAAGAATATTTTAATCATGACTGCAATTTCCTATTCATTTAAATACTAAGGATATTGAGCATCAAGGGAAATGTTTAGGATATTAGTAACCCGCATTCATGGGGGAATTTCCATGTATAAGCCAATCCATAGTGAATATATTAAATTTTGTGGATTACAGCTTTACTTATAAGGAAAAAAAATTAAAGCAATTAATGATGCTAAGATATATCTCACTTCTCTACTTTCCCAAACAAAACCTACAGAAGTCACTATGTTTATTACACCTGGTCAGGTGCAAAATAAGTTGTTTTTCCAAAATTATTGTAGGTTTTTTTTATTTGAAAAAGGAAATGTATTTTTTGGCTTACATCTATTTATTCATAAAGCCAAATTATTAGGCATCTTTTATGTGATGATACTGCGTTGGGTACAACAGAGATTATAGAGACATAATTGCTCACAAAGATGAGTAAAAATCAGTCCCTAACTCTAGAGAGTTTACAGTCCAGTGAGGAAGACAGGCGTATAAAGATAAGTATCACAAACATAAGTGCAGCAATAGTGGAATGCACAATACATTACAGGACCTTCAAGATCTTGGGGGCTTTAGAAAGGGCTTTCCAGGAATGCTTGAGATCTCTTGAAAAATGAGTAGGAGTTACACAAATGAATGAGCGGTGGGGAAGGTGGTGTGACAGTACATTTCACAGAGTACTGCAGTGAGTCCCTGGGGTGAGGAACAAAGAAGCTAGAGAGGAGACAGGGCTCACATCAGGAAGTTTCCCATAAGCCTACAAGGGCTCAGACATTCAGCAGGTGATTGACATAATCAAGGTGCAGGCATGTGGAGCATGGACATGAAGAGACATTGAGTTGATGGCAGCAGACCAGTTGGGAGACGTAATTGTTCAAGAGAGAGAAAATATTGGCCTGACCAGGTTGAAGCAGTAAAGATAAAGAAGGGGACATATATATGAAAACATTTAAGAAAGTCAATCAGGAGGACTTTTTGGTTTATTGGAATGAGAAGATAGGTGAGAAGTTAAAGAATAGATGATTCATGTGTTAGTGACATACTGGGGATGAGAAGATGGGGGAGAAGGAAAGGAAGAGATAACTCACATGTTATTGAAATATTAGGGGTATAAGAGAAATTTAATGGAAATGCAACTATAGAATTGTCAATAATTAAAGTGAGTTGTTCAAAATATTTGCCACTTTTTCCCTCTGGGTGAATTATCTTTCACCAGTTATTAACATCAACTTTTGTCCCATGACTTGCTTTGGCCAGTGAAATGGGAACTGAGGTGATATGGCCTATTACCAAGAAGAAATTTGTAAGAGTAATTGCAAGGTTCTGTTATGTTCTATTTTTCCTCAAACATGAAGTCAACAACGTCTCATATCAAGGCTATTCATTTAATTTGGGTCCAGGATGAAGACAAACTTTGGAGCACAGCCTCAGAGCAGAGCCACCCTGACCTGGAACACACATGTAGCATGAGACAGAAATAAACCTTTGTTGTCATAAGCCACTGCCATTTCTCAGAGATTTATTTCCACAACATATCTGAGCCTCATTAATTCAACAGCTATCCTAAATATTAGTCTAAGAATAAGAACAACTCATTGAGGAGTAAATGGAGTGAGCTTGATAGAAGTTTAGAGCACATAAGTGTTGATATCAGGAGAATTGTAAATTATCATGAGGCAGGTACAGAGGATAGTGGCTAAGGTTAAACTCAAGTGACTTCAGGAAAAATATTTGCCCTGAAGTCAAGAAGTGAGCTTAAGGGCCAAAAGGCAAGGGTCCTTACTTTCTGTGATAGCAATGGAATTTAAAAAGTAGTAGCAAAGTGGCCGAGATGAAGGCAAGGACCTATCTTCTGAGAAATGCTGATCTATCTTAACAGAAGTACCTACAACTTGAATGCAAGCAGAATACAGTGCCCAGGATGGATGTCAATTAATGGTAAAATTATACTTAATTTCACTTCGCATGACTAGCATCTGTAAATAACTGAATACACACAGTTTATATCCTGACTTGTCCTTGCAATACAGCAAAAGGTAGCCTGGGTATTTTGTTAACTGCTAGATGGCATATGCTGCTTGTGGTAAACAGAACAGAAGGTTTCCACAGAGAATGAATGGATGGATGTAAATCCAAAAATAAGCCTTTCCAGGAGAATTCCCATTTCTTTCTGCTATATTCTTCAGTGTAGTCGCAGTAAAAAGTTACCCAAAATAGAATACAGACATACTTTTATATTTGAGAATTCAGAAAATGTGTGTTATATATCCTTTTTCTCAGGAGGCTACCTGAAGATGGTGACTCAGAAACAAATAGAAACTGCGATGAAAAAGGAGGAAGAGGTGGCCAAGAGAATTAGGCCAAGAGGACATGGCATGATATGATATCTGATAAAACACTGCACTCTATTCCTCTCTAGCTAGTGGGCTCTGGCTGAATAACTACACTTCGAATCAGCCACTGTCACGTGGTAGCAGAAAATGGTAATATTTTGAGGGAAGATCACTTATGAATTGCTGCAATCTCTGCATTATTTTCTTAGTCACTAGCTGTGTATGTGTTAATTGGCATGACAAGAAACATGAGTTGTAGCTGAACAGACTACATAAAGTATTCTTGAGTGTGTGGTGTTTGCATAATGGCATCACATTGTAAAATAAGTACACTTGCTTTTTCTCCCTCAACAATATGTTCTTGAGATTTATCCACAGTCCTAGATCTAATTCATTACTTTCACCGCTGAATAGTATCCAATTGTACGAGTGGTTCTGAGAGTTTTTCTTTTAAGATGTGAGTTTTCCATGTACTGTGATTATAAATACAGTCCAAATTATTTCTAAAATTTGTGCTTTCCAATTATTATACTTTTCTTACTTCTTTTTTCTCCTTCCTTGAAATTTCATGTTTATTCTCTAACAGTTTAAAATTATGTATGTAATTCCTATTCTTTCATGTTAGCTCTTAGCTTTTAATAAATTTCTCTTCACATAGTTTGCAAATACCTACAATTAATCACATCTCTGCCTCCTACCTGAACAAGACAAGGACCTTACTACAATTTAACTGTTCCACGAACCCCTTGAAAGCAGCAAATTCCACCTCATCTTTAACTACAGTTTTCTATTCTGATCTCAATTTGTTCAAGTATTACTGCCTTTATCTCACAGTAAATATTGAGGCTTGACTTTATTTTATTACTTTATTTGTATGTTCTTTCTCCATGCATTTTACCACCTCCCCCCACCCTTTTCTTTTCTTGGTTCATTTCCTTCATCCTGTAGTAAATCTTTTAGCAGTTTTTCAGAGATGGTCTGTAAGAAATAAACTCTTTTAGTCTTTTCATATCTTTATCTTACTGTCACTCTTGAGTGATGGTTTAATTGGGGATTAAATTCTAGGTTGACAGTCATTTTCCTTCAGCTCTTTGTTTTCATGCATGTATTTTTGTTCATAAGACTTCTGTCAACTTAATTGCCCTTCCTTTATAAGTAATTGTAATTGTAATATTCTCTTGTGTAAGATTTTCTCATTATCACTTAAGTTTTTTTTTCTTTTAGTGTGCATCTTTTTTATTTATCCTGCTCAGCTCTCAGTGAACATTTCAATCTGAAGAGTTACAGGTTTCTGTTTCTAGAAACAGTAAAATATTCCTTTAACAATTTCCTCATTTTTATTCTAAACAACACCTTCTAAAAATGCCTATTAAATATATATTGAAGTTTATCAGTCTTCTTTTTAACTAGTTTCATATTTTGTATTTTTTATCTGTTATTTCCATATATCCATATGTGATTTGCTTTGTTGTAGTTTAAAATATAACATTTCTCTTCAACTGAGAAGAGTTTACCATTCATCTCTTCTGTTGACCCTCTTCCCCTCATCAAATAGTGTATTTTTCATTTCCAAGGCTTGTATAATTCACTTTCACACATTACCTGTCTTTGTTTTGTAATTTCTTGTTTTGTGAGAGGAAAATGTTATCTCTTTAAGAGTTATGTATATATTTATTTTAATGTCCTTTTCTTATAGTTTGACTATTTCTTTTCCTGCAGGCTTTAATTATCATGTTTAGTGTCTCTGCAGATCTTCACACAATGTTGAGTATTCTGATGTGCTTCATTTTTGTCACTTTACTGTGCAAGTCTTTTCTGCCCTTTGCTTCACATTTGCCTGGATTTCTCTCTCCATGTTCACTGGTAATTGATATATTTGGTGGAATATATTCTGTGCAAGCATAGGCCAAGTTTCCAGTTCTGGATGTTTTTCTCTCTTTCTTCCCCAAATTCCTGAGTGTAAGGCAAACCTCCAGCTCTATTTCTTGTTTCTGACCAAGCTTTAGGGTCCTTTCAATTCTTGAGTTAAATTTTTACTTCCTATGAGCCATATAGCTACTTAGTATTTGAAACTATGGATTTTCTCTGTTCTTCTGCCCTATGGAGATGTTTCTCTTATTTTTACACATATCTGCATATACTTGTGTATGCATGAACGTGGGTGGGTATGTACAGTTTTCTATGATTCAGAACACAGAGAAGATTAAGTTTCTGTTCACTCTGCTATACTAAACAAAATTTATATTTATTTTTTAGCATAAAATTTATCAACTCCATCCCACCACTCCCTACCAATCCCACTATTTTTTTTAATTCATTTTTTTCAATATATGAAATTTATTGTCAAATTTGTTTCCATACAACACCCAGTGCTCATCCCAAAAGGTGCCCTCCTCAATACCCATCACCCACCCTCCCCTCCCTCCCACCCCGCATCAACCCTCAGTTTGTTCTCAGTTTTTAAGAGTCTCTTATGCTTTGGCTCTCTCCCACTCTAACCTCTTTTTTTTCCTTCCCCTCCCCCATGGGTTTCTGGTAAGTTTCTCAGGATCCACATAAGAGTGAAAACATATGGTATCTGTCTTTCTCTGTATGGCTTATTTCACTTAGCATCACACTCTCCAGTTCCATCCACATTGCTACAAAGGGCCAGATTTCATTCTTTCTCATTGCCACGTAGTACTCTATTGTGTATATAAACCACAATTTCTTTATCCATTCATCAGTTGATGGACATTTAGGCTCTTTCCATAATTTGGCTATTTCCCACTATTTTTAATTATTTTCCCCATAGCACTTATCACCACTGGACATGTGAACTATTTGGCATACTGGATTTTTTTTTACTATGTGCATATTTTATTTTGATAAAAGTAAAGCAATGTGATATATAAGCAAGGTGAAGAGGGAGAAATAGCAGCAGAAGAAAAGTAAGATGGAAAAATAAGGGGAAAATCAGTTTGGAACAGGGTTTAGTTTTGTTTTTCTGATTTTTTTTATATTCCATTTAAGAACTTAAAAAAATGTATTTGCAACATTCAGGGTTATGTAGCCTAATTATGATGAAGAAAACATTCAAGCAATCACAGAAGTACTGTTTGCTTTTACAAGAAGAAAAGAAAACGTATGGAAGTGGGATGATTAAATACTTACAAAGCAATGAGAACACCATGGTAGCTTGTACCTCAGTAGGCCAATGACAAAACAATATTGATTCTTTCCTAATGGAATGCAAGGAACAGTTTCTTGCTCTGGACTAAGTAGATTCATTCCTAACAGAAATCAAAGATCACTTTTAGTGCATGACATTATTTTGATGGGGGTACTGTTTTCTATTTTCCTTAAGCCTCATGATGACCATCAAGGTGCAAAGAGAGAGGCAGAGGGAGTTTGCTAAGACAGGCTTTGGAGACATAGAGAGATAACATGCTTGAAAAGCCTGCTCCTCTAATTCCTATAAATCACCTTAGAGAAGAGAGTGTTGTGGTGGCAACAGACACTAGAAAATCAATACTCCAGTCTATTGATATATCATGATCAATCTTCTGGAAAGGTCTGTTCTGGAACATTCTGACTGTATTCTTCCTCATTGATCTAAATATTGAGGTGGTAGGCATTCACTGTAATTGTTCTTAAAATTTATTTCATTATTGAGAGTTTTAGTGAAATCGTGAATATTTAATGATCCTAGAGGGGAAAAAAAAGACTTTAAAATATACCTCAAAATTGCCAATGAAAATGCTTAGGTGGCAAACAACACCGTTTCCAAGGTGAAAAGTTTTATCGAATAAATGCAGAGACAGCTGTTTTCAGAAAATCACATTTTCCCCAGTCCCGAGTGAGACATGTTCTTACACATCACAACATTAATAGTCACATTGTGTTACTTGATTTAGTGCAACATAATGCAGTGTGACTAATGCAACCCGATGGTACAGATTCATGTAAGAGAAAAATCCATCACCTAGGAAATGTGAAACAAAGATGTACTCTTCTAAAAACAAAGGTTAATAAATCAAAGTTTTCTGAAGAAAGAAAAGTCATGCAAAAGAGAGTTTTATTCCAAAACACATTTCAATCCACCACTGCAGTGATCCCTGGGTACATTAGGGAAGGGAATAGGAATCAAACATGAAAAGCCCTTAAGCTGTTTGAACTCAGCAGTACTTAGTGCTTCCACAATATTTTCCTCTGTAGTACCGATCTTCTGAAGCAATAGCCTCTGTCAATTTTCTCATGCATTGCCCAGGTGACTGCTACACAGGCCCAGTTGACAACCTAGTGTCCTTTCTCCTTCACATATCTAAAACTGTACTTGGGTTACTGAGGAGACAATGGAACATTACTTTGTAAAGTCCACTTTTCATATACTATCAAGGAGAAAGAAATAAGTGAGGAAAAAGTGAGTTACTACAGGAGTGTGGCTGGTTTTGGTTGTGTTTACTCATCTGTGCTCTTTTCTTGTTGGGATCTTTATCTAATAATAAATATACTGGACAGATAACAGGAGACAAAGGTTGGACCTATCAGTCAGTATTTTGAAATAGGAAAAATTTTTATTTTTACATCTCAAAGAGTTTTATTAAGAAATTTAAGGTGGGGGGAGCTCTTTGGGGTATTTGGACTAACCTAACAGCATTAAAGTCATTATATTCAAAGAAAATAAGATCATTTGAATATTAGTCTATCCTTCATCTTGACCTCATAACATTGCAAGTTAATTTAGAGGATATTTTGGGGTGCCTGGGTAGCTCAGTCAGTTGAGCGTTCAACTCTGGATTTCAGCTCAGGTCATGATCTCACAGTTGCTGAGTTTGAGCCCTGCACTGGGCTCTGCACTGACATCATGGAGCCTGCTTGAGATCCTCTGTCCCCCCCTCTTTGCCTCTCTTGTGAGCACGTGCTCTCTCTCTCTCGAAAATACATAATAAACATTTAAAGGATATTTTAAAGTTTAACTGCTAACATACTTGTTTGAAGGTCTTTTTACTCCATTTTTTAAAGCCAATGTGGAGCTTGAACTCACAATTCAAGAGTCACATGCCCATGCTGTACTGACTAAGCCAGCCAGGTGCCCTGTCTTGTTACTTCCTTGATTAGACTGGATGCTCCTTGAGCCTTGTTTTCACCATTACTGAGAACCACTTTTTCTGGTTACTTTATATATATTACGCTATTTCATATGGCAACACTAAAAAGTATGGGCTGTTATTACTACTTTCCAGATTCTTGCATCGTCTCTTCCACATGAAATCTGAGCACGGTCAAGTGAGCCTCATTGGCAAGTATGATGTAAAAGAAGCTTGGTTAAACCCTTGCAGAGTGGGCCTTATTCTCTTAGAAACCAGTGTCCATGGGGAACCTGGGCTCACTAGTGAATGATGAGAGGCAAGAGACTCTGGAGGGTAAGAAGCCATCTTGGACATTGCAGCCTTGGCCAAACTCCCAGCAAAATTCAGTCATCCAAGTGACCAGAGATGCACCACGTAGAGCCACCCAGATGAGCTCCAACAACTCATAAAATCAAAAGAAAAAAAATTGTAACTATTTTATGCTACTAAGTTTAGAAATTGTTTGTTACACAACAATGGATGACTGATATATTGTCCTTCAGGGCTCTCACATCTTTTGAATAAGAGTGTATGTGTTATATATATATGTGTGTGATGACCACAAAATTAGCTTTGTCTTCACCAAGGAATCCATACCAAATTCCATCATATAAGAAGACTTTCAGATCTTATAACTTCCTTAGATGTCTTACCTGGCAGTGTATCATTAAATAGATTGCAGGTGCAAGTGGTCCATTTAATGAAATCATCCTATTAGAGGGAATATTAATGGTAATAATATCTCCCACTTATTGAATGTTTATTGAGTAGCTTATTTCTACTATGTTCCACACACTGTGGAAATTAATTTCCTTCAGCAACATCCTAAGATACATCCTATTATTTTTCATATTTTATAACTATAAAAATTGGGGCACATATTTTGTGAATTTGCACAAAATTAGTTACATTTGGCAATAACAAGTTCAAACCTACATACATCTGCATCTAACATTTGTATTCTTATCCACCATATTCTCTATAGAACCTTCTCAAGTCTTACTCTGAGGATAAACAGTGAAGGGACCTAATAATATATACATAGATAAAGTGAGTTGTCCTCTGAGAGTTAAACTATAATGTCAGCATATCACACATGATATAAAAAGCAAAGTCACTCTAAGAGACAAAATAAACCTCAAGCTTGAGCAAAATGTGGCTGTAAGATAACTTATTTCATTAAATATACTTCAAGACAGAATGTGAGCAGTTTGAAGAAGAAATAGAACTTGAAAAACAAATGTCAAGGAAAAGCAGTGGCTAACAGAAACTATCCTGGGGGAGAGCATCCTCCAATTGATGTAGAAGGTATTTTTCCATGAAAATATTGATTCATAAGATAAATAGCATCCAATATTTAGCTTATCCATACACCTAATTTTCTTTGTTCTTCAGATACATTTCTGGTTATAATTTAACTTGTCCTGCCACATAAATCTGTTAAGATTGTGTTTCAGTTTTTATACTTCAGTCCAATCAAGTCTGAGGCACATGGAATGTCTAAGCTCTGGCTGACTCCACCAAGGTGACACTGCCCTGAGCTCTCTTGGTATTCAGCCAGTTTGCCATAGAAATGTGACTTCTTTAAGTGTATTACAAAATGCTAGCCTTGTCATTGTTTGTCTCATCTACCCAAACTTGAGGAAGTGTCTGGTCATTACCCCCCTTGATTAATTGGAGAACTCCAAAACCCAGCCCCTAACCCTTCTAAACAAAGTAAGGATCCACAACTGACCTACAGATACTATGGTATCGTGGAAATGGGAAGTCCACAGGCTTTAAAGTCTGCCTCTGGTTTCAAATTTGGCTCTGCACAGAGTAGCAGTGACTTTCACCAAATTACTTACCTTTACTCTAGTTTTTAAGTCTACAAAATAGAAATAATAAAATAATGCCCTCCTCTCAGAATTATACATGTTGAGTTAATACATGTAAAACACTCAGAATAGTACATAGCACTGGGGCACCTGGGTGGCTTAGTCGGCCATCCAACTCTCAATTATGGCCTAGGTCAGAATCCCAGGATCGTGCAATTGAGCCCCATGTGGGGCTCCACGCTGAACATAGAGTGTGCTTGGGATTCTCTCTTTCTCTCCTTCTGGCCCTTTCTGTCTCCCTCACTCGCTTGCTCCCCCACTGCTAAAAAATTAAAAAGAGAGAGAGAGGAAAAACAGTACATCGCATGTAGCAAGCACTCAAGAAATGTTAGTAGTGATTATGGTGAGGATGATAATGAGTATGATGGCATCTGGTTCAAAAATGGCAAAAAAGGTGACCTAGACTGTTCAAAATTATCTATTTTGTGATGTGCAAGAAAGACATAGAGGGAATTTACCAGTCTCTGTTCCGAACTAGGTCATGTCAAGTGTACTGGTTCATGAATAGAATGAGCCAGCACAAGAAAAAGGATGAAAGTAAAAAAACAAAACAAAACAAAAAACATACAGATAGAGACAAGCAAAGATGAGAGAAGCCATGAAACTCCTAAGATATGGAGAAAGTATCCTTTGTTCTTGATTTTTTCAGTTTTCTGGTTCTCTCTCTTGACATGATATTTATTTTGTTTCTTGTTATTAGATGAGCATGGAATTGCCAGTTGTATCCTAACAATACACAATGTAAGAATACATAATGCCCTTCTCTCCACCATGTCCATAAGCCACTTAATTGGCCTTCTGATTCTTATTATCTATAAATTTGTACTTTTGTTTAAAATTGTATAGCTTAATTATTTTGAACTACTATAGTCTTTTCTTCCTTGTTCTGCCTTAGCATATCTGCCTTCTGTCATTCATTTGGAATTGCCACATCAATAATGTGAACAGCATAACTGGAAATTAAAAATGACCTGAAATCAAGAGAAATTAGATTGAATTGAATACAGGAAATACATTCACTTCCCAGACACAGAATGGATGTCCATGGACCCTATGCTAAGAAAGATATTAACCCTCTCACTCTCCCTACCACCACTACCACCTCACCAGGGCATAAACCAGGAATATTCAATTACTTGGGGTGACCATTTCTGACATATGCATCCACCATCCCATACTCAGCTTTCTGTTTATCTGTCTTTCGGTTGGTTCCCCCTCTGCTGTCTGCCTTGTTTTCTCTCTTTTGTTCTTTTCCCTTGTGTCTGAACTATCACTTTTAAAGTACTGAATTTTAAGTTCCCTCCTTAAATCTCTGAGGAATCTGTATATAGTTTCTGAAAAACATTAAACTGTATATCATACAGCCCAGATTCTAATGGTTAAAAACTCATCGATGGGAGCATATTGATAGTAGGTTGCTGCTTTAATTAAAGAGTGCCATGGAATGGCATTTTTTTTTTAATTTTTTTAACGTTTATTTATTTTTGAGACAGAGAGAGACAGAGCATGAACGGGGGAGGGGCAGAGAGAGGGAGACACAGAATCGGAAACAGGCTCCAGGCTCCGAGCCATCAGCCCAGAGCCCGACGCGGGGCTCGAACTCACGGACCGCGAGATCGTGACCTGGCTGAAGTCGGACGCTTAACCGACTGAGCCACCCAGGCGCCCCGGAATGGCATTTTAAATAGCAATGTCATTTTCTAAGTTGACATGGTTCCATTCTAAGAAGAAATACTTAAGTTGATACTGAAGTTGAACAGTTTATTTTCCAGTAATATAGGACATTTCAGTTTTAATTTTAATCTGCTAACAATATATTCACTACCAAAGAATAGAATTTTTCCCATTTTCTCACTTTTGCCTGAATCTTAGGCTCCAAGATTATTTCCAGATATCTCAAAAAGTAAATCCTAGGTGTCTTATAACTAGAGGTAATTGGGATAAATTTCTAGAGAAAGCTGGTAGAATAGCTAAAAACTAGATTTTTTCCAAAAACAGTGTTTTTATTTCTTGTGACAGGTACATCATATCCTTTTTCTGATCTCCCTTGCCTATTAGAAGGGAGCCTCAGGCCACTGGATCTTAGCCCTAGAAAGAATTGTTTAGAGATTTACCTAGTGTCATATAAGTTGGTCTGGTGAAGCCAAACCCCTACGCTGGCCTTTAGTAGCTTATTTGGAGCATTTTTCAACTGTAACAGGAGAAAGTTAGCATATCTGACTACAGATTGTTTCTATTTCCTTTTCTGCTGGAACCTATAGCTTAGACACTTAATTATGCCTGTAGACATGTTAATATTTATGAAAACTGCCCCTACTCAAAGCCCATATTCCACTGAAAAGGTAAAAAAGTATGTACAGAAAAAACATTTCCTATGTACAAGATGTACAGGAACATCATGACCAGATTCCTGTATGTAAAGATCAACTACCAAGGACAGAAAAGTTTCGTGACCTTCTGCAGATCCTTGTGGGTGCCTGAATGTCTACAGATGTCACTCAACTCTCGACTCCAACCCCCTTCCACTTTCCCCTTTTTCCTAACATAAAAGATGTCCAAATTTCATAATGTGTTCAGATGGTTCTTTAGTCCACCATCTTCTCAGTTTACTGGCTTTCCAAATAGAGTTTCTTTCCTTACCCCAATATCTTGTCTCTTGAGTTATTGACCTGTAGTGCACCAGTATATAACCATATTATGTGTTCTTTGAAAATCAATTCCAATATTTTATATCATTCCTACAAAGTTTTTGACTGAAGCTCTTAGTATATAGAAGTTTAATTATGATTTTCCCAAGACCATTAAGCTATTTTTAAGGCAATGAAAATTCCTCTCCTTTTCATTTTTAAGTTTGACATTCTAGGACAATAAATCCAGGAAAATTGGTTTTTTTAAAGAAACTTTTTGAGGTTGGGTTAAAATAGAGATGAGTTTTGTTTTTTTTAATTGTGAAACAATTCATATATGAATACAAATGTAGATAATAATGTAACAAATGTATATTTATTAAACACCCAGTTTTACAAAATTTCACCATGTGTACCTCACCTTATTTTTAAGATATAAAACATAAACAGAGTTTAATGACCTGTGTATTACTTTCTGATCCTCTCTTTTACCAAAAGAGGCCACTATCCTATTTCTGGTATTTATCGTTCTCATAAATGTTTTGCCTATGTAATGCTTGTATATCCATAGACAATATATATTATTTTGTGGTAATACATATATTATAAATAGCAGTTTATTGAACTGTTTTTCCAACTTACTGCTTTTCCCTCTGTTGATAACTGCACCTCTAGTTTATGTGTTTGAATGGCTGCAGACTTTCCCATTTTACAAATATATTTTTGTATATTCTGATTGTTTCCAATTTTTCTTACAAATAACTTCAATGAACATTCTTATCATCCCTCCCTTTGCATTATGTGTATCTCTGTAGTATATACATAGTAGAAGAACATGTAGGTCACTGGTGCTTTCTCTCCAAAATGACTATACTTATACCCATTTTAGACTCTATTTATACCCATCAGATTGTACAAGAAGCCTAATTTCCCTACATACTCAACAACACATGCTACTTTTAGGTTTGTAATTATTTGCCCAATAGGTGAAAAATGATATTTTGTTGCCCTTTGATTTGAATTTCTCTGGTTACAAGGGGAAGTATTGTATTGGTTTCCTATTGGTATTGTAACCAATCACCACCAACTTGGTGTCTTAAAACAATATAAATTTGCTCTGTTGGTCAGAAATCTAAAATTGGCAGGGTTGTATTCCTTCTAGAGATTTTAAGAAAAAAACTGCTGCCTTGCCTTTTTCAGCTTCTCAAATTGGCCTGGATTCCTTGCAGCCTCTTCCTCACATGCTTCCAACCTCTTACATTTGTCACCACATCTACTCTCTGACACTCCTACCTCCCTCTTATAAAGAGACATGTGATTACATTGGACCCACCCAGACAATCCAAAAATAATCTTCCTATTTCATGATCTTTAATTTGTTCACATATAAAATGTCCCTTTTACCATTTAAGATAACACAGTCACAGATTCCAGGGATTAGGATGTGGACATCTTTGGGGAGGCCATTATGTAGCCTACCACAAATAGATATTAACAATTTGGAATTCCTTCTAAGGAAATACATATTTATATCAATTTTTCTGTCCTTTAACTTGGTTGATTATTTCATAGTTAATTTGTAGTTTTTTTTTCTTTTAGGAAAGATTTTATGACTATTGGGTTCATCAGGTATAGGCAGTGAAAATGTATTCTAGTCTATGGTTTGTCTTTCCAGTTTTTATTTTGTACAGGGTTTTTACTTTTAACATAATCAAAATTTAGCCATATTTTCCTTTGACCCTGTTCTTTTGTGTCTTACTTTAAATATTGTTTTTATCCTCCTTGGTCCTTTGCTTTTCCCTATGAAATCAGGTGTCAACCTCCCTGGCTTCCTGAAAAGTCCCATTGGAAGTTTTAAATTTATAAATGATAAATTTATAAATAATTTTGGGGAGTGTCAACATTACTTAGCTATTGTAGCTTAATTCATAAATATCATAAGCCTGGTATGTGAGTGTGTATACACACACACACACACACACACACACACAGCACACACATCTTTTGTTTTCTTTTTATCTCTCCAATGTTTCGCACTTTTCTCCAGAATGGTTTTATACCTCTTTAATTAAATATATTTGGTAATTTGTAGTTTTTGTTCCTATAGAAACTGGTATATTTTTTCCTTTCACTTACATTTTCTAATAATTATCATTGGTGCTTAGAAGACTCTGTTAATAATTTGTCTTTAGATGCTCTTGTAATTTCTATATAGATAATCATGTCTTCAAATAAAGATGTTGTTCTCTTCTTTCCAATTTTTATACTTCTTTCATCTTTTCTTGACTTTTCTTGACTTCAGGACTTAATGAAACTTCTAAAGTTTCACCACTAAGTGTGATGTCTATTGTTTTGATTGGTACTATTAATCAGGATAAAGAAGTTCACTTTTTCCAATTCCAAGTTTGCTAAACGTTTTACCTTGAGTGTTAAACTTCATGGAGTGTTTTTCTGCATTTCTTGAGATGTTCATTTGCTGTTCTTGTTTAATCTATCAATATAACAGCTTTGCATACAATCCTCCATAAATTCTGAAGATAAACTCTACTTGGTTAAAGGATATTTTCTTTGAAAACTGCTGAATTGAATTTGCCAATATTTTATATAGAAGTCATAAGAAAATTTAGAATAGCTTTCTTTTTTTGGTCTGAACTTACCTTGTTTTTATATAAAGATTTTATTTGCATACATTCTGTTTTAAAAAATATTTTTTATCAGAATTAAAATTATTAAATTAAAATTTTATGATTTTTTTATGATCAGAATGTGTTATGTATGCATGTTACCAGAATGGAAGAAAAACTTCTGTGAAACAATCGTCTATCTATGCATGGATGGATGGATGGATGGATGGGTGGATGGATAGAAAGAGAAAGGGAGGGAAGGAAGGAGGAAAAATTAAAAAGAAGGACTTTGGGCTTTTGATTAATTATTGATTATTTAGTGCTTATTGACATTTATTTATCTCCTTGAATCAATTTTGATAACATTTTTTCTACAAAATTATCATTTTTCTAGGTTTTCAACTATGTTTACATGCTATTGTTCATTGTATTCTAATTATTTACCTCTACCATATCTGTAATTATATTTCCTTTGTTCTTCATGTTTTTATACTTTAATCAGTTTTATTAAGGATTTGCTAATTTTTTAGCTTAGGTTTTCTTTTTATAGACTGATTTTCATAGAACAGCTTTTCTTCTTGTTGTTCAGCTTGGTGCTGCTTTGTGTCCTCTTTTGTCAACAATTGTTTTGTCAGTAACCAATATCTTTATTCTTACCTTGAGTGTGCTTTGTTTAGGCGTATTCTTTCATTTTCCCTCAGCTTCTTCACTGACTTATTTCACTTAGCTTTATACTCTTTAGATCTATCCATATTGTCACAAATGGCAAGATTTCATTCTTTTTTATGGCTGAGTAATATTATATATATATATATATAATATGTATATATATATATAATATGTATATATATATATTATATATGTGTGTGCACACACACACTCACACACACACACCTTTATCCATTAATCTATTGATGGACACTTGGTTTACTTCCAAATCTTGGCTACTGTAAATATCTTTTTGAATTAGTGTTGTTTTTGGGGGATAAATACTGAGTTGTGGAATTATTGGATCATATGGTATATATGGAACCACAACAGACCCTGAATAGCCAAAGCAATCTTGAAAAAGTACAAAACTGGAGTTATCACAATCTCAGATTTCAAGATACACTACAAAGCTGTAGTAATCAAAACAGTATGGTACTGGCACCAAAACAGACATATAGATCAATGAAACAGAATAGAGACCCCAGAAATAAACCCACAATTATATGGTCAATTAATGTATGACAAAGAAGGCAGGGATATACAATGGGAAAAAGACAGTCACTTCAAAAATACTGGACAACTGGGAAAACTGGACAACTACATGCAAAAGAATGAAACTGGACCACTTTCTTACACCATACACAAAAATAAACTAAAAATGTATTAAAGACCTAAATGTGAGACCCAAAACCATAAAATTCCTAGAAGAAAACATTGGCAGTAATCTCTTTGACATCAGCTGTAGAAACATTTTTCTAGGTATGTCCCATTTGGCAAGGGAAATAAAAGCAAAATTAAACTATTGGGACTACACCAAAATAAAAAGTTTTTCACAGTGAAGGAAACCACCAACAAACAACCCACCAAATGGGAGAATATTTTTGTAAATTACATATCCAATAGTTAATATGTAACATATATAAAGAACTTATACAATTCAATACCAAAAAACACAAATAATCCAATTAAAAATGGGCAGAAGACACGAAGACATTTTTCCAAAACAGACATACAAATGGCCAACAGACACATGAAAAGATGTTTAACATTACTCATCATCAGGAAAATGCAAATGAAAACCACAATGAGACATAACCTCACACCTATCAGAATGGTTACAATCAAAAACATAAGACAAACAAGCGTTGGCAGGGATGTGGAGAAAAAGGAACTCTGGTACACTTTTGCTGGGAATGCAAACTGGTACGGGCACTGTGGAAAAACAGTATGGAAATTCCTCAAAAAATTATACTAAACATATTTTAAGATGAATGCTCAGCCTGTGAGCCTCTAACACATAAAACTTATCTGGGACCCCGGAGCTAGTTAGTTGGTTTAGCCTCATTACCACAGCCTCAGCTATTTGTACTTTTGGCAGACATCTGACACAAACCAAGCAAATTTGGTTCTTTTCCTCATAATTTGGATTAGGGTCCCCCAAATTGGTCATCCCCTGTGATACCCTTGAATTATAAACTTAACATCTATGGTTAGGTCTCATTTCCCCTTTGTACAGACAAACAGAGGAAACTAGTCCAGAGATGCACAAAGAATTAAAACTGGGAAACAATGGAGCCCTAGAGAGACATGGAGAGAAAAACTGCCTTGGTTACTCTCAGACTTCCAGTTTCTTGTCTCAGTTATCAAGCCAACAAATTATTTATTTTGCCTTTAAGTTCTTTAAGATAAAGTTTTTAAAGATATTATGAAATATTCTTGTATTTCACTTAATCAGAGTGTATTTCTGTTCTTATCAATCTAAGAAGTCATGCCTAGATAAAATATGCTTATTTATCTAATGTTTCATTAACAAATGTATTGATATTAGTGATTTCTTAATGGTACTATAATTCCTTGTGTTTGTGATATACTTAGATAATTCTATACAAATTCACCAAAGTGCCATATGAAGACAGATCACTGAATAAACATCTCTAATCTCAAGGAAGTAACATTTCAATGAGAGATTAAGAAAATATACCTATGAAGGAAAACAAAATATTTACAAAATATTTCTCTTTAAGTATCACTATTACTTTTGGTTGCATTTTTCCTAAAAAATTACTTTACAAAAATGAGAGATTTTAACCAACTTCATACATTATTTGTGATCTCCTTTTTATTTTATTTTATTTCATTTGTTTTATTTTATTTATTGATGTTTATTTTTGAGAGAGAAAGAGAAAGAGTGAGTGTGTGGGATGGGCAGAGAGAGGGAGACACAGAATCCAAAGCACGCTCCAGACACCAAGCTGTCAGTACAGAGTCTCATGTGAGGCTTGAACTCACGAACCATAAGATCATGCCCTGAGCCCAACTCAGACGCTTAACTGACTGAGCCGCCCATGATCTCTTTTTTGACCAAGTAGACAAGAAAGTGGTAAGATAAAATTTTATTAATTCAAACTAATATCTCCTATACTCTGAATGCCAGCCATACTTTTCTGAAAGGGTGTTTATTAATATGTGCTCTCTTATTTAATACTAAAAATAATACCAAGAGTAAGTGACTTCATAGGTGAAGAGTTTGCAACCCAGTGATGTTAAGTGAATTGCTCAATTTCACACAGCTTTCAGTCATGGAGTTAGGCATAGGAGTTGTCTTCTGTATCCAAATAGAGCTATCTTTGGTTTGTTTGTTTGTTTGTTTGTTTGTTTGTTTGTTTTACTGTCAATCAGTTTATGCAGTTTGTAAGTGGTTTAATCTACAAAATATTCCTGCTCCTTTACATTTTAACAGTCATATTCTCCCCATGGGGCCAATTATGAAAAGAAAAAAATAAAACATTAGAATGACAATATATATCCAAGTTATTTTTCAAGTTTATGACTTATACCCACACTGTTCATTGCCTATTGCATCAAGGCTTACTTAAAAATTTTTTTAATTTTTACTTGTTTCAGCTAAACTTATTATAAATTAACCAAAAAGTGATATATGGAGAAAGCATTGAGCTTCCAGAAAGGGAGAAGTATAAAATGATCTCTTGATAACTAACAAGTAGAAAAAAGTAAAGTTAAGGTTGTACTCAGAACTTTATGAATATTCAGAGTGAACAGAAAGCAAAACAAACCTTGTTCTCTGGATTTAAATCATACTGTTAGTATAGCATCATCATACCTTTTTTTCCTCGGGGTGAGTTCTGTAATTCAGTATATTGCTTCTAACTTATTCGAGGATACTTTTTGTAAACTCAAAATTTAAAACAATAAACCTTAGATTTATCTTTGATGTGAGAGTCCTAAAGTATTTGGATTCATAAATAACAAATTAATCACCTTTTATATCTTCAATAAGAAATCCCTTTTGAAATAGATCTATACTCCATAAACATTCATGAAAATAAAAAATTACAGACAGGAACCAAGATGGCAGAGTAGCATGGAGGTTCTATGCTTCTTTCATCCCTGAAATTCAACTAGATCAGTACCAAACCATTTTGGTACTAGAACCACCTAGAAAATTGATCTGAGGATAAACACAACAATTTGCATAACTTGAGCCACAGAATTTGACAGATACACAGCACAGAGATATGAACTGGGGGAGAGAGAAGCTGTGGAAGGTAGGGAGCTGTATTTATGGAGAGAGGACAGAGAAACAGGGGACAGTTCAGGAAAAGCACTCCCCCCAAAAGTAGCTGGGGAGAAAAAGAAAGAATGGAATCACCTACATGTGACTGAACAAGAAAGGGAGAAAGGAGAAAGAGAGGGTTTCAATCCTATTAGGACTCTATGAACAGGGGAGAGCAGTCAGAAATTCTGCAGCTCAATACGTGGCAGTGCTCTGGTGGAAAGACCAAATCCCCAGGAGGAGACAATCTAAGAAGAATCTAAGGGGTCTGAGAGACCACAAAGGGAGAAGAAGTTCCCTTGCTAGGAGGGCATTTGGTGGTGGCCATACAGCCTCCCCATAGGCAAAGGTCCTAGTGGAGAACAGCACATTTGCTGGCACTGGAATAAAGACACCAGGGTATGGTGAAACCTGGCACTGGTTGTATGTTGTGATTTACCATAGTCCCTGAACCTCTGCTGTTGCACAACCGCACGAAATTTTTCTGGGGCAAGCTGGCACCCAGCCACAACCTCTGAGCCTTGTAGTGATGAGATCACACAAACGTTCCCCAGGGGCAAGCCGGCACTTGGCCATTGCTCAGCAAGACCCTCCCCCGGAGGGTTGGAGCAGGTCCACGCCATAGGGCCCTCAGAAGTGAGGGGTTTGGAAACACAGCCCCATTTGAGATAAAATTCAGGAGGGAGGTGCTGCCTGGAAGGCTGACAGCTTGCACATGGACATTGTAGAAGCAGGGAGTGGATGGAAACTGGAGACAAAAGAGGGGTGCTTGATTACTGGTTGGTGAGAGTGCAGTGTTCCCATGCCAGAGACTGGGAACCTGGGTGAAGACATTTTCACCTCTCCTACATGCGCGCACACCCACACCACACTTATACACCCCATAAGCTAGACATCATCACCTAGGGGAGAACAGAGCCGTTACACCAAGCCCCATCCTACTGCACCAACCAAGCCCTAGAAAACAAGTCTCTTCGCCTGCTTAGTGTACAGACTATAAAGTGCTTCATAGTTTGACTTCTAGGGGAAACTGGATGTAATTTCATTTGGATTTCATTCTGTTTGCTGGTCCATCTATTGTTGTTGTTTTCTTTGGCTTTTCTTAATCTTGGGTACAGAAAGAGAAAAAATTATTTTTATTTTCCATTTTTATAAATTTTTAAAAATTTTTTTACTATATTTTTTACTTTTTTGTAAACTTTTCTATTCGATTTTATTTTCTTCATTTCATTTTATTCTACTTTATTGTATACATTTGTTTTAAATTTTAAAGATTTTCTTACTTTTTTTCCTTTCCTTTTCTTTCAACAACCAGACCAAAACACACCTAGGACCTAGCTTCCCTTACTTGACTTTTTGTGTTGTTTTTAACTTTTTAATTTTAATTTTTTATTTTATTAATTCTTTTTCTTCCTCCCAAATGACAAAATGAAGGAATTCACCCCAAAAGAAAGAACAGGAATAAATAACAGCCAGGGACTTAATAAACTGAGATGTAAGCAAGATTTGTGAACTAGAATTTAGAATCACGATAATAAGAATAGTAGGTGAGGTAAAAAAAAAAAAAAGAATCACTTTCTGTAGAGATAAAAGAAGTAAAATCCAGTCCAGACAAAATTAAAAATGTTATAACGGATATGTAATCTCAAATGGATGCCATGGCGGCCAGGATGGATGAAGCAGAGCAGCAAATCAGTGACATAGAAGACAAAATTATGGAAAATAATGAAGGAGAAAAAAGAGGGAAGCAAAGGCAAAGAGCCTGATATAAGAATTAGAGAACCCAGTGACTCATTAAAAAAGAATATTCGAATCATAGGAGTCCCAGAAGATAAAGAGAGAAAAAGGAATAGAAGGTTTATGCAAGCAAATCACAGTGGAAAACTTTCCTACTCTGGGGAAAAACAGAAATCAAAATCCAAGAAGCACAGGGAACTCCCTATAGATTCAACAAAGGCATATCATAGTCAAATTCACAAAATACATGGACAAGGAAAGAATTATGAAAGAAGGGGGGAAAAGTCCTTAACCTGTAAGGAAAGACAGATCAGGTTCACAGCCGAGCTATTCACAGAAACTTGGAAGACCGGAAAGGAGTGGCAGGATGTAGTCAACGTGATGAATCGGAAAAGTCTGCAGCCAAGAATTCTTTATCCAGCAAAGCTGTCATTCAAAACAGAAGGAAAGATAAGGAGTTTACCAGATACACAAAAACTAAAGGAGTTTATGAACACTAAACCAGTCCTGCAATAAGTTTTAAGTGGGACTTTCTGAGGGGAGAAAAGACAAAACAAAACAAAAAAGACCAAAAGCAAAAAAGACCTGAAAGGACCAGAGAACATTCACACAGGCAAACCTTCAGCAGCTCAATACCTCACAGTTATCAATATACTGATTATCAATTTCTTCCATAAAAACTGTCATAACAATTTCTTCTAATCAATGGATCCTTTTTGTTTGAAATACTATTTCCTTGTAATTGTCAAGCACTTGGCTTGTAATCTGTCACTGGCAATCAATCAAGCACAAATATCTCTTTACTTTTGTTGTTTCAATTAGCAACTTTTCTTTTCTCTGCATTCTCAAGCAGTTGATAGTAAATTTTAATAAAATAAGAAATGCTAATTCAGATCACATTACTGTATCTATGATAACCTAATTGTTAGTTCTTAATTTCTCTCTCTACTACTGCTGACAGACCCTGAAGCCTCTATATCCCCAAAGCATTCTCAAACTCATTGGATAGTTCACAAACTGATATATCATGAGTCCCCATTTCACAGAACCTGAGAACAAATGCCACTTAATCATTATCCTCTCTCTCTGTGGTGATACCATTTAATTTCTGTTTCCTTTGGGCATCATTTTGTGGATCAGAGTGTCAACAGGAGTTACAGATTCACCCTGTACAGAAAACCCAAATAAATTGCTTTTTTTTTTTTGGATGTTCCTTGTGTTGTCATTGACATTTTCAAAGATTCAACTTATATGGGAGACTAGATTTAACTCTAGGGAAGCTTAAAATTGAAAATATAATCCTACTACAATCAAATTTAACTGGTTGTTGGGTCTGTGTTATTAAATAACCTCTGCAACAGTCCTCATATCTTTTTCACTTTCCACAGACCTTCTTTTAAAATCACCATTTGCTTTTTATATTCTTATATTTATTTTTAATTAGTTCTTGTATTACCTTTCTGCTTTCAGTTTAGAGTCCATTTTCAAACCTTTTTAAACATGTTTTTTAATGCTTATTCATTTTTGAGAGAGAAAGACAAAGACAGAGAGACAGAGCATAAGTGGGGAAAGTCAGAGAAGGAAACGCAGAAACCAAAGCAGGCTCCTGGCTCAGAGCTGTCAGCATAGAGCCCAATTTGGTGTTTGAACCCACAAACCGTGAGATCTTGACCTGAGCCAAAGTTGGACACTTAACCAGCTGAGCCACCCAGGCACGCCTTCAATCCGTTTATAAAACTGTCAGGAATCATTTCAACTTCTGAACATCTCCAATAATATTGGACCAAATATAATTGGACCAAAAAATATTGAGATTTTTTTTCTCTATACCTAGGTAACAACATGAATTACAATACAGAATATAAACTTTCTTATTTAAAATGTATACATACATTACTAAAATGTTAGGATTTATAACTTTGTGTAGAATTATATTAGTATTATATCTAGTAAGGAAGATTGTAGAACTTACTTACAAAAGTTGATAAAGTTTAACATTAATTTTCAACTTTGTATCATTTTCAATTTAAAACTATTTTGAAAACTGGCATTAAGAAAATATAAATTATGGGAGGAACCAAGATGGCAGAACAGCATGGAAGTCTTTTGTGTGTCTCACGTCCATGAAATACAGCCAGACCAACACAAAACTATCCTACACACCTAGAAAACTGATTGGAAGATTAACACAACAACCTGCACAACCTGAACCACAGAATTCAGCAGGTACATGGCGTGGAGAGGTGAATTTGGGGAGTGAGAAGCTGCGGAAGTTAGGGAACAGCTTTTGCGGGCAGAGAGAAGACAGAGACTGGAGAGGGGGTTGAATACAGGAAAAGCACCCCTCCCCAAGAGCAGCTGGAGAGAAAGTAGAAAATTGGAAACAGCCACAGGGACTAAACTAAAAAGGGAGAAAGGAGAAAGGTGAAAGAAAGGAGAGGGTTTAAATTCCATTAAGACTGTAAACAAGGGGAGCGCAAAGGCTGCAACTCCGTAGCTCGATACCTGGTGGTGCTCTGGTGGGAAGGGCGAATCCACAGGAACAGAGCGGGGCCAGGAGGTTCTCGGGCCACATGGGGAAAAGCAGTTCCACTGCTGGAAGGACATTTTGTGGAGACTGTTGAAGCCACCCAGTCTCAGCAGACCCCAGAAGGCAGCCACATTCACTGGTGCTGTGGCAAGTTTGTTAAGGGTGAAGTCTGGTGCCACATGTGTGTTGTGATTTTCCATAATCCCTGAAATGCTGCTGCTACACTGTCTCAAGAACTTTTTCTGGGGCGGGCTGGCTCCTGGCCGCAGTCTCGGTGCACCAGGAGCAGCAGGGTCCAGCAAGCGTTCCTGGGTGCAGCCGACATTTGGCCATTGCTCATTCGGCCATTGCTCGGTGAGAACCTTCCGCAGAGGGGTGGAACATGTCAAAGCTGCAGTCCTTCAAAGTAAGAGGCCAAGAAAAACAGCCGCATCTGAGACAAAACTCGGGAGAAAGGTGCTGCCTGGGGCCTGGTCACAGAGAGTGAAGGAGCAGGTAGTGGATGAGAGCTGAGGATGGAGGACCGGTGCGCCATTGCTGATCCAGGAGAACAGAATGGGTAGCTGGGTGGCACCATTTTCACCAATCCCGCACATGTGCTTACGCCCTAAGAGAGCTGCAACAATCCACCCCAGTAGGCTAGCAGCACCATCTAGTGGAGACTGGAGCTGTTACACTGAGCCCCACCCACCTGGGCCAACTTCGCTTTTCAAGAACACAAGTCTCACCGCTGGCTTAGTTTATGGACTATAAAGCACTACATAGACTGACTTCTAGGGGAAAACGAAGCAATTTCAGTCCTACTTCAATCTGTTAGCAGGTTCATCTATTCAATTTTCTTTTTTTTTCTTTGTCTCTTTTACACTTCTTTTCTTCTTCCTGAATACACAAAGAAAAAATTCATTTTTATTTTCAATTTTTATTAAAAATATTTTTAATATTTATTACTATATTTTTTGCTTTTGTGCTAATTTTTCCAAATTCTATTTTACTTCCATCATTTTATTTTAGTCTACTTCAGTGTATTCCCCTTTTCAGTGAAATTTTCAATTTCCTATTTTCTTCTTTTTCTTTTTTTCTCTTTTCCATTTCTTTTCTTTTTCTTGAATGCAGAAAGAGAAAAACTTCATTTTTACTTTCAATTTCTATTAAATATTTTTATTTAATTTTTACTATATTTTTTGCTTTTATGTAAATTTTTTCAAATTCTATTTTACCTCTATCATTTTAGTCTACTACAGTGTATTCACTTTTTCAAATTTTCAAACAATTTTTTTTCTTTTTTTTAAATTTTTTTAATGTTTATTTATTTCTGAGACAGAGAGAGATCATGAGTGGGGCAGGGGCAGAGAGAGGGGGACACAGAATCCAAAGCAGGCTCCAGGCTCTTGGCTGTCAGCACAGAGTCCGATGTGGGGCTTGAACTCACAGACCATGACATCATGACCTGAGCCAAAGTTGGACGCTCAACCGACTGAGCCACCCAGGAGCCCAGTTTTTTTTTTCTTTTTTTTTTATCTTTTTTCTCTTTTTCATTTTTTTCTTTTTTTTAAATACAGAAAAAAAATCATATTTTTTTTAATTTTTATTGAAAATAGTTTTCTTTATTTTTTTCTACTATATTAATTACTTTTGTGTCTATTTCTTCAAACTCTATTTTACCTCCATCATCTCATTTTAGTCTACTTCAGTGTATTCATTTTTTCAAATTCTCAAACGATTTCCTTTTTTTTCCTTCCCCACCCCCTTTTTTTTCTCTAATCTGCCAAACCACTTTCAACACCCAAACCAAAACACACCTAGGATCTAGAATCATGTATTTGATTTTTTATGTGTCTGTGTGTTTTTCATTATTTAATTTTAATATTTTTTTAAATTTAATTTTTTAATTTTAATTTTTCTACCTCAATAATTCCTTTTCTCCCTTCAAAAATGACAAAATGAAGAAATTCACCCCAAAAGAAAGAGCACAAAGAAACAACATCCAGGGATTTAACCAACACAGATACAATCAGGATGTCTGAACCAGAATTTAGAATCACGATAATAAGGATACTAGCTGGAGTTGAAAATAGATTAGAACCCCTTTCTGCAGAGACAAAAGAAGTCAAAACTAGTCAGAATGGAATTAAAAATGCCGTAACTGAGCTGCAATTACGGATGGATGCTACAGCGGCAAGGATGGATGAGGCAGAACAGAGAATCAGCGATATAGAGGACAAACTTATAGAGAATAATGAAGCAGAAGAAAAGAGGGAGATGAGGCAAAAGAGCACGATTTAAGAATTAGAGAAATCAGTGACTCATTAAAAAGGAACATCAAAATCATAGGGGTCCCAGAAGAGAGAGAGAGAGAGAAATAGAGGTAGAAGGGTTATGTGAGCAAATCATAGCAGAAAACTTTCCTAACCTGGTGAAAGACACAGACATCAAAATCCAGTAAGCACAGAGAACCCCTATTAGATTCAACAAAAACCAACCATCAACAAGGCATATCGTAGTCAAATTCACAAAATACGCAGGCAAGGAGAGAATCATGAAACCAGCAAGGAAAAAAAGTCCCTAACCTACAAGGGAAGAGAGATCAGGTTTGTAGCAGACCTATTCACAGGAACTTGGCAGGCTGAAAGCAGTGGCAGGATATATCCAATATGCTGAATCAGAAAAATATGCAGCCAAGAATTCTTTATCCAGCAAGGCTGTCATTCAAAATAGAAGAAGAGATAAAAAGTTCCCCCAGACAAACAAAAATTAAAGGAGTTTGTGACCACTAAACAAGCCCTGCAAGAAAATTTTAGGGGACTCTCTGAGGGAAGAAAAGATGAAAATAATACATACATACATACATACATACATACATACCAAAAGCAACAAAGACTAGAAAGGACCAGAGAACACCATGAGAAACTCCAACTCTACAAGGAACATAATGACAATAAATTCATATCTTCCAGTGCTCACTCTAAACATCAGTGGAGTATGCTCTAATCAAAAGACACAGGGTAACAGAATGGATAAGAAAACAAGATCCATCTATATGCTGTTTACAAGAGACCCACTTTGGACCTAAAGATACCTTCAGATTGAAAATAAGGAGATGGAGAACCATCTATCATGCTAATGGTCAACAAAAGAAAGCCAGAGTAGCCATACTTACATCAAACAATCTAGACTTTAAAATAAAGACTGTACCAAGAGATGCCAAAGGGCGTTATATCATAATCAAGGGCTCTATCCACCAAGAAGACCTAACAATTGTAAACATTTATGTGCCAAATGTGGCAGCACCCAAATATATACAACAATTAATCACAAACATAAAGAAACTCATCGACAGTAATACCATAATAGTAGGAGCCTTCAACACCCCACTCACAGCAATGGACAGATCATCTACCAACAAATCAACAAAGAAACAATGGCTTTGAATGACACACTGGACCTGATGGACTTAACAGATATAGTCAGACTGTTTCATACTAAAGCAGCAGAATATACATTCTTCTCCAGTGCACATGGAACGTTCTCCAGAATAGACCACATACTGGGACACAAATCAGCCCTCAGCAAGTACAAAAAGATTGAGATCATACCGTGCATCTTTTCAGACCACAACGCTATGAAGCTCGAAATCAACCATAAGAAAAAATTTGGAAAGGTAACACATACTTGGAGACTAAAGAACATCCTACTAAAGAATGAATAGGCTAATGAAAAAGTTAAAGAGGAAATTAAAAAGTATATGGAAGCCAATGAAAATGATAACACTTCAACCCAAAACCTCTGGGATGCAGCAAAGGCGGTCATAAGAGGAAAGTATATAGCAACCCATGCCTTCCTAAAGAAGGAAGAAAGATCTCAGATACACAACCTAACCTTATGCCTTAAGGAGTTGGAAAAATAATAGCAAATAAAACCCCAAGCCAGCAGAAGACAGGAAATAATAAAGATTAGAGCAGAAATTAATGCTATCGAAACCAAAAAAACAGAACAGATCAATGAAACCAGAAGCTGGTTCTTTGAAAGAATTAACAAAATTGATAAACCACTAGTCAGTTTGATCAAAAAAAAAAGGAAAGGACCCAAATAAATAAAATCAAGAATGAAAGAGGAGAGATTACAACCAACACAACAGAAATAAAAACAATAATAAGAGAATATTATGAGCATTCATATGCCAATAAAATGGGTAATCTGGAAGAAATGGACAAATTCCTAGAAACATATACACTACCAAAACTGAAACAGGAAGAAATAGAAAATTTGAACAGACCCATAACCAGTAAGGAAATCAAATTTGTAATCAAAAGTCTGACAAAAAACAAGAGTCCGGGGCCAGATGGCTTTCTAGGGGAATTCTACCAAACATTTAAGGAAGAGTTAATATCTATTCTCTTGAAACTGTTCCAAAAAAAAAAATAGAAATGGAAGGAAAACTTCCAAACTCTTTCTATGAAGCCAGCATTACCTTGATTCCAAAACCAGATACAGACCACACTAAAAAGGAGTACTATAGACCAATTTCCCTGATGAACATGGCAAAAATCCTCAACAAGATATAAGTCAACTGTATCCAACAATAGATGAAAAAAATTATTCACCACAACCAAGCAGGATTTATACCTGGGATGCAGGGCTGGTTCAATATCCGCAAAACAATTAACGTGATTCATCACATCAATAAAAGAAAGGACAAGAACCATATGATCCTCTCAATAGATGCAGAGAAAGCATTTGACAAAATACAGCATCCTTTCTTGATAAAAACCCTCAAGAAAGTAGGGATAGAAGGATCATACCTCGAGATCATAAAAGCCATATATATGAACAAACCAACACTAATATCATCCTCAATGGGGAAAAACTGAAAGCTTTCCCCCTAAGGTCAGGAACAAGACAGGGATATCTGTTCTGACCACTGTTATTCAACATAGTATTGGAAGTCTTAGCCTCTGCAATCAGACAACACAAAGAAATAAAAGGCATACAAATTGGCCAGGAGGAGGTTAAACTTTCACTCTTCGCAGATGACATGATACTCTATATGGAAAACCCAAAAGTCCACCAAAAAACTGCTAGAATTGATTCACAAATTCAGCAAAGTTGCAGGATATAAAATCAATGCACAGAAATCGGTTGCATTCCTATACACCAATAATGAAGTGACAGAAAAAGAAATCAAGGAATTGATCCCATGTACAGTTGCACAAAAACCATAAAATACCTAGGAATAAATCTAACCAAAGAGGTGAAAAGTCTATACACTGAAAACTATAGAAATCTTATGAAAGAAATTGAAGAAGACACAAAAAAATGGGAAAAGATTCCATGTTCCTGGATAGGAAGAACAAATATTGCTAAAATGTCAACACTACCCAAAACAATCTACATATTCAATGCAATCCCTATCAAAGTAACAACAACATTCTTCACAGAGCTATAACAAATTATCCTAAAATTTGTATGGAACCAGGAAAGACCCCAAATAGCCAAAGCAATCTTGACAAACAAAACCAAAGCAGGAGGCATCACAATCCCAGACTTCAAGCTATACTACAAAGCTGTAATCATCAAGACAGTATGGTACTGGCACAAGAGCAGACACTCAGATCAATGGAACAGAATAGAGAACCCAGAAATGGACCGACAAACATATGGCCAACTAACCTTTGGCAAAGCAGGAAAGAATATCCAATGGAATAAAGACAGTCTCTTCAGCAAGTGGTGCTGGGAAAACTGGACAGCGACATGCAGAAGAATGAACCTGGACCACTTTCTTACACCATACACAAAAATAAACTCAAAATGGATGAAAGACCTAAATGTAAGACAGGAAGCCATCAAAATCCTCAAGAAGAAAGCAGGCAATGGGGCGCCTGGGTGGCGCAGTCGGTTAAGCGTCCGACTTCAGCCAGGTCACGATCTTGCGGTCCGGGAGTTCGAGCCCCGCGTCAGGCTCTGGGCTGATGGCTCAGAGCCTGGAGGCTGTTTCCGATTCTGTGTCTCCCTCTCTCTCTGCCGCTCCCCCGTTCATGCTCTGTCTCTCTCTGTCCCAAAAATAAATAAAGGTTGAAAAAAAAATTAAAAAAAAAAAAAGACAAAAGCAGGCAAAAACCTCATTGATCTTGGCCGCAGCAACTTCTTAGTCAACAAGGGAAGGGAGGCAAGGGAAACAAAAGCAAAAATGAACTACTGGGACCTCATCAAAATAAAAAGCTTCTGCACAGCAACGGAAACAATCAGCAAAACTAAAAGGCAACTGACAGAATGGGAGAAGATATTTGCAAATTACATATCAGATAAAGGGTTACTATTCAAAAACTGTAAAGAACTTATCAAACTCAACACCAAAAAAACAAATAATCCAGGGAAGAAATGGGCCAAAGACATGAATAGACACTTCTCCAAAGAAGACATCCAGATGGCCAACCAACACATGAAAAAATGCTCAACATCACTCATCATCAGGGAAGTACAAGTCAAAACCACAATGAGAAACCACCTTACACCTGTCAGAATGGCTAACATTAACAACTCAGGCAACAACAGATGTTGGCGAGGATGCGGAGAAAGAGGATCTCTTTTGCATTGTTGGTGGGAATGCAAGCTGGTGCAACCACTCTGGAAAACAGTATGGAGGTTCCTCAAAAAACTAAAAATAGAACTACCCTGTGACCCAGCAGTTGACCTACTAGGCATTTATCCAAGGGATACAGGTGTGCTGTTTCTAAGGGACACATGCACGCCCGTGTTTATAGCAGCACTATCAACATTTGGAAAGAGCTCAAATGTCCATTGATGGATGAATGGATAAAGAAGATGTGGTATGTGTGTGTGTGTGTGTGTGTATATATATATATATATATATATATATATATATATATACACACACACACATATATATACACACACACCACACATATACACAACGGAGTATTACTCGGCAATCAGAAAGAATGAAATCTTGCCATTTGCAACTACATGGATGGAACTGGAGGGTATTATGCTAAGTGAAATTAGAGAAAGACAAAAATCCTATTACTTCAACAGAAGAGACTCATAAATATGGAGAACAAACTGAGGGTTACGGAAGGGGTTGTGGGAGGGGGGATGGGCTAAATGGGTAAGGGACACTAAGGAATCTACTCCTGAAATCATTTTTGCACTATATGCTAACGAATCTGGATGTCAATTTTAAACAATAAAAAAGAAAATTTTAAAAAAAGAAAATACAAGTTATGGATGAATGGATAAAGAAAATGTGAAACGCACACACACACACAATGGAATGTTACTTGCCATAAAAAAGAATGAAATCTTGGCATTTGTGACAATACGGATGGACCTTGAGGGCAATATGCTGAGTGAAACAAATTGGACAGAGAAAGAAAAATACTGTATAATTTCATTTATACGTAA
Source organism: Prionailurus bengalensis (assembly GCF_016509475.1). NCBI lineage: Eukaryota > Metazoa > Chordata > Mammalia > Carnivora > Felidae > Prionailurus > Prionailurus bengalensis. The sequence continues at coordinate 110,026,615 of NC_057358.1, forward strand.
TATCTAAAACAAACAAACAAAAAGAACAAGTTCATAGATACAGAGAACAGAGTAGTGATTGCCAGAGGTGGGGTGGGGGGTGAAATGGGTGAAGGGCATCAAAAGATAGAAACTTCCAGTTATAAAATGAATAAGTCATGGGAATGTAATGTGACTACAGTTAATAATATGTATTGCATGTTTAAAAGTTGCTAAGAGACTAGATCTTAAAAATTTTTATCACAAGAAAAAAAAAACTTATAACTATGCATGGGGACAGATGTTAACCAGACATATTGTGGTGATTATTTCTCAATATATACAAATATGGAATTGTTAAACTATATAACTGAAACTAATATAATGTTATATGTCCATTATACCTCCATAAAAAATAAAGCATAAATTTTTAAAAATCATAGGATCTTTAAAGCCAGTCACAGGCAGTAACCAAAGGCAAAGAGATATGCCAAGAAATTCATAAGACAAAGAGTAATGTAAAAATATTTATCCAGAATGTACTAATGGAGTAATACATGTAAAGAAATACAGAAACCAAGTAAATTTCCTAGAAATCCGAAAGCTTAGGAAGAATGGGACAGGAGCAAGAGGTCAACCTGCAGAGGAGGTGTATATTTGACAAAATCTATGCAATAAACTTATAAAGGAACACACTCATTTTACTTTATATAAATCCCCAAAAAAAACAAAACACATGGTTTCCAGGATTACAAATATTTGGGAATATTAAAACAGCAATAACGATAGCATGTTGCAAGGCAGAAAACACTGAAATAAAAATAGGTCAATAAGTAAATGAAATGGTGTTCAACATCATGAGCATCAAACAGAATTACCACAGAACCTAGCAATTCTAGCCTTTGATACGTACCCAAAAAAATTAAAACATGTGCATGCAAAAATCTGTACGTGAATGTTCATAGTGGCATATCCATAATAGTTAAAAAGTAGAAATAACCCAAATGCCCATCAATCGTTGATTAAATAAAATGTCTATCAATACAATGGAATATTATTTGTCAATGAAAAGAAACAAAGTATTGATTCATGCCACAACACAGATGAAACGTGCAAACGTTACATTAAGTGAAGAAATCAAGTTACAAAAGACCACACATTCCATGATTCCATTTACACATAATGTCCAGCATAGGCAAAATAAAGAGACAGAAAGTGGATTTAGGTGTTGCTAAGGGATGGAGATGGTTGTGGTAAATAGGAGGTGACTGCAAAAGGGTTTGTACCAAAGGATTTCTTTGGGGAGGGATGAAAATGTTTAAAATTGATTGTTCATGGTCATACAACTCTGTGAATATACTAAAAATCACTAAATTATGCACTTTAAATGGGTATATTGCATGGTAGGTGAACCATATTTCACTAAAGCTGTTGCAAAATAAGATTAAGAATAATAAATAAGAATTGACTGCATCACAAAAAAAACAAGAGGTCATGATTATGCTCTCTTTGTCTAGTATACTTTCCAAAAAGCAAAGCATTATTTTTCATAATTTCATACTTCTGTGAAGTGAATTATAATTATTCTTTGTTGTGAAATAATTCTGACCCCTTTTGTATAGCCAATGATATTTTTATTTTTATTTTTTTTATTTTTTTTTTTCTGAAATTTATTGACAAATTGGTTTCCATACAACACCCAGTGCTCATCCCAAAAGGTGCCCTCCTCAATACCCATCACCCACCCTCTCCTCCCTCCCACCCCCCATCAACCCTCAGTTTGTTCTCAGTTTTTAACAGTCTCTTATGCTTTGGCTCTCTCCCATTCTAACCTCTTTTTTTTTTTTTCCTTCCCCTCCCCCATGGGTTCCTGTTAAGTTTCTCAGGATCCACATAAGAGTGAGACCATATGGTATCTGTCTTTCTCTGTATGGCTTATTTCACTTAGCATCACACTCTCCAGTTCCATCCACGTTGCTACAAAAGGCCATATTTCATTTTTTCTCATTGCCATGTAATATTCCATTGTGTATATAAACCACAATTTCTTTATCCATTCATCAGTTGATGGACATTTAGGCTCTTTCCATAATTTGGCTATTGTTGAGAGTGCTGCTATGAACATTGGGGTACAAGTGGCCCTATGCATCAGTGCTCCTGTATCCCTTGGATAAATTCCTAGCAGTGCTATTGCTGGGTCATAGGGTAGGTCTATTTTTAATTTTCTGAGGAACCTCCACACTGCTTTCCAGAGCGGCTGCACCAATTTGCATTCCCACCAACAGTGCAAGAGGGTTCCCGTTTCTCCACATCCTCTCCAGCATCTATAGTCTCCTGATTTGTTCATTTTGGCCACTCTGACTGGCGTGAGGTGATACCTGAGTGTGGTTTTGATTTGTATTTCCCTGATAAGGAGCGACGCTGAACATCTTTTCATGTGCCTGTTGGCCATCCGGATGTCTTCTTTAGAGAAGTGTCTATTCATGTTTTCTGCCCATTTCTTCACTGGGTTATTTGTTTTTCGGGTGTGGAGTTTGGTGAGCTCTTTATAGATTTTGGATACTAGCCCTTTGTCCGATATGTCATTTGCGAATATCTTTTCCCATTCCGTTGGTTGCCTTTTAGTTTTGTTGGTTGTTTCCTTTGCTGTGCAGAAGCTTTTTATCTTCATAAGGTCCCAGTAATTCACTTTTGCTTTTAATTCCCTTGCCTTTGGGGATGTGTCGAGTAAGAGATTGCTACGGCTGAGGTCAGAGAGGTCTTTTCCTGCTTTCTCCTCTAAGGTTTTGATGGTTTCCTGTCTCACATTTAGGTCCTTTATCCATTTTGAGTTTATTTTTGTGAATGGTGTGAGAAAGTGGTCTAGTTTCAACCTTCTGCATGTTGCTGTCCAGTTCTCCCAGCACCATTTGTTAAAGAGGCTGTCTTTTTTCCATTGGATGTTCTTTCCTGCTTTGTCAAAGATGAGTTGGCCATACGTTTGTGGGTCTAGTTCTGGGGTTTCTATTCTATTCCATTGGTCTATGTGTCTGTTTTGGTGCCAATACCATGCTGTCTTGATGATGACAGCTTTGTAGTAGAGGCTAAAGTCTGGGATTGTGATGCCTCCTGCTTTGGTCTTCTTCTTCAAAATTCCTTTGGCTATTCGGGGCCTTTTGTGGTTCCATATGAATTTTAGGATTGCTTGTTCTAGTTTCGAGAAGAATGCTGGTGCAATTTTGATTGGGATTGCATTGAATGTGTAGATAGCTTTGGGTAGTATTGACATTTTGACAATATTTATTTTTCCAATCCATGAGCAGGGAATGTCTTTCCATTTCTTTAAATCTTCTTCAATTTCCTTCAGAAGCTTTCTATAGTTTTCAGCATACAGATCCTTTACATCTTTGGTTAGATTTATTCCTAGGTATTTTATGCTTCTTGGTGCAATTGTGAATGGGATCAGTTTCTTTATTTGTCTTTCTGTTGCTTCATTGTTAGTGTATAAGAATGCAACTGATTTCTGTACATTGATTTTGTATCCTGCAACTTTGCTGAATTCCTGTATCAGTTCTAGCAGACTTTTGGTGGAGTCTATCGGATTTTCCATGTATAATATCATGTCATCTGCAAAAAGCGAAAGCTTGACTTCATCTTTGCCAATTTTGATGCCTTTGATTTCCTTTTGTTGTCTGATTGCTGATGCTAGAACTTCCAGCACTATGTTAAACAGCAGCGGTGAGAGTGGGCATCCTTGTCGTGTTCCTGATCTCAGGGAAAAAGCTTTCAGTTTTTCCCCGTTGAGGATGATGTTAGCTGTGGGCTTTTCATAAATGGCTTTTATGATCTTTAAGTATGTTCCTTCTATCCCGACTTTCTCAAGGGTTTTTTTTAAGAAAGGGTGCTGGATTTTGTCGAAGGCCTTTTCTGCATCGATTGACAGGATCATATGGTTCTTCTCTCTTTTTTTGTTAATGTGATGTATCACGTTGATTGATTTGCGAATGTTGAACCAGCCCTGCATCCCAGGAATGAATCCCACTTGATCATGGTGAATAATTCTTTTTATATGCCGTTGAATTCGATTTGCTAGTATCTTATTGAGAATTTTTGCATCCATATTCATCAGGGATATTGGCCTGTAGTTCTCTTTTTTTACTGGGTCTCTGTCTGGTTTAGGAATCAAAGTAATACTGGCTTCATAGAATGAGTCTGGAAGTTTTCCTTCCCTTTCTATTTCTTGGAATAGCTTGAGAAGGATAGGTATTATCTCTGCTTTAAACGTCTGGTAGAACTCCCCTGGGAAGCCATCTGGTCCTGGACTCTTATTTGTTGGGAGATTTTTGATAACCGATTCAATTTCTTCGCTGGTTATGGGTCTGTTCAAGCTTTCTATTTCCTCCTGATTGAGTTTTGGAAGCGTGTGGGTGTTCAGGAATTCGTCCATTTCTTCCAGGTTGTCCAATTTGTTGGCATATAAGTTTTCATAGTATTCCCTGATAATTGTTTGTATCTCTGAGGGATTGGTTGTAATAATTCCATTTTCATTCATGATTTTATCTATTTGGGTCATCTCCCTTTTCTTTTTGAGAAGCCTGGCTAGAGGTTTGTCAATTTTGTTTATTTTTTCAAAAAACCAACTCTTGGTTTCGTTGATCTGCTCTACAGTTTTTTTAGTTTCTATATTGTTTATTTCTGCTCTGATCTTTATTATTTCTCTTCTTCTGCTGGGCTTAGGCTGCCTTTGCTGTTCTGCTTCTAGTTCCTTTAGGTGTGCTGTTAGATTTTGTATTTGGGATTTTTCTTGTTTCTTGAGATAGGCCTGGATTGCAATGTATTTTCCTCTCAGGACTGCCTTTGCTGCGTCCCAAAGCGTTTGGATTGTTGTATTTTCATTTTCGTTTGTTTCCATATATTTTTTAATTTCTTCTCTAATTGCCTGGTTGACCCACTCATTCGTTAGTAGGGTGTTCTTTAACCTCCATGCTTTTGGAGGTTTTCCAGACTTTTTCCTGTGGTTGATTTCAAGCTTCATGGCATTGTGGTCTGAAAGTAAGCATGGTATAATTTCAATTCTTGTAAACTTATGAAGGGCTGTTTTGTGACCCAGTATATGATCTATCTTGGAGAATGTTCCATGTGCACTCGAGAAGAAAGTATATTCTGTTGCTTTGGGATGCAGAGTTCTAAATATATCTGTCAAGTCCATCTCATCCAATGTCTCATTCAGGGCCCTTGTTTCTTTATTGACCGTGTGTCTAGATGATCTATCCATTTCTGTAAGTGGTGTATTAAAGTCCCCTGCAATTACCACATTCTTATCAATAAGGTTGCTTATGTTTATGAGTAATTGTTTTATATATTTGGGGGCTCCGGTATTCGGTGCATAGACATTGATAATTGTTAGCTCTTCCTGATGGATAGACCCTGTAACTATTATATAATGTCCTTCTTCATCTCTTGTTACAGCCTTTAATTTAAAGTCTAGTTTGTCTGATATAAGTATGGCTACTCCAGCTTTCTTTTGGCTTCCAGTCGCATGATAAATAGTTCTCCATCCCCTCACTCTCAATCTAAAGGTGTCCTCAGGTCTAAAATGAGTCTCTTGTAGACAGCAAATAGATGGGTCTTGTTTTTTTATCCATTCTGATACCCTATGTCTTTTGGTTGGCGCATTTAATCCATTTACATTCAGTGTTATTATAGAAAGATACGGGTTTAGAGTCATTGTGATGTCTGTATGTTTTATGCTTATAGTGATGTCTCTGGGACTTTGTCTCACAGGGTCCCCCTTAGGATCTCTTGTAGGGCTGGTTTAGTGGTGACAAATTCCTTCAGTTTTTGTTTGTTTGGGAAGACCTTTATCTCTCCTTCTATTCTAAATGACAGACTTGCTGGATAAAGGATTCTTGGCTGCATATTTTTTCTGTCTAGCACCCTGAAAATCTCTTGCCAATTCTTTCTGGCCTGCCAAGTTTCAAAAGAGAGATCAGTCACGAGTCTTATAGGTCTCCCTTTATATGTGAGGGCACGTTTACCCCTTGCTGCTTTCAGAATTTTCTCTTTATCCTTGTATTTTGCCAGTTTCACTATGATATGTCGTGCAGAAGATCGATTCAAGTTACGTCTGAAGGGAGTTCTCTGTGCCTCTTGGATTTCAATGCCTTTTTCCTTCCCCAGTTCAGGGAAGTTCTCAGCTATGATTTCTTCAAGTACCCCTTCAGCACCTTTCCCTCTCTCTTCCTCCTCTGGGATACCAATTATGCGTATATTATTTCTTTTTAGTGTATCACTTAATTCTCTAATTTTCCCCTCATACTCCTGGATTTTTTTATCTCTCTTTTTCTCAGCTTCCTCTTTTTCCATAACTTTATCTTCTAGTTCACCTATTCTCTCCTCTGCCTCTTCAAGCCGAGCTGTGGTGGTTTCCATTTTGTTATGCATTTCGTTTAAAGCGTTTTTCAGCTCCTCGTGACTGTTCCTTAGTCCCTTGATCTCTGTAGCAAGAGATTCTCTGCTGTCCTGTATACTGTTTTCAAGCCCAGCGATTAATTTTATGACTATTATTCTAAATTCACTTTCTGTTATATTATTTAAATCCTTTTTGATCAGCTCATTAGCTGTTGTTATTTCCTGGAGATTCTTCTGAGGGGAGTTCTTCCGCTTGGTCATTTTGGATAGTCCCTGGCGTGGTGAGGACCTGCAGGGCACTTCCCCTGTGCTGTGGTGTATACCTGGAGTTGGTGGGCGGGGCCGCAGTCAGACCTGATGTCTGCCCCCAGCCCACCGCTGGGGCCACAGTCAGACTGGTGTGTGCCTTCTCTTCCCCTCTCCTAGGGGCGGGATTCACTGTGGGGTGGTGTGGCTCGTCTGGGCTACTTGCACCCTGCCAGGCTTGTGATGCTGGGGATCTGGCGTATTAGCTGGGGTGGGTAGGCAAGGTGCTCGGGGGCAGGAGGGGCAGGCTTAGATCGCTTCTCCTTAGGTGATCCACTTCAGGAGGGGCCCTGTGGCAGCGGGAGGGAGTCAGATCCGCTGCCGGAGGTTTGGCTCCGCAGAAGCGCAGAGTTGGGTGTTTGCGCGGAGCGAGCAAGTTCCCTGGCAGGAACCGGTTCCCTTTGGGATTTCGGCTGGGGGATGGGCGGGGGAAATGGCGCTGGCGAGCGCCTTTGTTCCCCACCAAACTGAGCTCTGTTGTCAGGGGGCTCAGCAGCTCTCCCTCCCTTTGTCCTCCAGCCTTCCCGCTTTCCGAGCAGAGCTGTTAATTTCTGACCTCCCAGACGCTAAGTCGCGCTTGCTGTCGGAACACAGTCAGCCCGGCCCCTCCGCTTTTGCAAGCCAGACTCGGGGGCTCTGCTTGGCCGGCGAGCCGCCCCTCCGCCCCGGCTCCCTCCCGCCAGTCCGTGGAGCGCGCACCGCCTCGCCGCCCTTCCTACCCTCTTCCGTGGGCCTCTCGTCTGCGTTTGACTCCGGCAACTCTGTTCTGCTAATCCTCTGGCGGTTTTCTGGGTTATTTAGGCAGGTGTAGATGGAATCTAAGTGATCAGCAGGACGTGCGGTGAGCCCAGCGTCCTCCTAAGCCGCCATCTTGCCGCAACTCCTAGCCAATGATATTTTTAAAAAACCATACCTCAATCTCTTTAAGTTGGTTGAAAGGGAAAAAAAATCCACTAATTTCAACTAGAATATTAATATAAATAATTCCTAAATATAACCTTGTCCCAAGAAATATAGAATACATTATTAATCATGGTGTCCCTCTAGCAATAAAGAAATGGGACGAAAGAAAAATGTTTGATGAGGATATCACATATATTTTTGTAAGTTCTGGCACAGCCATTTGTATTTGCCTCTCTAGGCTCTTTACTGAAGAGAATGCAAGGGCCTCTGGGTATAATAAAGAGACTGAACTAATATAAAATTCTGTTTGAAACACTTGAGTCATTTGGAACCAATATATGTTGTCATTATCCCATTCTAGTCTATCCTCATTCCTGTCCACCCTCAATTACTATAAGTAAATGATACAGTGTTAGGAAAACTAGCCATAGCAATTTCTGTAGCATAAAGTACTTAATGTGGCTCCCCATAAACTCTATCCCTGAAATATGTAACTCAGCTTCCTTTAGTCTATCTTTCAACTGACTGTAATGTAGCAGTTGACATAGCTACTCTGTATTAAAATGCATGGTGGAGCAGGGCTCTTCTTTTACCAATGGTTTGCATTATTCAAGGGTTGGAGGTTTGGAAGTAATTTGCATTCTTTAGAGAATACTCAATAAGAATATATATTTCTAAACTGATTGTAATGCATCTATGGGGAATAACTGCTTGAAACTTAACACACACACGCATACACCCTCACCCACACAAACATACATACACAAAGTTAAAAAGACGTAAAGGTCTTAAAGGATGGAAATAGCCCTCAGAGCAAATGAGGCTGTTATTCCCCAGGTTGGAGCACTGAAAGAAGCACTGAAGGTTTAGGCCTTAAAAGGCTAATGGCACCAGCAAATATTTTAGAGTCTGACAGTTATCAGGTACTATTCCAGACTCTTGAGGATTAACGTCTACAAAAGAGAATCAAAATTCCTCCTCTCAGAGGACTTTCATTCTAGTGGATGGAAATGACATTCAACAAATAAATACATAATACAGAATCTGCTAGGGATATGAAGAAGAAATAAAGCAAGGCAAGAGTAGAGAGAGCAATGGAACATGTTTGAGTGCTAATGCAGACAGGGTGGACAGGAAAGGCTACTGCAGTAAAGGGCTATCAAAACAGAAATCTGATGAAAATGAGATTGTAAGCAATGCAACTTTAAGGAGGAGAAACATTCTAGGCAGCAAAGAGTGCAGTCTCTGAGGCATATAAGCAAGACTGGACTTCTCAAAGTATAGCAAGAACAGCAGTGTGGACAGAATGGAATTCACAAGGGAGAGAACAGTTGAAGGTGAAATTAGTGAGGTTATAATGATAAAGATTACAAAGCCATGATTAGGGTATTAGAGTTTGTTCTAAGTAAGATGAGAGAAGTCTTTGGAGAGATATTCAAGGAGATGTGATTCAAAGGGAACTATATTTTTAAAAGGTTACACTGACTAGTTCACAAAGAGTAGATTATAGGACAACAGGAGTGGAAAAAAAAAGAAGACCAGATAGATGAAGATCTGGGCAAAATATGAGGCTGACGTGGGTTGGAATTTAGAGGTAGAACTGGCAAGAAAGGCCAGGCTTAGTATATAAAGGCTGATCTTATATGATGTGCTGATGAATTGGAGGTCGATCAGGTCAGGTAAATAAAAAGTAACATGTTTTCTTTCATGGGCACTTGAGTAAAGGGTGGTGTTGTTTATCGAAATAGGAAAATAAAGGAAATGTAGATCCAAAGAGCAGAGTTAATCAACAGTTCTGATTAATAGATATCACAGTAACAATGTTGAGTAGGCAATTGGGTATATACCTGAGGTTCATGGGAGATGGCATAGGTGAAGACATAGTTTTAGAAGGCATCCATTTGGAGTTGACACATTTGTTAGGATACGGTCTAAGCTGCTATAACAACAAAATCCAAAAATATAGTGATTTAAATAAGATGGAAATATACTTCTCTGTCATATAAACATCTAGCAGCAAGACACTACTCACCTTACTCTTGGAATTAGTTGTACTTCTAACTAGGTGACTTGGTTTGAGTCACCAATCCTAGGCCAAGCTATTGCTTTTTTTTTTTTCAAGCTATTGCTATTTTAAAGAAGCAAAGTCTTTTCCTGAGTTGACCCATAGAATATCTCTTTGTCCTCAAACCGAATTCACATTTATAGTCAATCCCATCATCTAATTTAGTATTCCACTGCCACAGTCCTCAGGTATCCAGATTATGTGTCAGTGTGGTGCCAAGCACTTGCTGGATTCTGACCACACAACAATAAACAGAAGAGATCTGGTCCCTGCTCTTAGAACAAAATCTACAGAATAGACAGAAGAAACAAGTAGTAACATATAAAGTGATGTGGGTATACAGGGGAAGTAGAGTGTTCAGAAAAAGTATCTAGAAGGAAAATGCTATTCAGCTCAACTCCCAGGTTTTAACTTGTGGAAACCTATGACTAGATTACAAAATCCTTTGTTTTCTAACTTGAGACATTCCTATACATTTCATATCTGGCATTTTCAACAAGCGCTAGTTCCCATCATTGAATACCACCCCACCTGACTCAAATGAGTTCCTTGCTTCTTCTCAGAACAAAAATTTACCTTGAGTATTTGAGAAGGCAAGGGGTTATATTATAAGGGGTCAACAAATTATTTGTATACCATTACAAAGTATTTGTATACAAAGGGTACCTGTATACCCTTTCTTTATACAGATAATTGACCTCAACCAAATAGAGGTGTCTTTTCCACAGGCCACACTGATTGGTTGGAACCTCTGTAGTATTGCTTACTAAGTATTTTGAATATCACCCCCAACTTACATGTAGTACTTACAAAATCTATAAGAATGCAATTATAATTATCAGATGCAAAATCACGTAAAAGCTTTAATAAATTCACAATAGCTATTTTATAGCATGTGGTTGTTCAATAAAAGGATGTTTAAAAGGGCAAATATTGATTCTGCAGTTTACATCCTTGCTTTCTACACTCTAGTGTTCCCATGGCAGCTAAAGTGATATTGTAAAACTAAATCTAGATCATGCATTCTGTTCAGAAAATCTAATGGCTTCTCATCTCACTCAATGGCCTATAAGATCCTGCGTGATCTGCTCTCACGCCTGCATTCCTCATCACCTTCCATCCTTCCTTGTTCTCATGATTCCAATTATAGTAGATACGGTGCTATTCCTCAAGCCAAGTAAGTTACAATCTCAGGGTCTTTGGCATAATTCTACCCTAGGTTCTCTGCGGTCACTGTTCTCTCTCCCTGGAATGATTTAGCTATCTTTCTTCCTTATGTTCTTCTCATCATCTTCCCAGATACGTGAGTGGACACTGGAGTGCCACTCAGATCCCTTTTACAGGCTGGTACATCCATCCTCAGCTGCTACTAATGTTGACTGGATGAGAACTCACAGCTACCCTTGCTTTATACAGATAATTGACCTCAACCAAATAGAGGTGCCTTTTCTGCAGGCCATGCCTTACCACTTCTGCCATAGGTCAATTGACACAAGCTACAAAAGGCCAAATCCTACCTCACAGTGGGACGACTTCTGCAGTGCAATTTACATTCCAGAGCTTCCTGTGGTTTACCTGAAAGTTTCCAGCTGAGACCACATTCTTGCTGAGCTTTTTGCCCAGCCTATCCCTTCTGAGAACACCACCCTGTCCCTCAAATAAACCTTTTGAAAAAAGTTCTAGAGGTACCTAAGACAGATGTCTTCCCTAATCAGCATACAACTAGGCACTTGCTATCTCCCTTATCTTGCTTTACTTTTTACATAGCACCTATAGCCATATTGAATAATATATTTTTGTAATTCCTTTTGTTGTTGTTCATTAACTTTTTCTTCCAGTGGCATGTAAACTCCATGAGGACAGGGGCTTTTTTTATTCACTACTATATTACCAAGCCTACAAAACTATCTAGTTCATTACAGTTAATAAATATGCATTGTTAAATGTATGGATAAATGTAATAGAACAGTGAGTTTATTTTATTTTATTTTTTAAGTTCATTTGTTTATTTTTGAGAGAGAGAGAGAGAGAGAGAGAGAGAGAGAGAGAGAGAGACAGCATGAGCAGGAGAGAGGCAGAGAGAGTGGGAAACAGGGAATCTCAAGCAGGCTTTGCACTGTCAGCACAGAGCCCAACATGGGGCTGATCCCACGAACCCAGGAGATCATGACCTGGGCTGAAATCAAGAGTTGGACGCTTAACCAACTGACTCACCCATGTGCCCTGAATTTATTTTATTATTTTTAAAAGGACGTCCTATTCTTGAAAACATTGGGGAACAACAGTCTGGATTAGTTTTATCTGCAATAAAGAAAGATTCTGTTAGGGACTGTGTGCTCTATGTCCCTTCAAACTAGGTCAACACTGGAATACTGATCATTGATATAATATGTTCTTATGAGCTAAGAGTTAGTTCATTAACATACTCTTCCCAAGGCTTGAAATCTTTAAACTCAAAGTTTTTAACCTTGTTATATTCTGACAGTAATTAAAATTCCCCTCCAAATTTCTTAATTAGCCTTTGTTTCTTAAATAAGAATTTATTTTTCTGTTAATCAATATTTTGAACTGAGATCTTCAAAGCCCATATTGAAAATGAAAATGTATATATTTAACAATAAAAATCATTAAATAAGGAAAAATACATTGTAACTATACAACAGCCAATGTAAGTAAACCTCACTCATATTCAGTCAGAGACAGTCCCTAGAATTCTAGAGGAGTTTCTTTAAAATTGATTTTAAAATAAGGTAATAGCTGTTTTACTACACAGACCCTATTGGCTGTAAAGCCAGCAAAGGACTACAGCTTACATCTGAGCTCCTTCATTAAGGAAACACTGCAGCTGGATATGACATACCAAAAATATTCAAATATCAAACTATGGAGATTCTGGCTGACTTTCTGCCCCTTCAGTTCATAAGCTTTCTAATAGAACTCAACCTTGATGAGTGTTTGCAGAAAATTGTCTGCATTGTCAACTACAGTCCACAAAAATGACTTGAATAATTTGACTTTTACAGATTTTAATAGTCAGAAAGGATCTGAGATTGCATTCTAACTCCACAGAAGTCTTTTCCTTAAGCAATAAATAAAGTTTGATTTAATTTTTTCATAAAGAGGTTTCTGTGGTCATGAAAGCCTGCTGTCTATGCCATTCAAAATGAAGAAATATTCCAGGGGGAGAATCTCAAACATATTCAAATAAAGACCTTGTAAAGATCTTTCATTCTAATTTGGGAGTACATAATGAATACACTTCTTTGCAACTAGCATTTAATACCAGTGCTTTTATGGTTTATGATGTAACATTTGTTTCTTTTTATTCAACAGAAAAGGTCAATGTGACTAATAATTACAACTACGACTCTGAGAGAAGAAGACTGTAATTAGACTATTTTTCAACAAATAATAAAGTGTCAGAAAAAGAAAGTGAATCCTTAGTGTCAGCAAAACTACTTTACATATATACAGGAAAAGTGATTCTTTCACACAGATGCATACTTCGGGTGACCTTCCAATAATCTAACTCAAATAATAAATATGCATTAAAAACACTATCAAGATATTCAAACTAAAGCAATGGTTCTCATCCAAGGGTGATTTTGCCTACAAGGTGATTATTGGGCAATTTTGAAAACATTTTTGATTGCTACAACTGGAGGAGTACCATTGACATCTAGAGGGTAAAGGCCAGAGATGCTGCTAATAAACATCTTATGATTCACAGGAGAGCATTCCACAACAAAAAACTCTCCAGACCCACACACCATGTTGATTTTGAGAAACTCTGAGCTATGTCATAACACTTTCTGATTCTGATAGTAATAATTTTTAAAGTATCCACAGTTATTATAGTTCTATACTGAGGTGGTTGTATACTAACATTTGAGAGACATTTTTTAAAATTTTTGTTTGTTTTGGGAGAGAGAGAGCAAGCAGGGGAAGGCAGAGAGAGGGGGAGAGAGAAAATCCTAGGCAGGCTACACACTGCCAGGGCAGAGACCTACACGGGGACACAGGGCTCGATCCCACGAACTGTAAGACCATGACCTGAGCCATAATCAAGAGTCAGTCACTCAACCAACTGGGCCACCTAGATGCCCCTTCAGTGACAATTTGCAGCTGTTGTAGATTAAAAGAAAAGAATTAAAAAGAAAAAAGAAAAAGAAAAAAGAATGGGGGGTGTTAGACTTCTTAGAACCCAGAACTCTGAGATAATACTGGGATTCCAGACACTTAAATGTCATGTCATTGTCCTTTAAGGCTGTATAAGTTTAAGATTGTCATAAGAAAAGTGCCACAGTCGGGGTGCCTGGGTGGCGCAGTCGGTTAAGCATCCGACTTCAGCTCAGGTCACGATCTCGCGGTCCGTGAGTTCGAGCCCTGCGTCGGGCTCTGGGCTGATGGCTCAGAGCCTGGAGCCTGCTTCCAATTCTGTGTCTCCCTCTCTCTCTGCCCCTCCCCCGTTCATGCTCTGTCTCTCTCTGTCCCCAAAATAAATAAACGTTAAAAAAAAATAAAAAAAAAAAAAAGAAAAGAAAAAAAGAAAAGTGCCACAGGCTGGATGGCTTCAACAGCTGAAATTTATTTTTTCACAGTTCTGGAGGCTAAAACTCCAGGAGGTTTGTTTCTCCTAAGACTTTTCTCCTTTGTGTGTAGATGGCAGTCTTCTCCCTAAGTCTTCACATGATTTTCCCTCTGTGTGCCTGTTATCTAATCTCTTCTTCTAGTAAAAACACTAGTCATACTGGATTAGAGTCCACACCAATGACTTTCTTTAAATTTAACTGACTATTTTAAGCCCTCATCTCCAAAAACAGTCACATTCTGAGGCACTGAGCATTAGAACCTAAACATATAAATGCTGAGTGGGACACAACTCAGCCATTAACAGGGGCATTGGCCTGTTTTTGGTCCAGAAGTCCTCCAGAGAGAGCACATCTAGCAGTCATTGTGCAAGCTTTCTAGCCTTTCTACTGCACTAGAGAGCAGGAAGGCATACACAAGCGAAAAGTAAGCCTTATCTGAATCAACCCATAATTTTTATGAAATGACTGAATTTGCCTCAAATTTTTGCCAGAAATAGTTACAGGAACTCAAAAGAAACAAAAACCATAACTTTGAATCACAGAACTAATTTGCATATATAAAACATTTCCTAAAGCAAACCAGAAATAGAAGAATGAGTTTTATGCAAGAATTATGTTGGCCATGTTGCCCAGAACACCACAAGCAGAGACCAGCACAATATATATTTGTTTACTGATACTATCAATGGAGAATATCCTTTAAAACTATATATACTCTATGGTAGCATGCTTATAAGTTGCCTCCTACCCAGTCTCCAGACTTCTCTCTTACTACTTGTTGTCATGCATTTTATGATTCAGCAACAACAAATTATCAGTAGTCACACACTCAGTTTATACTGTTTCCCTTCTCTATACAATGCCCTATTCTCTCCTTCCCTTCCCACATTCCCAACTAACCCTTCCTACTTCAAAACTGCACAAAAGTAACTTAGAACATTTCTTTTTAACAGAAGGTAATATTTTTAAACAGACTAATTTAAACTTGATAGGTCGTACTGAAAACAAAATATATATATGTATGTATAGGTGTGTATATGTATATACGTACATGTGCATATGTATAAAGCCACATGTTCAAAAATATATGTATATGTGTATATGCATATTAATTTATTCACAAATATTTATTATCTATTTTGTGTTAGGCCCCTTGTTAGGTGCTAGATATGTGATAACACAAGATATGCAATATTCTTGCCATCAAAGAAAATATATGATTAGAATATATTATAGAATATGTGTAGTAAACAGTAGCTAGCTCTCTTTCTTGAAAAGACAAATGGAGGCATAAAGCCAGTAAGTAAAGCAACAAGCAAAGCACTGACTTTTTTTTAAAAAATAGCATGTAAACTTGTTTTCTTCAAATAATTCTATTTAAATAATTTTTTTTTGGAGGGGATCATAAAATCAAGGTAATCATTTTAAACTCACTGGCATTCAAAACAAGTTTTCTTGGAATTTTGTGATTAATGAAGCAAATATTTTATGTTTCTTAAGAATGATGCATAATGCATGTATTTAATTTAATATGGATTACTGACAACTATTCAGAGTGGGCAATTAAAGTTCCCATTCTGAAACTAAAAATGTGGCAAAGGAAAAAGCACTACATCAGCAGAGATTGTGAATTTGTCCAGACACCCATGCCTCTCCCAACCCCAGCTGAGGGTGTGACTCTACAGAAGGTAGGTAAGCAATTTGAATCCTAGATCCTTTATCTATAACACGACAAAGTTGACTTAAGTGATTAGCATTTCCACTGAATTCCAACAAATTTCTATATTTTGATGAAAAAACAAATATTTGAAAATCTGCTTTTACCAAGTTTTTAAACTTGTTCTCTATATCAGAATTAGATACATAACCAAACCTCATATTTTAGAGGTCGGTAGTGAGCATATGACTTCAGGTTAATTGCTGTTATAAGGTAGCATAGTGTAAGATCTTTGAAAGTTTTGTCAATAAAATAAATTAATAATTTATGAAGTAAATTATACATATAAATCTTTACTAAGATTATATATGCTAAGGTCATAGCAACCTCTGAAAATGTTGTATGACCAATTAAACAGTTAAAGTTTCATAATTTTTTTTTAACGTTTATTTATTTTTGAGACAGAGAGAGACAGAGCATGCACGGGGGAGGGTCAGAGAGAGAGGGAGACACAGAATCTGAAACAGGCTCCAGTCTCTGAGCTGTCAGCACAGAGCCCGACGCGGGGCTCGGACTCACGGAGTGTGAGATCATGACCGGAGCCGAAGTCGGACACTTAACCAACTGAGCCACCCAGGCGCCCCTCATAATGTTTTGTCTGTCAGATAGATTGACACAAGTGGATTAAAACATGGGAAAAATCTTCACGTAGTTTAATCTTCCTCTGTTTTTCTGTGTTTAACTGTATCTCAAACTATGCACTATTTATATAGACTAGAAATAATTGAGGGGTAATAACTGATCAGCTTTCCTCAGCAGGACTTTGACCAACACATTAAATAAACTTGTTTAAATAAAGCAAATCCATAAAAGCAATAGAATAACCAAAGGAAAGATTGTAAAAGGTGGTAAAAACTAATGGCACTTGAATTATTATAGAACAAGAATAAACAAGGGAGTATGTGAAGAAAATAATTGAGAAAAATAGGTGTACTTTAAAATTACTTTGCATACAACTAATAGCCAACATTCTGGTTACTATCTTTAAATATGCAGAAAATAAAAGATGTATCTGCATCATATTTTACATTTTAGTCATGAAATTAAAAATGAGTGTCATATTTTAGATCTTGACTGTATATCCAGAGGAGTGGAAACAATATGATAAAAAAAAAAATCATTGGCCCAAAAAGCAAAACCATCTGGTAAAGTCATGAATGACTGAGTTGAACAGCAGGGGAGCCTACTGATAATCATTTTTGCAGTTAATTGAGAATTTTGTAGAGAATATATTAAAGAGTAGTAGTGCAGTGACCCAAATAAATTGCTTAAGAAAAAAAGTCAAAATCAGTTAACAAATATTTTATTCCTAACAAAATTGAATGCTTTTAAGAATTAGTAGGGGAAAAAATGCGTTTGTTTATTGCTTTGATGGAGCCATTTCCTCCAAATTTTAACGATTCTCCACTGAATTGTGCTTTTGATGAAATTCCAAGAGAATAGGAAAATTTCCTATGTCCTACTTTTAGTAAGCAAGAGATACTTGTTACTAATGCTTCAATTCTGAAACACAGAAGGATAAAACCAATCCCTAGCAATGAATACTGTGAAACTTTCTTTATAAATTAGTATTTTACACTGCTAACTGTCCTCAAGAAACCATTCTTTATCTCTCTCTCTTTTTTCTTAAGCAATAGAATGCTGTTATTTATAGCTTATGTGGAGTCGGGACACCCAGCTACAGACTTGATTTCCCATCCTTCACAGCAGGTATGTGAGGTCACAGTGTTATGTCTGGGTCAAAGAGGATGCAAGCACAAATAATATGTATAACTTCAGAGTAACTGCCTTGAAGATAAAGTCATTTGTTCTGAACTTCCTCTTTTCCCTTGCCTCCAATCCATGTAGAATAGAACAATATCCTAGGTGATGACTGAACATCTAACTATGTCATTATCCTATGAGAAAACTATACCCATGAATGATTTTCTGTAGTAGACCTATTCCAGCTTTGACCTCTCTCTTCTGATAGAATATGAAAAAATTACTTTCAATCTTATTTAAAATAACTGTAGTTTTGGTTCATTTGTTATAAAAATTTATCTTGTACCTCATCTCATATAAAAATTTGGTAAGAAATGTGAGAGACTACAATAATAAAAACTCAAAATATTTGTTATTGATTTAGCAATTAGGTGAATGGTGGTGAGGAAACAGGGCTAGTGACCCATTTTATTCCTAGGAAAACTAACAGGAAACAATGCAACCTGCTATGCACTGAATGTGTCCTCCTCAAAATTCATATGTTGAAGCCCTAATTCCCAGTGTGATGGCATTTGGAGGTGGGGTCTTTGGGAGATAATTAAGTCATGAGGATACAGCCCTCCTGAATTAGAATAATGCCCTTTAAGTGGAGATATGAGAAAAATGGTCTATCTTCACCATGTGAAGATACAACAAGAAGACAGCCATATGTAAACCAAAAAGAGAGCTCTCATCAGAATCTGATCATGCTAGCACCGCAGTCACAGATTTCCAGCCTCCAGAGCTATTAGAAATAAGTATCTTTTGTTTAAGCCACTATGATATCTTACTACCACGGCCCAAACTAAGATACAACCTGTGAGAAAACAGAAAGCAGGCAATGTATTTGCTGAGTCTGTTGCTCTAGAAAAATGGATTGGAAGACTATTTCTAGTGGAAGCAAAGAAAGTATCAAATAGTTTCTGGGAGACCTGGCATGATGAATGCCTTCACCACAGATGTTAGACTCTTTTTATTCAATTTCAAAAGGGGCACTATATGTACATCTCTCTCAAAAAACGATATTTTATAATTATAAGACTCTTAAAATCATCTGTCAGACAAATCCAGATGTCAAATAAGTTAAAACCTTCAGTATTCAAACCACTACTCAAAAATAATTTATACACCTGGGAAATCAAAGTTAATGATTCAGAAAGTATTTCTGAATGTGCCATTATATGCCCAAGATGGTACAAAGTCTTGAGGCCATAGAAAGGATAGGATACTGTACCTACAATCAAGGATATTTCACCCTTGTTGAAAATACAAAATTAATCAACTTTAAACAATTAAAGAAACATCTGCTATTAACAATCAATGCTTCTGGTTATAATCTGATTAAAATTATTAGTGTTAATATGTGATTTTCTAGTGAATAAAAAATAAATGACTAAGACATAGTTCTCATGAAAAGAAATTATAATGTAGGATAGGGATGGGGAATTAGTGGTGGGATAGGGAAAAGAAAAATACAAACATAGTCTTACACACAAATACAGGAATAAATAACATAGAGCAGATGTCAAAAAACAATAAAATGTTATGTCAGGTCCATAGATAGATTGGGAAATTATAGGCACTAAGACTGGTCTTTGAAGAATGGCTAGGAATAGAAAACATTTACTCATCCATCCATTCAACATGTTTTTTGAACAGCTTTTATTATATACATGTTATGTTCCAAGTATTAGGCTCCTGTTCGTGGCCACAGAATGTTCACTGACCAACAGATTAGTTCTGCAATGCAGTTCCTCTGGCCAGATGCTGAGAAGACTCAGGTAAATCAGAAGGTATAGCCCTGCTCTCAAGAAGCTCATAGCCTAGAGGGAACTAAGTGAAGGAGAGGGAGAAAATTGCTGATAAAGATGAGGCAAAATGATGATCAGAGTCAAAAAAAAGGATTGAGTCAGGTGAGGAAGGAAGCAGTATAACCACATTCTGACAAATTAGGTGAAATACAGAAACAGAATAGCATTCAACAATTACTCTTATCAAAGACTGGTAATAATATATTATAAATAAAAATACAAATAATGTTGGAGAAACCCATTATCTAAGAAGTAGAATTAGAAATTACATTTTTTTTTTTATTGAGCAAGTACTTCTGGTCCCACACTCAACCTCCATAGGTCAACCAAGTTTTGTTTTTTTTGTTTGTTTTTTGTTTTTTCCTAAAAATGCTAATAATCGCATTTAGGAGAATTCCATTGACTAAAAGAATTTTCCATCTTATTATGTTGTGAATGATCTCATTTTATTTATTTATTTTGTTTGTTTGTTTGTTTAACAGGGCCTATGTATTATGATCAAGCAGTGGAGACTTTCCTTCACATACACAACTTGAAAGCCCTACTTGCACTGTAGCTGGAGTAAAGCAGACATTCGAGAGGGTCACCAGTTTTCTCCAGGTCTTTGATTCTTGTCTATTTCCTCACCTCATGAACCCTGACTACTGACCAAACATAAACCTTGCAGAAACAGTCCTCAGAAAGCACTATTCTGACAATTATCAAGATAAGATTACACTAACAATCCTGAGAAGTTGGCATAAAAATGAGTTCAACCTTCAACTTCAAGTTTTGCAGAATTTAAATACAAAAACTGTTAACCCAAGCCAAACCATAAGGAGACATGTGTCTCTCTCCTCTCCTCTCCCAATAAGACACCAATCTTGTTTCAACCCAGGAAGTTAACCTGGTCTTTAGATGCTCCCAATGTACATCAGCTAAGTAAAGCCTGTATCTTTTCTTTGCATCACTTATATTTGGATAGCACAGAAATGTATTGATAAAGTTCACCCACAAAACAACATTTAACATGTGATCAGTGGCTAACAGAGAAAGATGATCTGCTTTTCTCTGTTTCTATAACAGCAGATGGCTGGCCATGTAAACAAGTCACTCATTTGAAATATCTGAAGATGAGGACAGTTATACCAGTTAAGGCAAACTTCTTAATGTCTGAAAGTATGGCCTACCTTCTTAATGCTTGTATACAAGCTTGAGGATGCTCAAGATCCATCCTCATTTCAGAAACAAGAAACTCATGGCAAATGCCAGTTGCACCTTAATTGTTTTAGTGTCTTCTCATAAACCCTAGCACCACAGCCAGATCCCACTCCAGAGTCACAAGAAGGATCTTCAGAACTTTATTTTCATTATTTTTTTTCTTTTGAGAGACAGAGACAGAGGGTGCAAGTGGGCAAGGGGCAGAGAGAGAGAGAGAGAATCCCAGGAGGGGCAGAGACAGAGAGGGGGAGAGCAGAAAGAGGTGGAGAGAGAGAGAAAGGTGGGGCTCACCCCAAGTGGGGCTCATGTTTACCCAAAGCAGGGCCCGAGCTCACCCAATCTGGGACTTGACCTCATGAGCTGTGAGATCATAACCTGAGCCAAAGTCAGATGCTTAACAACTGAGCCACCCAGGCACCCAATTTTCATTATTTTTCCATTCTGTTGAAAATTATTTCTACTTTTCCCTGTGAACCTTTCTCCTTTAAGGCCAGAGGATAATCTCTCATTTCTTTTGGATCTCTAAGTTCACTCCTCATCACAAGGTGCACCTTATATCATTATCACATTGTGTATTTAATTTAACAAATATTTCCAAACATTTATCACAGGCATTATAGAAGATGAGGCACTGTGAGATTTAGAGGGGATTTAACACACACAATGAATTTAAGGAGCAGAAAATGGAGACAGAAATGATGACATCTTGGGCAAAGGGAATAGCACTAGCTAAAGCACCAGGACTTAAAAGCCAGCAGTGCCTTACTGAAAAAGTACTCCACTTCGGCCATTTCCCTGAATATTTATAAAGATAAAAGGAAAATGAAACAGTAAAGGTCATTTTTTTCCCAAGAGTCCTGAGAAGTTTGCATGCAGTTTAATAAATAATGACAAATGAATGTTTTTGAGAAGTGGTTAGTAGGTAAGATCAGTGTCTTCATTTTAGAAGATTAATATAAGTCATGCACAGAAAGAATTGGAAAAGGGTCATGAGAAAAAGAGACCAATTAGGAAGCTCTTGAAATACAGAAAAGAGAGAAACCAAAGGATTGTCAGAGATGTAAGCCCTGCAAAAGTTGACAACTTAGATGCTGAAAAAGAAACAGAAACAGAAAACGGTTTTGGATTTTGGCCTGAATGACAGACAGAACATTAGTCTTATTGGCAGAGATAAAGAAGACAAGAGGGAAAGCCAATCATGATAAAACCATGAGCTCTTTTTCAGGTATGTGTAAGTACTCAGAATTTAGGTCTATATCGAAGAAAATTACTTCTGTATTGTTTTCTGTAATCTGGTCTTTCTCCATAGCCTTATCCATTTCTGATCAGTGACTGGGGGGAAGATAACTAAATGTGCAGTCTAATTCAGAGATTCATTTGAAGACAGTGTCTCTTAGATACAATATGCTCCAAAGACTGACCCTTACTTCTGGGGGGGGGGGGGGTGGAGTGTGGGTTTTTACTTGTATGATATGGGAGAAGAAACATAAAATCTGCACTTTCTCCTCTAGCAGTTTCAGCAATGCCCTTTGTCCTCCTAGATTCTGGTTGTTCTGCTCTCTTTTGATGCTGAAGTCTATGGCTAATACATTTTAGAGGTCATGCTTTTGGCACAAACACTGCTTCTTGTGGTTTTCATGCCTGCCTTTACCTTCAACCTTACTGTAGAAACCTCAGGTCTGCCTGAAACTTTTATCTGGCCCTGATTAGAATCATTCTGTTTATAGTCCTCACTTGGTCCCAACAATAGTGACCCTCTTCTGGCAAGATCCATATGAGAACCAAGGGTGCCTTAGAAAAGCTAATCCTCAGAAGGATTTTTAATCTTAATAGGTTACACTGGCCAGTTCACTTTGAAACAGTTGTGCACCAATTTCTTACAAGACCCTCTACAAGTATCCTCCTCTTGAAGTTTCAAATGGGAAACGGGTCTCCCTTTGACTTTGCTAATATTTTCTCTATTCTAATGTACTTTCTAAAGCCTAGAAAAAGGAAAATGTAGACCCACAAGTAGCGGCTTTATTTTCCTCTCTTTCTTCTTTCCAAAATCCACTAGGCCAAGACTCCATAGAGGGCAAAGTTATGCTCTAGACGTTACAAGAAAGCTCTGAAATGACTACTCCAAGATGAGTTTATTTGCAAATATGGGGAATGTAAAAATAATGGAACCCTTCTCTCTAGAATAGCTACTAGTTTGATTTATCATTATGAGAGGAAACTGCCAACACTAACTTCAATGCCAAGAAACCTTCTTTAAAACATACTTCTTTATTCTTTTCTCTTTTTTATTTTTTGGGCACTTTTCCTTTGCATTCCTTCTGTAACAAATCCTAATCTCTCCCAGGCATATTATTGCCTTAGGCAAACTAAGACAATGGTCTTGTACTCTGAAAGGCAAAATAAAAAAGTACATCAATAATTTTCAAAATATTGCCCCACTGCACATGTTCAGTTTAAACTACCTGCAGAACATTTAGGAAAGTAAATCCCCCTTAGTAATCCAGACAGATTTGTTTCCCCATTTTAACTTAGAGTGTAAGCAATGTTCTAGTTTTCATTTGGCCTCTTACTATGATTAATCATCACTAATGTAGTTTGGCTGTAAACCAGGAGAAGTTTTTATACCTTTAAGCCCATTTAGTTTAAAGAATATACTTGGTTTCTTGGAAAATATGACAAGAACTTGATATATCCAATCATAATTTTTAAGTACCAAAAGTCCCATTACTCAACCTTATTTAACAATGGTAACTATCTTGTCATGCCAGCACTATAAATACTAGTGGAGAACATAGACAAACAGGTAATCAAACCTGGAAAAGTCAAAAGAGGAACCACAGGAGATAAATAAAAACAGTCACAGTCAAGAGTCAGATCTCACAGATACCAAGGTCAAGGCAAACACAGACCTAGAACCAGATACAAGAGTCAGAGCCAAAAGCAGCAGGAGAGAGGACAGACTGTTCATTAAGCCAGCTGGGACATGGGCAGGTTGGCCAAGAGACGAAAACAGCAAAAGGCCACCAGGCATCAGGGTAAATTAGTTTTGGGAAGCCATGGGGATGAGATAAGGATTTGGGATTGATATTCTAGTCTTTTTGTTCTCTTGGAACTGGTGTGGATAGCTGACAGGCAATGATCATTCTTCTTGTGGCTGAGGCTACTGCTCACATTTGCCTCACAGTAATCTCTCTGGAGACTCTGACATCTAACTGGGTAAGTCAGACTGGACTTGAGAAAATAAAATTTGAGATCCATATAATAGAGGGTCCAGAGTGTCTTCAGGTACAGATAACTGTTGGAATGGTAGTACCTTAAGCTGAGGGGTTTATGGAGATGGAATCAGAGTTCAGCAGAGCATGAAGGGAAGGTTAAGTAATTGTCTGGAACACTGAATTGAACCTATGCTGCCTGTGGATATGAAGATTGAGGATACAGGAGTGAGTCAAATAAGATGTAAACTGGCAAACTGGGTTGTGTTCAAGCTGAAGCAGTAAAAATCAGGAATCCGAACAGACTGACAAGAAACTTCTAGATGGCCTCAGTATCAGAAGATTTATATTTTTAAGCAGGTTATTTTTCATTTAGAAAAATTAAAAATATATTTTAAAAATGGTAAAAGTCCAATTTCTACTTTATATAAGGACAGGACAGGTTTTATTTGTATCTAAACAACAGTACCTCATTAAACTCTTTCAGTGATGGTCGATGTCAACTCAAATGTCATCACTGAGCTCTTGAAATTCAAGTTAGCAGGAACTGAGCTCTTAATAGAGATCTTTAAGTGTTCTAAAAGTATTTTAACATTTATATAAATGCCACTTTTTTCTGAGTTACTGTCAAGGATATGAAGTCAGATCCCTTCCTCTACATACTTGTTACGTTTTCTTTTCTTAAGCCATCATTTCATATAGAGTATTTAATGATCTCCTTCATTCATCCAACACCTATTGATAAGCATTCAGCTCTGCTGCAGAAGCTGTAAAGACATATGACATATAGTCTGTGATTTCAGCATTTGCAATAAATATAATTGGAGATTGGAAAAGATTATATGTGAATGTTGCTGAATTCCATTTCTTCTAGAAAAGTAGACAGGTGTCAGGATTAGCAGCAGGTTTTAACAAAAAAAACCAAATCACACAGCCTCCATAGTAGCAATTAAAATTCCAAAGGGTCAAAACTGTGTACATTGACAGGAAAAGGTTAGACTAAATACACAGAAGTGTAAACCTTCTATTTGCAGTTCAAAATGAGGTCTTTCAAATTGCTGAAGTATCATCAGCATGAGGTCCTTTATATGATGTGAAGAGATAGAGGACTTCCTTTATTTCATTTATCTTTTATAAAAGCATTCATAAAGCCCAATTATAATTTTTATGTTTGGTTGTTTATGTAATGCCTGATTTTCCCATTTGACTGTGGGTTTCATAAGATAGATACCACATCTGTGTAATTCATCATTGCATACTCAGTTCCAGAAAATATCGTGGACATGGAAGATAGCCAGTAAATATTTATTGAATGCAGAGCATTTGAGTAAAATTTTGGGACTGTAAATATTAGACAAAGTAGGCTCAAGTGAGCTCTCCAAATCCACAGTAGCTGGGATTATGTTAAGGGCAATGCAACTCTTGCTGAGTTCAAGGTCATCTTTATTTTGAGAAATATCAAGAGACCAGATTGGTTTCAAGGCCTCTAGGAGACTTTGATCCTTTTCAGGTCACCCATGACAGTAAGCACACAGGCATTTTCTGAGGGACCTTTGAGATAAAGAACACTTTTGAGAGCAGAGGGTCACCCTTGAGATTCTGCCTTGCTACACAGTAACAAAGTCATTTAACCAGACAGCTTTGTAGAGGGTACCCAGTCCAGACTATTCTATGCTGAGTGAGATTTCGTTCTTCCATAGATCAGCATATTCGGGTCAATGAACTGCCCTTCAAATTCTGAAGCATTTTCTAGTCCAATCTTGTTGGGGAGTAATGCATTCTTTCCATTTTATATTCCTCTTTCCATTGTCTTTTAGCACTAAGTTTTTATGTACCCTTCTAGAAAGAGCTTCAGACATCCCAGCAGGGGGTTGTATTACACATAAAATCATTGCTTAATTGACATCAGTTTTGGACCCCTGCCATTTGTTTATAACTTCTCGTTTTTGCCCTTCAAATGAACTGTATATAAATAGACTCAAAATAAACTCATTATGGAGTTGGAAGTTGAACATATGTCTGAAATGTCACAGCATTCTTTTCAACCAATGTAAGAGTATCTATGGATTACAATTTTTATTTTCAATAATAAAAGCTTTTCCTTTGAAGCTAAGTTCTGGCATTTAAAGCACAGCTCAACAAATTTTTGTTTGATACAGAAACACCATTTTTAAAAGTCTTATTTCCTGCCAATGTGGTACCACTGGGAATTTTATAATAGTTAAATGACACAAATATATGTCATAACTCTCTTAGCACAAATAGGTTTTTTAAGAGATCAGCACCAATCTTTAGCTTTATTTGCCCATATTGCAGTGTCAATGGTAACATAAATCAAACATTTTCTAAATATATATGAGTAGATAGTTCTCAGTATAAATGGATTCCACAAATAATTATGAATGGAATTGCCTTTTCTAGGAAAGGAGAAACTGAAATGTCTAACATTAAGAAAAAAAAAAAAACAACCTTTGAGTTAAGACAGTTTATGCTTTAATTTCAGAATACTGGTTAATTTGTGATCCATATACTTATATTCAAAGATGCTTTGCAAGTTGAAGTATTTAGATTACTTGGATTTGTCTCTATGTTGCTTTGATAACAAATACCACCAAAATCCCAGTGGCATATAAAACATAAAGTTTCTTTCTCACTTAAAGTCTGCTATCCAGGCAACCTTGATGTTGTGGCATTTCCTTCACAACTTCCGGTTTCAAACTTTACCAGAATAGGTGAGCATGGAAACCACAATACCAGTTCCTAAGTAGTTAAGCCTCACAGTAATTCCTATCATTCCCATTCACAGGCTATTGAGAAGGACCAGTTATATAGTCCCACCATGCAAAGGGGCCATGAAGTGTTCTCCATAACTTCAAAAAGGTAAGGAGAACTGGTGACATTGATGAACACTAATAATGCCTAACTCAAAACTCCATTGAAGCAAGACAGATTTAACTTAAAGCTACCCTTCTCTGTACAGGGTTGAATAATGTTCCCCAAAGTTCATGTCCACCAGGAACCTCAGAGTGAGACCTCATTGTGAAAAGGATCTTTGAAGATGTAATTAGTCAAGATGAGTTTATACTGGATTGAGATGGGTCCCAAATTCAATGACTGATATCCTTATAAGAAGGTCATTTGGAGACACAGAAAGGCATGTAGGCAGAACACCATGTGAAAAAGGCAGAAACTGGAAGTGATGGTTGAAGTGATACATTCAAAATTCAAGGAATAAAATGGATTGCCAGCAAACAACAGAAATAGACATGGAACAGATTCTTTCCCAGAGCTTCTAGAATGGACCAGTCTTGCCAACATTTTGATTCCAGACTTCTAGCCTCTAGATCCATGACAGAATAAATTTCTGTATTTTAGGCCAACTAAGTTGTAATAAGTTGTTATGCCAGCCCTAGGAACTAATAAGCCACCCCCAAAACAAGGTGGCAGGCAGAGAATTTAATCACTTCTTCTTCGTTCCTGATCTCCGGACACATGCCAGAGACACTGTCACACCAACTCCTCTCCAAGACTTGCCTTTATTTTAACAACTCATTATTTTGTCTTGAGAAAACAGTCATAAAACATGTTATACTGTATCACCAAAACTCAAGAAGACATAATTTAATGACTGACAAAAGGATCAGCCTGCTCCCCTTATGCTAATATTCTATTAACATATTTGCTCTGGAACTCTGGAAATTCATGAAGAATTTGATGTCTTCTGGAAAGCTAAGGACAATTGAAATAGTACTAATGATCTGTACAGTTTCTTGTATTTTTGCTGTTTCAGTAGCAATGAAGACGTTAGGCATATTGAGTTGGGGGCTAGAATTACAGTTAAACACTTAAAAGAATGTTAGAATTTCTGTTCCAAGGTCACCACTTAGAAATTTCACAAATGGCTAAATCAGGTGCCAAAAGTAGTTTGTAATAAAAACCAGGTCAATGGGAAAATAGAAGTGAAGTACGTAAATTATTTTTCCTTTTAAAGATGTTAAACACCCTGTAAGATACCATCTCGCTTCTTATGAAGGATACTTTATTCTCTACTAAAGTTGTAATCTTCCAGTAATAGATAAAATCATGCCATTTCCAAAGTGTTTTCAGGATATTTTGATTTTCTAGGAACACTTTTCCCCTTAATGTTTGCAATAAAACGGAAAGGAACCACAAAACACTGCAATTTCTATTACATC
The DNA here is from genome assembly GCF_016509475.1 of Prionailurus bengalensis. Lineage (NCBI taxonomy): Eukaryota > Metazoa > Chordata > Mammalia > Carnivora > Felidae > Prionailurus > Prionailurus bengalensis. Next base: position 110,054,708 of record NC_057358.1, read on the forward strand.
AATTTATTGACATTAATATTTAGTTTCACTTTGTAAGTGCAACCACCTTTGAAGCATGCTTATTGTTCTTTGCTGCATCTTATTTCAAACTCATTTCTAACAATGTTAGTATCTGAGCTTTTGTGGCATATCTAGTTGGTGGAAGAAAAGTCACTGAAATGGTCTATTGCAATACTGAAATTATACCAGGCATTATCTCTGTAGTACTGCCATGACAGTCATTTACATAGTAACTCGGAGGGTCTAATTCACTTCAGTAATGTCCTATGATGGCCAAGAGCTGATGTATGAGCTCTGTATTGGGAATTACAATCAAATATATCATTTTAATGTACCCATATGGATACATATGTAATTCTGAAATCCATAATAACTAGTATCATATTATGAAACCTAGAATTTCCATGGTTATATTCCCATCAAGCCCACATGGTTTCCCTAATAGTGTAGTTTCTTTTAACATTGTAATACCCAGACTGGAATAGATTGAAATTATTCTTCGCCATGATTGTTATTAAGTGAAACGAGAGCATTAAAATGAGTATCCCTGAGAAAGAGAGATCAGCTTTCTGATCTCTCTGTGTAATACAGTGTTTACTTGTTTTGAACTGTGGAGACCAGAGCCGGTCCCAGTTTTCTTTATATAATTCACATAACTAGGCGATACATATTTTCTCCAATTTACACAACAATCAGCTGTTCTTCCATTTTTTCCAATATTTCACTCAAGTGAATGCTGGGTATTTTTTTTTATCACTCAGTAGAATCTAAATTTTACATAACTCCTGTATAAATATTTACCAGGAAGAGTTTTCTTTAAAAAAAAAAGATTTTCTTTCTACATTATGTCCAAAATTTACTCTTATATTTGGTTTACACTGTGAGCTTTTATCTCTGATTTTTATGTAATGGGTTTGAATATTGTCTGTTTGATCATATCTCTGCCTCATATTCCCACTATGAAAGAAAAATCCTTAAGGTCAAGAATGACTAACAAGATAGAGTCTATGCCTCAGCATTGTAGGACTTTTTTTTTTTAATCTGATGATCCTAATGACAGTGATTGGAGTGATAATGGTAAAAATATCTGGCTCCTTGTTTGTTGATTTTACAAGATTATAATATGACAAAAGTAAATGTAATTATGTTTGAGTGACCTCTGTACTCCCTTACTGAAGAAGGCACATACAGTACCTGACCTCCTAAATCTTACAGTCTAGGGAAAATTACAATAAAACAAAACAAATATATTCATTTGGAGATAAATATCTCCATTCTTTGCAGATAGATCAATAACCTGTCCTACCTGTGCTGCTTGTACATTAACCAAAGATAGTCTTTAATAAAATGTTTATTTCTTCCCATTCCTTATCCAATCATTCACTTTGTTTTTAATTTTTTTAGTGTTTATTTATCTTTTAGAGAAGGACAGAATGCAGACAGGGGAGGGGCAGAGAGAGGGAGACACAGAATCCCAAGCAGGCTGCAGACTCTGAGCTGTCAGCACAGAGCACGACTTAGGGCTCGAACTCACAAAGGTGTGAGATCATGACCTGAGCTGATGTCGGATGCCCAACCAACTGAGTCACCCATGTGGCCCCAATCATTCACTTTAAATTTATCTCCATACTGTTTTATCATACCAATTAAGTGCTCTTTGGGATTAAGTAAGTAATATCTAACAGTAAAACAAAATTAATATATACTATATAATTTAATTTCTAGTGTGCCTATACTATTTTTATTCACCCTATGGCACTCTTAGGCAAATAATAGACCATCTACTGTTTAAATTATATTTCAACTTCCAAATGTAGTTAAGAGGAAATCAAGAATAAGAGTTCATTTTTCTCAGGGCTCTGAGCACAACCAACAATGTTAGCATGAGTCAATGTTAAATACAATGTGATAATATTAGCATTTACTACTTCATGCTATGTGGCTAGCCTATGTACTCAATCTATTACACTGCCATTTTTGATGTAAAACACTTTTGCACAGCCTTTTAAATGCATTAAAATTCAAATTCAAATCATCAAATATTATGTTTCATAGTGTTTGCCTACTCTTAATCTGCAGCATGACAACTAAAACCCATAAAATAGTGATGTAAAATCTATAATTAAAAGAGTTATTTCCCTCTGAGATTTGACTAATATTATGACAATCTGCTTTCTTGTTACCATACATTTTAAATGGAGTAAGTGATATGTCTTGTGCCAGTATTTAAAACTGTCTTTTGAATTCTTTCCAAAAACAGTTATTCTGGCTCAGCCTTAAAGACAAAAACATTTAGTATATTTATTAAAAGTGATGTTAATATTCATATTAGTTGAGACTCTTTCAGACAGCTGATGCCATTCTGATATGTCTTTGTTAGAAGTTTTTGGTAAAACAATGCATCATCTGAGAGACTGGGAAATTTCATGGAATATCAGACTTAAAAAAAATATTTTTGAAGATAATAAATCTAATTTTAGTGTTGGATGAGAAGTGGAAAAGAAACTAGAAATATTTTTACCACTGAAATCCAGACATACGTGTATTTTTTTCTTTATAGTAAGAAATTTAAAAGTAGAAAAGTAAAGATTGCTAAATACATTTAAAAGTTGTCAAAAATGAATTTTATTATGTGATCATTAAATTCAATTATTGCTTCTTTTTATTCTAAGGATTAAAATTTTTAAGTATATATGAGTTTTAATTACTGAAATTATTGCCCTAAATATTCTCTTTTAAGAGAACAGTAGATTTCATTTCCATTTGGATGGATAAAAAGCACAGAGAGAATTACTGTGTCAACAAGGAGGCACAGAAGAATAAGCATTCAGTATGTTAGGACTGTTGCAGACACCTTGGCCAAATCATTTCCCTTTCTATGAGGACACAGAAAATGAGAAATTGATGCAGTTGCTCCCACAATTATCCAGCTAATTGGAGTCAGAGCCTGGGAATGCAAACCCAGAAATCATAAGCATACATACCAACAACAGCCTGCTCCTAGAATATCAGCAATTAAAAACCCTAAGAGTTCATACTTACTAATCTTTCTTTTAGGGAATTGTCTCACTTACTAGCTAATGGAAATTTGAGAGGAAACATCACTTTTAATAGGCACACATATAAATCATAACTAGAGCACAGATGTCAAAGGTCTGCTATGAAATGAGTTGCCATATTGAATCTTGTCTTATGGACACAACTGAAACATTTTTGGATGAAATTAGAGCATGTCTCTTAAGGTTGTCCAGGACACTAATCATGCAACTTATATTTATTTTTCCTTTCTAAATTTTACTGTCTTCATTTCAAAGATGATGCAAGTTTGATCCACAGTGAGTGAATAGAATTTTTACAATAAGTATGTCCTCCATTATTTAACAAAAGATCACTAATCTACTTCCAAAAAGGGCTAGAGCATATTGACATCTCTAAAACAGAGATTCTGGTCTTATCTATGTATAGTACTTAACTAAGTTAAAACAAACAAATAAAAAGAAATTTAAAAAAAAACAAATGAGATTCTTGACCAACAAAAAACAAATTATTGGAATATTTTCCTGAAGACAGAGCTATACTGAGAATAAGGAACTCAGCTATTAACTAAATTTCTGACATGAGTAGAAAAGGGCATCATGATATATCCACACATTTAAATTATCATTATAAAATACCTGTCCTTCAGGACACCTTCAGCATGTCCTTCTGTCTGAACCATCTTATTTTTTAAGATCTGACTAGCACAACTCACAAAAGCACAAGATAACCACTCACAAACATAAACATAGCTATGTATGCCTCTCCAGATTTTCCCCTCCCGCTTCTCCTATTCTGTCACATTTTCATTATCTCTGGTTTTTCAGCAAGGTTCACTCAAATATTCAAAGCAAGAGCACTCATCTTTTGACAATACAATTTGACCAAGAACTATGTTCAACTTCAGATTCCTTTCAAAGATGATCCTGCATCTCTTCTTGTTACCATACACCACAACTACACACAATGTCCACCCAACAATTCTGTGCAACTGCCTAAAATCCTCCTCACTGACAGTATACAACAGAGTATTATTTCTGTGGATCAAGCTGACCCCAGAGTTTCATCTCTCCTGGAGCAAAGACTGGCAATGTAGCACTAGTCCATTTCTTGGAGCTGGTACACATCCCATGAAGTGTAAACAAGAAGCTTCTATTCTGTCTTTCTGCATTCTGTCTAGAAATTTTGCTCAAGAGATACAAAGCATGAAACAATGGACAAAGAGTAGCATCTACGCAGTTATACTAAAATTCCTCTTGCGAGAAATAACATGTTCAAGAAACATTAGATTGTTATTTTTGAAAGGAAAATGGACAATTGCCACAAATGGGAAAACGCAAGTATAAGCAAATGCTAGTTGGATGTGTTTTATACTGAGTTATCAACTATTCAAGTGTTTTGCAGGTGTGACCTTTAAAAATTGAAGGGTAGTGTTATATCAGTTCTTAATGTAATTTAATCACCTAGGTTGTTTTACATTTGTGGTTCATTTAGTCCAATATCTCAATATGTTCACATATAGTTACAGCACTACAATAACTAATACATAATGATAACTACCCATTACTAAAAAAGCTTTAAAATTTTTATTTACACTATTTTCACATGAAAATTAAAAGGTAACACAACAAATTATCCTTCCAGCTTATATAGAATAGTATAATTAATTATCTAGATAAACTCATTCCTATAGGTTCTGAATAGCTAAAGTAGTATTTTAACATCAGTTTCCAAATATTTGAAAACACAAAAGACTAGATCACGTAAGGCAACACTTATAAAGGGGAGGGAAAAGCATCAATTCTAGTAGTGTATATGCCACACTGAAAGTGTGTGAACTTGGATAAATCATCTAAATTCCCTAGGCATCAAATTTCTTAATTTTAAAAATGAAATAACACTTTGAGTTTAGTTTCACAGGATTGTGTGGATCCAGTATAAACAAGGCTATGAAGATGTTTATAAAACATTAAAGAATAATATCATTATCAGTTTTTAATGACTTCTATTTTGTTTCCAATCTTTATCTCATTTTTCTATTTGAATGGGCAATTCCATCCTTCATCTTTATTCTATATGTTTCATACCTTGAGCCCTTACTATTGCACAAGTCAGTAATTATTTTTTTCTCATTTTTCTGTTGAGACTCTCCAGCAATGAATATCTAATAATTCTCTTCCTGACAGAGAATAAACCAAAAACATGCAGATTATTGCTATTCTTTGCTCTTCTTCATCATCTGACTTAGGCAATGACCAGCATACTCTAAAAAATATCTCCTAAAAATTGCATTTTCAAAGACTCTTTAAGTAACTCACATATGAAAAGAACACCAAAAGCATCTAGAGTCTTGAAGACTTCCTTTCACACTTCCCTTGGTTACACTGTTTCAGTGAAATTATTAACCTCCAAATCATTACAGAAATAAAAGAGCTGGGAATTATTTAAATGGTAGAACTCAAAGAACAGCCAGTGGAAGGGATGTAAATTGGTTTATAGCACAAAATTAATTCTTGGTTGCACTGACAGAACTCTCCTAAACTTCAAATTACCAAATATAAATTCAGTGAAGACACATAGGTTTAACATCTTTAGTTTCATATATTTTTTTAGTAGAGCCATGAAAATTAAAACTGGTTGCAGCAAGTGGAAATAGATTTTTTACCACGCCAACAATAAGAAGCTCCCATGAGAATCTCAGAAACAGAATGTCAACAGTATGAAAAATTAAACCACAAAAACTAATTCCAAAGCATATTTGTGGATGTGATCACAAGACAGGACTATGAGCCTGTGGCACTTTTAAATATAAAATTTTGTGGATGAACAGATATGAGTGATTATGAATGAACATTGTTCATCTCTACGAATGAACATCTACATCTCTACTTGCCAACCTATTTGTAAGACAGAAAAATATCTGATAATCTTGATGTGTATGCACTTAATGCGTGTCAGATGGACTATTTAATATAGTGTTATATAATATTGTCAAGCTCATGATAGTTATCAACAGAAAATAATAAAATGGAGTTTCTAATAATGCTAAAGGTACAGTGATACTCAAGACTATGGGATAGCTTGCAGTAAGATTCACTTTCTCCACAATAAGACCTCTTTAAACCTTTCCCCAATAGTATATCTAATCAAAACAAAGTTCTTAAAAATAAGTTTTTCCTTAATAAGGCTTATCCCCAATTTAGAATAATAAAGCCTATAATGATGAATAACAAGAACATTAAAATTATCACCATATCTGTTCATTTTACAAATTAAAAAAAAAAAAAAAAAAACAGGGGTTCCTGGGAGACTGAGTCTGTTAAGTGGCCAACTTTGGCTCAGGTCATGATCTCGCGGTTCATGGCCTTGAGCCCCGCATAGGGCTCTGCACTGACAACTCAGAGCTTGGAGCCTGCATCCCCCTTCTAAAAGATGAATAAACATTTAAAAAAAAAAAAAAGGCCCAGACTGATTTAATGACCTTAATGACCCATCAGACACCATGTAGAAAGCCAGATCTAAGAATCCTATCACTTCTCAAGCCCAGTGCTATTTCCATTAAAATTTGCTGCTTCAAATTTTGTGTTTTATTGTTTAAAGATATTTGGTTATATTTATGAAAAATTACCCTACAAAGATAGTGTTTCTATTTCTTTATCTGAAAAAAAACCCTTATTTCTTAATTGGTAAATTTATTTTCATAAGCATTTTACTCTTTCATTTTATTATTTCTTTCCTTTTCATCTCAGGATTAACTATTATTAAAAGACCACTAAAATATTTTACTTTTCAGAATGTTTTGACCTTTCAATAGCTAATTTCCCTGCCAATGCTATACATTTTCAATATATGTCCATGATTTCAGTAATAAATCACTTTTATTAAAATCAGTGATTTTAACAAGTGAATTAAATATCTTAAGATTATCTTGTTGTCTTCAATATGCAGAAATAGAATACAAACTAAAAGTGGCATGTCAGTTTCTAACTCTCTTTAAAGCAGTCATTCTATATTACCAGTTCAAGCCCCTTCTTTTTCTGATATGCATGACAGACGATAATGTGATAGACATATCCCCACAATTATATGCACAGTTATACAAAATTCACAAGAGTGTTTATTTACCCTTCTCTCATCAACTTAAGGAAACATACAAGAATGCAAGCCAGTGACAATGATATTGTTAAGCAATCAGCCTTAAATCCTTTTAAATTTACTAGAAGAAAAGCATTAATGCCCATACTTTAAGTATTTTTAGTTACAAAAAAACTTTCAACACACCAAACAATGATTGTGATACCCTAGGATATTCTGGCATTCATATATAGATAATTATTATCTAGAATGATAGTAATTTGAGGGGAGAAAATAGGCAGCACGACAATAAAATCAGATTATTGTTGAATACGTAAATATAGTGTCAGGACACAAAATTAATTTTAGCCAGTAGAACATTTCTGCAATGTCTTATAACACAGAATGTGGGGACGAGTACTGGTTAAGAGCAGCATCCAGGCTCAGAGTGTCTGGATTAGAATCCTGGCCCCATCATTCAACAACTGGGCAACTCTGGGGCAAATTATTTAAGTTTCATAGGCCTCTGTTTCTTTTCTATAAAACAGGGATAATAATAACATCTGTTACATGCAATTGTCATAAGGATTCAAAGAAATAACACCTGTAAGCATTTACCACAGATTCAGGCACACAGAAAGCACTTATTACAAATGTTAAGTATAACAAGTTGACTGCCCTCTGACTGGGCAGCTCTTTTTTTTTTTTAATTTTTTTTAACGTTTATTTATTTTGGGGACAGAGAGGGACAGAGCATGAACGGGGGAGGGGCAGAGAGAGAGGGAGACACAGAATCGGAAGCAGGCTCCAGGCTCTGAGCCATCAGCCCAGAGCCCGACGCAGAGCTCGAACTCACGGACCGCGAGATCCTGACCTGAGCTGAAGTCGGATGCTGAACCGACTGAGCCACCCAGGCGCCCCTGGGCAGCTCTTTATTTGGAGTTGAGATGGGTGATAAGCACTGTGCCAGCAAGTTCTGTGCTTTCAACCTTGACTTCACTTCTCAAAGTGAGAAACATTAAGCCACTAAACAAAACAAAACAAAAAACTTCAGAAAGAATTAGAAGTTCCTTTGTATTTACTTTTATAACTTTGAAGAAAGTTCATCCACTAAATATAATGATTTGGAAGAAGAGATTTTTCTAAAATTCAATTTAGGTTCATTTTAACAAAAAATAATAACAGTAGCCAACAATAGCTATAATTCAGGATGCACTTGACATAAATTATCTCATTTAATCTTCACAACAACTAAAGGAGATAAGTACTCCTGATAATTACACTTTACAGCTGAGGACAATTTTGGCTGAGAGAGATTACAAAACAGTCTCTAGGCCACAAAGTTGGCAAGTAGCTGGCTTGGGTATAAATTAAATCCATTTGACTTTGTGTAACCTTAAGTTAACTACCTAACTGTTCTGTGCCTCAAATCTTCCCAACATCAAAATATGAGTAATTATAATACCTTCCTCATAGAATTTTCATAAAGAGTGAGTTCGTATATGCAAACTCCCAGGACCAGGTCTGACACTGTATCACAATTATAATTCTGGCTGAATTGAGAGCAACAGTGACCAAGATCTTTACTTCTATTGAAGAAATACCAAAACAGATGTGATCGTGTGGGAAGATTTCCATCTCACTTTTTATCAGTGGTAACACATCAAGTTGGCAAGATAAAGTCTATACTCGTCATAAGCCAAACACGACAGAGAACTGAGTAGTCAGTACATGTAGGACACCACTTTGGGACTCCTCAGGAACTTTGTAGTGACTGAAGGGAGGGGGGAATATGTCCTTTTTCTGTAGACTGGACATCGAACTAAAGACATTTAGGTTTAAGTGTGATGTGGCCTGAGGACATTTGGGTCATAGATATTTTATGACAATTTAATCATTCCTACTAATGAAGAATCCAACCGTCTACTGCATGTAAGCTTATTGCTAGAATGTGACAGCTATCCAAGATGAAGAATTAAGAAACACAGTCCCAAATAACAGCAGAACATACCGTTGCCAAGAGTATATAGCCAGCCCCAAAAGCCAGCAGCATTGCTTAATAGGATTATGTTTAATCTGAAAGAACACCACTAGAGATAACATAAAACATCCAATGTCCTGAAGTGGCAGTGAGATTATTCAACTCCTGGACTGGAGGAGCTTTTAATCAGGGCCCCTGGAATGCTCCAGCAATTTAGTACGTTTAAATTGGTTTCACTTGGATAGATCCAGATTTGTGTTGCAGATGTTATCCCACCCAAATCTCCTGTACAAGTTCATCAAAAAGGGTATCATGCCTAAGCAATCTGGAAATTTAAAAAGAAATAAACTCCAAAGCTTAAATCTGCAAAGAGAAATGTGACAGATAGAAAAGCTTACCAAAGAATAAGCCTGTGCTGGTTTTAGACAAAATAAAAATACCAGAAATGCTAAAGATTATTGCATTTTTGTTTCATTTTACTAAATGATAACATTTTAACATAAAGATGCTAAGTATATACATTGAGACAAAAGTATAAAATCAATACATTCAAAATTCATAAAGATCCAATAGAGATACACACATAATAAGAAAGGCAAAGAGTATAAAGCAAAAGAGAGAACAGGTGATTTTTAGAGGTCAGAGGTTCTACACAAGCAATCTCTGCCCTTAAACTGTACAACAAAAACAATTCACATCTCTACTCCTAAACTGAAATCGGATTTTAAATGCCTATCACCATGTATAAAGTAACTCATCTCACTTCCAAATGGAGAACACTGAACGGGGCAACAATTAGTTGATTAATTATTCATTAGCATTGCCAATGCTCTTACAAGGTTTGAAATACACTGAGCAATCGCCCATATTTTCTCACTTTCACAAGGGCATTTGCTAAGTGCCTATTAAATGAATGTAACTAATCATAGTCTATGTGTGGAAACTGTGCATAAATGTATCAAAATTCAAATCACCACCCCCCATTCAACCCATAAAATCCAGCAGGTGGTCTGAAGAACATTTAAGAACAACTAATCTACTAAGCAACCTCTATCACCAGCTAAATAACTTGCAGCAAGAACCTTAATTATGTGCAGGTGCAGATGATTGTACCCATAATACAGTTAAATGGCCATATCCAAGGTATTAAGCATATGTAATTTTGAAGTGGAGGATAGAAAGAATGGAAACTAACCTTTACTGAACCAAGGCTCTGATATAAAATAACTTACTACATATCACAAAGGACTATGGCAGCTGGAGTTTTAACCTAGGTCAGTGTGACACCAAAGTCTACACTTTCTCTACTTCTCCCCTGTCTTTCCATTGTACACAGCCTTTTAAAATCTACTTTGAGAAATGCCTCTTCTTAAATCTTGACTCAATTCTCCCTTCTGGCTTCCCTGTTCAAATTTTCTCACCATCCTAGTTGCCCTCAATACCTGTAATTATACTTTTGAACGTTCAGCCATGGGTCTTCCAGATTCTTGATGGTATAATATAAAAATATCTACCCCTTCTCCTCTCAAATGTCACCAAAAATCAAAGACCTAGGTCAGAAATTGAAACTCCATCATTGAAAAAAAAAATCTTAGGTGATATTTGTAACCCCAAATCACAAAGTATGATGATGGAAAAAAATATGAGAAAGAGGTAAAATTACTTAGCATCAAGGAGGAAGAGCAATTTTAAGTTCCTGGAGAGTGTGGGTGTTTTGCTGGGCTTGATTCCCGTTTCAGTGTCTCCTCACCTATAACTTGGGAAAATAATGGTACACTACAAACAGCATTATAATAAGAATTAAAGGAGGGGCGCCTGGGTGGCTCAGTCGGTTGGGCGGCTGACTTCAGCTCAGGTCATGATCTCGTGGTCTGTGAGTTTGAGCCCTGCATTGGGCTCTGTGCTGAGGGCTCAGACCCTGGAACCTGCTTCAGATTCTGTCTCCCTCTCTCTCTGCCTCTCCCTCGTTCATGTTCTGTCTCTCTCTGCCTTTCAAAAATGAATAAATGTTTTAAAAAATTTTATAATAAGAATTAAAGGAGAAAAGAAATTTGGTATGGGGTGTAGGGATACCTCCAGAAAATCTCACTGGAGTTCACTAGGTAGATCGAGGCAGACGGGAATGCAGGCCTGAGCCTCATGAGGAATGCCAGGGCTACAATGGTGCAGATTTGGGAGCTAGGGACACATGACTAAGAGCTGAAGCTTTGTGAATGAACTCGGGGGAAGAGCTATGACAGATGGGACAAAAAGCACTCAAGAGATTAAAATTAATTACAATAACATTTATAGTAACAATAATAACTTTTAAATGAGACCTTAGTGTCACACTGGGCTAGCCACCTAACATTCATTTCTCCTTATTTTTGTCAAAAGCCACATTTGATAGATGCTACTGGTCTGATTTTACTGACGAGAAAATTGATAATGTCACAGTAACTTTTTATACTTGTTGATATTATTGTCTTTCTGAGCTATCACTAGAATGCATGATTATGTGCAACTTAGGCTGCATGGGCTGTGTTCTATATTGTGCTGCTAGACATAAAAGGCATTTGAGAGTCAATTGGCCAAGTAAATGCAAGGGATGGATACAGTCCAGCACAGGTGGGCAGTAGCTCAGTAATACCTAGAAAAAAAGGGAAGAGAGTATCTTCAGATGAGAAAGATTTGAGCATGTCCAGACTCTTCCTGGTATATAGTGGTGTCCTGCCCTTCACGAATAAGACTTCATGAAATAACTTCACGCACACATATAAGAGATGGACAAAGACTACTAAGACCCAACTATGTGGATCAAAGTGGGCTATATAGAGTCTGGGTTGGGGAAATACACTAGAAATGAAACTAGAAAAAGCAATTTTTGGCTTAGAAGAAGTTGGTTCCTCTGTCAAATCAAAACCAAATGAATTTGTTTTAGTGGAATTAGTTCTAAAAATAAATCTACTTATATGGTACAGAATTTGAATCATTCTACCTATTTCTAGGGTAGTCAGAGATAAAGAAGAATGTTGTTCAGGATTTTAGGCTACCAGAAGAGATGTAAATTAGTATGCCTATATCAAAGCCACAGACTTATTCTGTCTCCAGACATGAGCTATATGAAATGCACTGATTACAAGGACAAATTTGGAGGGGTACAGTTTTATCACAAATGAGAGGAAATAATTCAGTCTCAGACACACTGAGAGGCCAGTCAATAAGCCTTTAAATGTTTTTCCTTCTCTCCTTTGCTCCTTCTGGTTCCTCTTCCTAATTAAATATATACATCCATTTATTTTCTCCACTATTCATCAAGCCTGCTTTCCAAAAAAGGATTAATTATTCACAAATTGCTCTCAAAAGAGCCAGCTGTTTGACCAAATACAAAAGATTCCCGGGGGGAAAAAAAAAGTCATTTTTCTGTGTAGACATAGCCAAATCGCAATAACCATGAATCACCATGTCACTTGAAATGTAGAAGAACCATTGATTCAAACATCTGGTATAAGTGGGAGCTGTGTGAAAGATGCCTACCTGTCCATCAAAAATTGGGGCTTCCCATTTCATGGGGTGGCAGAACCTAAGCGTAGACTATATTTTCCACTTTTCCTTTCATAGAAGTGTAGCCACATGATTAGATTTCACCAAAAAAAATATGAGTAGCAATGATTTATGCAATTTCGGGGCAAAGGCTCTCAAGAAAATTGGTAGTGGACTCTCAGAGGCCATTCACCAACCAGAAGCATTTGCATTTGGCATAAGTAAAAAATAATATTTGTGCTAAGCCACAGAAATTCTTGATTTTTTTTGTTATTTCAGTAGTATCATGAATATATTTTCTAAACTTACAATGCTATTTGTTTTTGTTTTCTTTTTAAGAAAAAGATTTTGACTGTTAGGAGCAGAATTTCTAAAAAGTATGTCAGGACAGGAAACTTCTGGATGTTGTAAACATTTTTTTTAGAGTTTATTTATTTATTTGGAAAGAGAGAGAAAGAAAGAGCATGTGCACAGGTGAGCAGGGGAGGCGTAGAGAAATAGGGAGAGAGAGAATCCCACACAGGTTCTGCACTGTCAGTACAGAGCCCAATGTGGGGCTCGATCTCACAAACTGTGACATCGTGACCTGAGCTGAAATCAACAGTCAGATGCTTAACCAACTGAGCAACTCAGGCACCTCTGGACATTGTAAACATTTAAATATTCTTGTAGATAAATAAATTACCATTCATTGATTATTTGCCATTGCTAAGCACTATTCTAACCATTTTCCATTTGTTAAGTCAATATAGCCTCACAGTAATCCAATACAGTAACCTCTATCATCTCCATTCAAAAATGGGCAAAATGTGACAAATGACACTAAACAATTTGCTCATGATCATCAAAACACTTCCATACCATCAAGCTTTAACACCTCTATATACCAAGCGTGTTTTTCTAAGACTGTCTACTAAGTACTCCTTTTTAGTATTGGGCAGCAACAATAAATCTTTATCCAGTGAGGCAAGCATTTACAATATAAGGATCAGTTCACCATTAACTTTAGTCAAGTATAGTAAAACCTTGGTTTGCAAGCATAATCCCTTCCGGAAACATGCTTATAATCAAAAGCACTTATATATCAAAGTAAACTTCCCCATAAGAAATAATGGAAACTCAGATGATTTGTTGCACAACCCGAAAATATTCATATAAAAATTATTACGATACTGTAATATAACACAAAATATTAAAGAAAATACAAAATATAAAGAAAAATAAACAAATTAGCCTACACTTACTTTTGAAAACCTTCTTGGCTGGGGCAAGGGAGATGAAAAAGGAGTGTTATTGTGGGGGACAACTTTCACTATCACTAATAGAATCACTGCTATCTATTGGCTCAATGGAATCTTTTTAATTTCCTGCAACTTTAACAAGAAATCTATCCAATAACACTTACTTTTGCCTTCTTTTGAGGATTCTGCAGAAATGTGACATTGCATTGTCATTAAACAGGTTCATTGCCCACACTGCTACAGCCTTATTCATGTGGTGCTTTTCTAAAAAGTTTTGTACTGTTTCCCACATTTTACACACCTCCCTAATCTCATCTGAAGTGAAGGATTCCTCCACCTTTTTCTCTACCTCCTCTGTAGATGAGATGTAGACATAGATTTCTTATAAAATTTTGTAATTTCGGCCACTCACATACCTCATTCATACTTCTCAACAATTTCCTTCTTCCACCGTAATCATCTACTTCTTATTGTCTTTCTTTTCAGCGTTCTTCTGCATGGGGCCATTGTATATGCTCACACAGATGCTGACTACAATATTAAATAAACTCTTGTCATATACTGTATTTAATGTAACTGGAAATAAGGCAGCAGAGGAAAGGATCTGTATCTGCAGGCAGTCTGACCTAGAATGAAGCAAAGCATTCCTAAGCGTACTCTTGTATGGAAAAGCAAAGGACTGTCCATAGGCACTTGGAAGTGATGAAAAATAAACACAGTAGTGTCAGTTGTGGGCACCTGAAAAATCACTGATTTCTGCCAAACACCGCAGCCTGAAACTGAGCATCCGAGCATGGGAGACAATTACCCACAATCCCACAGTGAGAGACAAAGAGAAGAACCATTGGTTCAGTTGTGATCATATGACATTCGGTGTCACGTACTACTTGTTTTTATAAGACATAGCTTATTTATCAAGTTAAAATTTATTAGAAATGTTTGCTTGTCTTGAGGAACACTTGCAGAACAAGTTACTCACAATCCAAGGTTTTACAGTATATTAATTTCTCAAGTGAAAGGTATTTTTTAATAAATTTTAACTTTTTTTAATGTTTTATTTATTTTTGAGAGGCGTGGCAGAGAGAGAGGAAGACAGAGAATCTGAAGCAGGCTCTGCACTGACAGCACAGAGCCTGATGGGGAGCTTGAACTCACAAACAATGAGATCATGACCTGAGACAAAGTTGGACACTTAACCTACTGAACTACCTAGGTACCCCTCAAGTGAAAGGTATTCTAAAATGGGAAATATAAATGTTATTCCCTCTCCCTCTTGGGACTTTTATAAACTCTGATATCTGAGAAATATATAGCTTCTGACAGTATTGATGTGATCTCCTTTCTTTTAGAAGTTACAGATTAAAGAAAGTTTTACATTTGTAAAATCATTACATAACAATGCATCAACAAAGATCTTTCAAGATAGTAGATCAGCAGCCAAAAAAGCATCTCTGTAACTCAATTTAGGTATCCACCTTGGTGAGCCTCATCTTTCTAAGAGGGAGGTTTCAGAATATACTACAGGAAAATACAACTTCTTATTTGAGTACAAATCAGCATAAAAATATGCATTGTGCCTACTTGTTTGTTTTCTTACTCCTATTTTATTTCCTGGTTTATTATTTTCTTATGTCATGCTATTATTTCAATAAAGTTGTTTATTTTGATAGAAATCTCCTCTGAGTTCCTGAAGAGTCTTAAATCTTTGGCCTGTGCTTTGTATGCCCACAATCTTATTGCATTTTCTGAGTATAAATTATCTCTAAGGCACCAGTTCTTGAACTTTAACATGCATAAAAATTATCTAAGAAGCTTATTAAAATACTCTGGTTCTGTTAATGGACTGTATCTAAGATATTCTGATTTTTATGCCTGTGGTCAGGAATCTTCATTTCAACAAATTAAGTTAATTTTAATGCAGGTGGATTGGATCAAAGTTTGAATAAAGGAATTTTGTATGCTATTCTATGCTAATTTAGTTGCACTAAAGACCACAACATAAAAGGTACTGTAAATTCTAATACCTAAAAGCATTCCATAATACTTGTAGGTAATTTTTTTTCCTTCAAATTTGGCAATTTTCATTTTTATGTAAAATAAATAAATAAATTAAATCCCTTAATAATCACTTTCTGCACTCCTGGTCAGGTTGATACAGGAAATGTAATCACTGAAATTGCTGGCTGCCTATATGATAAAATATTGACTTAAGCTTACTACCTATTTATGGATATACCCATCTATTGCTACATTTCCATTATAGGTCATGTGAATAATCAACAGAAATGTATGGGCTTAATTCTACATGGAACAAGACAAATTATAAATAAATATTTCTTCCATTAAACAAGAGAGGTTTAGAGCTGAAATGTATATTAGGGATACTTCAATATCATCAGTTCTGGTAGCACATGAGTTTATATAGAAATACTTTGATAAGGCTCAGAGTAAATTGGAAAGCTATAAATTTAAAATCATTAAGTTGGCATTGGGAGACCTGGACAGACATACAACCTGAATTCAATTAGATCAGTTTAGATAGAGATAGATACATAGATAGATAGATGTATCCTATGTGTATACTTTAATAAAAAATTTACTTTTCATATAACCAGATTTTTTCATGTTTATAGTCCTCCTCAAAGTTAACTTGCTTCCGAAGAGTTTCATCTAGTGATTCATTTTATCTCTGATTCAATAATTTAGTACCTATTGCTCAGTCTGAGGAATGGCAGAGCAAGCATGACTGAAGGTCAAAGAGATAGGAAGTTTTACGTGATCAGGACTGGAATGCAGCATTTGAGCTCCCAAGGAAAGCTGCAGGCAGATTATTTTTTAAATCTTTTTTCAATCTATGTTCAGAAACAAAAGGCATATGATTGTCATATTGAGAAAAGGAAGAATTAAGAGAATAACTACTTCTGTTGTTTCAAGAAATTAGTGAAGCTCAAGTCCCCCAACTTGCATCTCCCACTAAGAAAAATGAAAGGCTATAGCTCCCTGGAACAATGCTCCTTTTCAGAATGGCCACCATTTATTTATTCAAGCAAAAACAAATTCAAAGGGCTTACCAAATATTTCTTCAGCCAAGTATAATATGCTCCCTGAGAGAATTTCTATTATCTACAACTTTTTCTCCATCTCCTTACATTTCCAATAGTACTTCGGCATTCCAATGATACATTAAAGATCTTTATAAATTGATATCTCAGGCAACTTATCCCCAGCCCACCCATTAATATAGCATTAAATGTGTTAGAGCATTATCGAAATATATGGGTTCCAGTTTGTTAGCAAGGCAAGTGAAAAGGTAATGGACCAGGAAAATAGAGAAATATAAACTGCTAGTTGGTGCATTAAGTAAAAAAGGCAAGGTAAGTAAGCTAAGCAAGAGTGAGTGCATGATGCTATACTTTCTCTAATGGCTACACTTAATCTCTTGAGCTCTTGGTTTTTACCTCAACTATGTTGTAAGTTCTGCCTGGTCATGTTATTTGTGTCCTTATCTCTTCTTTCAGATTATAAGGTATTGAAAAAACAAGAATAGCTTCTTGTGTCTCTTTGCACCCTCCTCGGTTTTCAAAAATGTACATGTTGTAGAGGGCAGTGTTGACTGAAATTAATTGAACATGTAAGATTGAAGGTAGAGAGGAATTTCTGCAGATCCTGAACTGTATGTGTAGATAGCCCACAAACTGTTCAAAACAAAAGGAGAGTGATGAACATGAGTGGCTGATTTTTTTGAAATTGAATGTGGTTGTAGAGTTTGAGGAACTCTAAGAACAAGGGATAATGGACTTAATATTAAAGCTTCTTACTGAAACAATGTCCAACATTGGAATAATATGGAAATATGAAATATCTTATGGAAATAAGATGTGTTTAATTAATTGAAATAAGGTAAAAGTAAAACACAGATGCTGACAGACAATACTCATAATAAAAGGAAAGTGACATGATTAGATGGCATGGGTCATAAAGAAAGAGGGATGGATCAGCTCTGGTGTGATATCAATGGTCTGGAAGCAACAGAAGAGAGCATGGAATTTACTGACTTTTGTTATAAAGGTTATAAAACTTTTGTTTTATAAGATATAAAGATTCTTTCATGACAAAACACAACACACTGATACTTGAATAGATGAAATGCAGAACTATGACTTACAGCTCCAAAGGAGAAAAGCCTGCCAGTCAGGGCTACACAGGGGTCACATCCCAGAACAGGGTATAAGCAAGCTGGACTAGTAGGAGGCAGCTTATGTGTGGCTTCTAGTTATGTAGGTTTCTAAGGCTCGTAGTGGACTGGCTAAACTGCATAATTTCAGTTTCCCAGGACAAGAACATAGGGGCTGTCCCCAATTATCGGTAACCTGGCCCTGGGACAATTAGGGTGGGTATACAATAGACCTAGTATGAAAGCTCAATAAAAGAAGTGGTTGGGAGTAGACTTAATTAACTAATCAAGGAGAAGAGGTCAACTTCTATCCAGGACTTCAAAATTAGGTTGAGATAGCTTAACACAAAACACAACTGTATTATGATCTTGACTAGTGAGTTCAGGGCAATGGAGAAGCTTCTTTCCTTTGCAGTATTAAAATTTCATAGTCAGGGGGGCGCCTGGGTGGCACAGTCGGTTGAGCGTCCGACTTCAGCCAGGTCACGATCTCACGGTCCGGGAGTTCGAGCCCCACGTCGGGCTCTGGGCTGATGGCTCAGAGCCTGGAGCCTGTTTCCGATTCTGTGTCTCCCTCTCTCTCTGCCCCTCCCCTGTTCACGCTCTGTCTCTCTCTGTCCCAAAAATAAATAAACGTTGAAAAAAAACAATTAAAAAAAATTTTCATAGTCAGGTACTCTATGAACATAATTATCTGATCTTCCCTTTAGAATTGTAGAGCTGCATTAAGGGATAATCTGAGGAGTATATAATCAAAATCTGTATCATTAAACTCATTCCTTTAAGTTTCAAAGAAATATTTTTAGAAGATAATCAAGTAATGCCATAAAAACCATGATCAAGTATGTGGAATCCCTAAGTCTGGGTCCTCAATGATCAATTATAGGATCAACAGGGCCCCATATTAATTTCAAGCATATTGACTGTGAGTGTGTATATCCTAAGATAGTTACATGGAACTCTGAAAAGATGCTCCTTTAATTCTGGTTTACCCTCCCTGAATGACATCTATGACCCTGCCACACAAAAGCATACTCCCCTCCCAACCCTGATACCAGACCTCTGTTAACACTTTTACTGGAGTGATTTATAATAATTTTTATTTCTTTCTAAGAGAAAATAAAATATTAATAATTATATAGATGGTTGCAGTATATCCTAAACATTTGAAGTCGATATTCATAAAAATAATACAAACATCTCTAATACTCCTATTAGGGAAATAACACTGGCCCAAATAACCACCAGTGTAACCTAGTATAGCACATTTTTTTGTTCCAATATCCATTTGACTCTTAAAAATGAAACTAGTTTCAAAGAAAATTGCACAAGACAAATTAAAAAGCAAGGAAGACTTAATTCAAGTTTACAGTTATAGGGTAGAGGGAGTGAATTCAATTCCATGAAACAAAAAGAGAAGAGACAATTTTTCATCACTGGGGTAAGCTAATGGAAAAGTACTGGACTGAGGGAATTTGGCTGGTGGAGGGAGAGGTGGCCAGTGGGATCAGTCCATCAGTGTTTACTGACTGGCACTTAAATAAATTAGGCTCCTAGCCTCACACAGAGAATAAGTAATAGGGGTACTACCTTTCTTGATGATTATATTTCAAAGGGATGGCTCCCAGGTCCAAGAGAAAGAAAGATACTCTTGGGCTGTAAAATCAGCTAAAGGCAGAGAGAAGACTTATATCTAAGAGACGGACAAAGAATTGACAATAGCAAGTTATTTTTTTGTTTTTTTCTTTTTATTTTAGAGAGTGTGTGTGAGTGGGGGAGAGGGGCAGAAGGAGGGAGAGAATCTTAAGCAGGCTCCATGCTGACCGTGGAACCCCACACAGGGCTTGATGCCAGAACCCTGGGATCATGACCTGAGCCAAAATCAAGAGCTAGATACTCAACTGACTGAGCCACACAGGTGCCCCTACAATAGCAAGTTTTTTTAAAGAGAATGCTCTAAAAAAAATCAGGTGCCTACAATTAGGAAGAAACCTGTCTAAAGTTCAGTCAAGCAAAGAAGGAATATTAAGGCCATTTTGGCCACTTGGAAGATAATTTTTTTTATTCTTTCAACTACATTATAAATTTTCATAATTTGTTTTCATAGCTGTGTAAACTCATGTCTCTTCATACAATATTCACCAATTTATTCACACATTTATTAGATATCTACTACAAGACACACATTGGACTTACCCAGGGAAATTATAAACTTTAATAAGAAATTTAAAATATTAACAAAACAAAGAGGGAGAAGTAAATAAATTACTCCAGGAGGGTAAGAAGCATACAAGTGCCAATTAATATATTCTTATAAGTTATATACATATTTAATTTTAATCATATTTCAAATGACTTCATATAATTCACCAAAAAGAAAAGGGAAATCAATCCTTTTACAAAGAATATATTTTTTTCCTAAGTTATCTACCTTTTAAATCTACATTTTAAAATCAGATAATGTTTCTCAGATTGCATTAATACTATTTTAAAAAAAATCTTATGAAATTTATCAGTGTATAGAAAGTCATTTTTCAGGTATTGATTTTATAAAAGAAAATGCACATTGCTTGACATTTATTTCCTATTTTATTTTATTCTTAATTTGGACTCTTGTTGCTATTGAAAACCAACCCTAAATATGGGCCTCTTTGCTATTTGACTATAAATCTTTCGTTTTATTCCTGAAAAAGGAATCACTTTTGCAATGCATACTTTATCTACTTATCTTATTTTTTCCCCTCCTAGCTCAACTAAGCTAAACCACAGATAAATTTAGTTTTGATTTCTGGTCTATTTGGTCATTCCAGAAATGGAAAGGTCACTTTCATTCTAATTTTAAAAGCTTCCTGCTATTGACGTATAAATACATATGTAAATAATCCATTGTTCATCAGTGAAAGCCAGGTTCCTGAAAGACCAAACAGAGGAGAGAGGACAGTTACCTATCTTTGGAGCTGAGATTTTTAGAAGAGATTTTTATGGAAAGTTTTTAAAAACCCATTTATTTCCATTAAGTATAACCATAGTTGTAAGCAACAAATACATAGAGATGTCAAAATGGGAACGCAAAAAGGCCATTTTTCTGGCTTATTTCACAGCAATCACATTTCCCTTCACACCTCCCTTATGTTTTTGAAACACTTTAAAATTTTTACATTACATTGTAGAGTTTAAAAAGTGTATAATTCACTTTACAACAACCAAACTGAACCAACTAAACATAAACTAATATTTCATACCACCCATGTATTTATTGAATTTTGCTTCTTGTTATATGGTGTATAAAAAGGCCTTATAAATTATTGAATGCCCAACAAAATAACTGAACTTGACAATTTTCTAAAACTACATATAAAAAATTCAAGTGTTCTGAGAGCTATGCTTTTCATTTGAGTGGTAAAGAGAAAACAATTTTAAGACAGAAAGTAAGTGGAATTTTTCATATATAAAGTCGATATTATTGATTTTTTTAAATGATAGTTCTATGATTAGAGTGCCATCTAGTGGGGACATGCATTACACAAGGTGTGTTTGAGCAGTTCGAGTAAGACTGTTCCCTAATTTTCCATCATTTTAGTAACCAAGTGAGCTGCAAGAGTAAAAACTAACGTACAAGAAGACAGTTGTAGTTCCAATGAGGGAGCTTCAGAACAACATGGAGGGAAAACATCTTTACCCTGAAAGCCAACAGTAAGTATAATTTTACAGTTTGCCTTCTGAGAATTGTAGACTGGCTGCACAGATTCTCAGCACAGATGACTGCATCTACTTCCCTCACACACACTAAGGCATTTGACCAAACTCCAGCATAGCTTCTATCAGCTCAAGGTCATGTCCCTAGGATGACTACCCCAAGCCCCTTAAAATATCTGCCTGAGAATGTTCAGTGTTGCCAAAAGAATTCACTGTTTCTTCCAGCCAAAACATGACTTCAGTCCCCTGACCTCCTTTTTCTCAGAGCATTTACTTTAGAAAGTATACAGTTGTAAATCCTACCTCTATCTCTTTAAAATATATCTTTTATAACCCGGAAAGGTCTCTCTCAAGGACCTAGGAGTCATCCCTTTGAAATGTAATCAAGAAGACTAGGGCCCCTGTGGGAGGTAGGAGTCTAACTTCAATACATGCCACTTAGCAGACACAAGTCCTGAGCACACTGACCAACCGCCCCTACCCTAACATCCCCCACGCAGCTCCCGCCCAGGACATTTCCTTTAGCATCCCCCAGCATTTAAACAAGCTTCCTACCTTTTGTTTCAGTGGATTTGAGCTGTTTATACTGAAGTGCCTCTCCCCCACTGCAATAATCTGAATAAAATCTGTCTTGCCATCTTGAACAAAATCCACCTTTGTTTCTCTTTGACACTTCAAAGCTGGCAATCTAGGAAGTGATTCAGAAGGCTGAAGAAGCCCATGGAAATCATCTGTCCCTACTGCTTTCAGCCAGTGATTTGAGCAGCCTAGAAAGCCAAACATTATCACTTATCTGCTGAAACAGTGGCATCTTGACTTCTCTTAAAAGCATTTCCTGATATTGAGTCTCTCTCATCACCAGCTATTGTGTCTTTATTTCTAACTTCCTACATTTTATTATCTAAATCCTGTTTCTCTTGTTCTTTCCTCAGTGGAACTAGAGAAAGAATTCATGGATCACAGAGTCAGACCTAAAACAACTCATACATAAAGTAGACCACTGTACAGAGGACAAAACTGAAATTCAATTCTTTAAAGCCCATTGCCTAAATTGAAAATGCAAATTAATGCCAGAACAAAATTAGCCTCTAGGTCCTGACTTGAAGCCTAGCGGTCTCTCTACCCTAAAACATGTATCTTCCTGCTTTGAGTATGGTCTTCCAGATAATTGAAACCAAACATCTTAAGATACATGGTTTGTCCTCCACCTTGTCCTCTTCAAACTTTCAACACTATTAGTCTCCCCCTTGACACTTTTTAAAATTGCCACCTAATTCTTCCTTACCAGCATGTATAGTACCTAGTATGGCATGAACACATTACACTCACTCAACATCTGTTGAGTGGCTTCACCCATCTTAGCTACATTCCTAAACTTTCTCTTTCTTGAGCTGGTTTGAGATATGCTCACCCAGAAGAAAAACAGCCTGTGTATGTTCATGGCTTGCAATGATTATTGCTTCAATAGAAATATATTGAGAGTAAATCATTCTCATTTTTATAGTCCATCAAGCTGGACTTCAGGAAAGTACAGCAGTAAATGTGGCAAGTAATGATTTACTCTACGAAAAAAGTATGAGCTGCATAATCTCTGATGGTTTACACAGATATGAAGATAAAACCCTCAGTGACAGAAATTGTAAAAATCTGTTTTGTGGTTTCTCCTATGGAATCTAAGTCATGACTACAGCTGTATCCTATTCCTCATTGACTTGCCTTTGTCAGGTAGCTAAAGGACTAGGCATCCCATCCTTACCACTGCTATGTTCAATCTATCAGGCACCAAGTAGAAATCATTATTGAATCATAGTTTTTGATTTTCATTATTGTTGTTTCTAGGATCAAATTCCTACTTGTATATAGAAGTATTAATTCATTCAATTGAGAGGTTTCTAAAAATATTGGTTATGCTCATATATAAAGGTCTTCCAAAAAGGCAAACTACTGTTATTTTTTTCTGATTTTAACGCAACTTACAAACATTGACCTGTAGGATACTTATGTTTGCATCCAGTCATCCATCTAATGCTAACTCAAACACACATGAGATGGCAGGTAAACACCCTGGCATCAACCAGGAACAACAACAAACAATAAATCGCTATGCTTCCAAGAGATGTGTGAGAGAAAGCCTGTGAAGTTCTGAGTTTTCACTGGATATGATGACATAGGATAAAAGATAGGGGTCCAGCCAATGAAATCCTTATTTATAACTAACAGCATCTTCTATTATGATCGCCTTTATTTCTTTCTGACCTAAAAAATGTGTTTACTGTCCAATTCATAAAATATCCCTTGATATCTGTAAATCATTTTTAAAGTCTAAATATATGTATAATATAAACAAAAAATGTACATGTTCTTGCTCAAATACAAAAACAAAAAATCTAGAAATCAGAAGTACTTTTCTTTAACAATCAATTCCTTATTGGTTTGAATAATAATTACAGCTGTAAGGGAAATCTCAATATTGGTGAGTACACACTGTACATGTAGAAAGCTGTATTTTAATTATCTACCAATCTGTCTCTCCCACTATTGTGCCCCTTGAGGGACTACGTCTTACTTATCTTCATAACCCCATCATTGAATACACTACCTATCACATTAGAGCTCAATAAATGTTTGTCCAAATAAACTGCACCCAAGTGCTTACTGAATTAGTGATTATCATCAGAAAAACTTTGCAATTTTTGTTCCTCTTGGTAATTCAGTAATTGACAGAGGTTGGTATTCAGGTTTTGTAGCTGATATCAACCTTTACATATGCCCTAGGATATAGTCCAAAATATAGCTAAGATTTGTTTAATTTTACACATATTGAATTTAATCTGACATTAATAAGATAGGATAAAAAGCCCTTTTTTATTCCTCTAACATATCCCCCAAGTCCCTACCTTTGAACTTTTCAATGATATTCTTTCATGGCCTGTGTACATCTTTTCCCATCTTACTGCCTACTCTTGCCTACAACTATTATCCAACACTCAAGGCCCAATTCAAATCATACCTCACCCATGGAGCATAACATCATGTCCACAGCATTGCAATAAGATAGAACTGCTTATGATTTTCTATTATACTTCTTGCATCTGTAAACTGTTCAACATCATTGTGACGAAACTATTTTAAACACCTAACCCTGTACCTGATAATACATACTCCTGGCACTTTTTGTCTTGGGGTCCATCACATCATAACTAATACATACCTATGTCAGCAAACTAGCATGAATCTCTAGGCATTTTCTCCAGATTCCACTCAATTAACTTTCAATTATTCTGCTCTCCCCCTTATCTACCTAATTTTTATTTTTTTAAAAATTATTATATATATATATATATATATGTATATGTATGTATGTATGTGTGTATGTTTGTTTATTTATTTATTTATTTATTTATTTATTTATTTATTTAATTTCTGGGAGAGAGAGAAAGAGTGTGAGCAGGGAAGGGGCAAGGAGAGAGGGTGACGCAGAATCTGAAGCAGGCTCCAGGCTCTGAGCTGTCAACACAGAGCCCGACACAGGGCTCCAAGTCACGGACCACAAGATCATGGACTGAGCCGAAGTCAGACACTTAACCAACTGAGCCACTCAGGCGTCCCCTTAATTTTTATGTTTATATCTTTGACTCTGGTCTTGATACATGCTTTGCTGTTGTTATCTCTTAGTTTTGGTGGGTTTTCTTGAACTCTACTATATTCACCTCAGGCTTGTTAACTTGTAGCCTTTCTCAGGTTGAAGTAAAAACCTTCTCCATTTCCAATACTTTGTATTACTCCCTCAGCTCCCATCCCAACTGAAAAAGAAGTTAGACAGTAAGCACTGAACTCTGAGCGATTGCTAAAAATGAATCTGAGAACTCTTCCCAGTGAATGACCAGGCTCCTCTGATATACAAGGAAGTGTGATTTCAGGATGGAAGGAGTCTCCTAGCCAATGGAATTTCGAGAGAGCTAAGACTTCTGGTAAAAGCATGGGTCCCAGCACTGTAGGAACAGTATATAAAGACAGGGTAAGGAGGGGTGCTACTTTAGATAATCATGAAAGGTTCCACAGAGGAGATGGTATTTAGGCAAGAAGGAAGACAAGAAGGAAGTCAGGATGCAAACTATGTGATTATCTGGGACATAAACATTCCATAAAAATGGAAGAAAATCTGTAATTTCTTCATGTTGAATCTTTCTTACCATGTTGAAGGAGCAACAAGTAAACTAGGTGGCTGGAGAAGAATGAGTCAGGATGAAAGTGGTCAGAAATAAGGTCAGAGAAGCCAGCTGATGTAAGACCTTGCAAGTGATAGTAAAGACTTCAAATCTCATACTGATGATGAGAAACTATTAAAATGCTGAAAATGGGAAAGTGACATGATCTGATTAACATTTTAAAAAATAACTCTGGGGGCGCCTGGGTGGCTCAGTCGGTTGAGCGTCCGACTTCAGCTCAGGTCACGATCTCACGGTCCGTGAGTTCGAGCGCCGCGTCGGGCTCTGGGCTGATGGCTCAGAGCCTGGAGCCTGCTTCCAATTCTGTGTCTCCCTCTCTCTCTGCCCCTCCCCCATTCATGCTCTGTCTCTCTCTGTCTCAAAAATAAATAAATGTTAAAAAAATTTTTTTAAATAAAATAAAATAAAAAATAACTCTGACTTAAATACATGTGTAGGGTTCAAAATATTACATATGAAGAAAGTATGCAAGTAGACACGCATGGAAGCCTATAAAAAATCAATAATAGAATGTTAAATGTTATACCAAACATACACAAAAACAGGTTCTATTCTTCTATAATTTCTCTAATATTTGCCATTCCAACTTATGACTTAGGAAAATATAAACTATGTGTTGATTGTTATTTTACTTTTCAGCTTACCATGGATGTTTAATAAGTAAAATTAATGTTTGTAAATTAAAGAAAAATATTTTTATAAATCTTATTTTGTGGAAACATTTTCATTTTT
Source organism: Prionailurus bengalensis (assembly GCF_016509475.1). Classification (NCBI taxonomy): domain Eukaryota; kingdom Metazoa; phylum Chordata; class Mammalia; order Carnivora; family Felidae; genus Prionailurus; species Prionailurus bengalensis. The sequence goes on from NC_057358.1 coordinate 110,081,393, forward strand.
TTTTTAAGTAGGCTCCACACTGAGTGTGGAGCCCAATGTGGGGCTTGAACTCACAACCCTGAGATCAAGACCTGAGCTGAGATCAAGAGTCAGACACTTAACCAAATGAACCACACAGGCACCCCACATTTCCATATTTCTTAACCAAGTCTTTTAATTAAATATGTTGAGTATTTTGAAAAAGTAATCTTGAGGTATGGGACTCTGAATGTTCTTTCATACTTAAATGAAAGAACAACAGAAAATGAGGCAAGTTAAATATCATTTTTTACAAACATTATATAAATACCTACCTAGAGATAACATAGAATAAGCAAGATTGATAGCAAGATTGTAGTACTTCAGTTCAAATCTTTAATTTTCTATAAGCAGTGCCATCTTCATTATTAGATCACAGCAGAGATACTCCACAGGAGTATCAGGACTTGCTGATTTTATCTCTTTCTACTGGCAAAATGGAGAAGAACTCAGCGATTAACATCTCTGACTGCAGGGTCAAATAAACTGGGCTCCAGCTCCACCAAGTGCTAACCATATCACCTTGAATAAGTCATATAAGTGCTGTAATTCTTAATGTTCTTATCCATAAGATAACCATAATATTAGTTCCGCATCCAAAGCGTTGTCCTAAAAGAGATAATTCCTATAAAGCATTTACACCAGCCTTTAAATATAGTTAAGTATCTCTTAAATATTACCTACAATTATTTCTGGGCAACTATTCCTATCAAAACACAATGATAACCTCAATGAGTCTAAATAAAATGCAATTAGAAAGACGGTATTGGGGGGCGCCTGGGTGGCTTAGTCGGTTGAGCGTCCAACTTTGGCTCAGGTCATGATCTCGCCAACTGTGAGTTCGAGCCCTGCGTAGGGCTCTGTGCGGACAGCTCAGAGTCTGGAGCCTGCTTTGGATTCTGTGTCTCCCTCTCTCTCTGCCCCTCCCCCACTCATGCTCGCGCTCTCTCTCTCTCTCTCTCTCTCTGTCAAAAATAAAAAATAAACATTAAAAAAATTTTAAATAAAAAAAACTTTTTTAAATAAAGAAAGTATTGGTTAAAGCGTGTATTTTTGTGTGTCAGTCAAAAATTAAATTTTGTCAGGAAATAATATACAAAAGAGACAGTATATACCTGATGATACAATTTTGCCTATAAAATATAAAGCAAATAAAAGAAAAGCACACAAGCTAAGGATCAGTTTTCCTGGTGATGTTATAAGGTAAAGTAGATCTATCAATATCAACCTAAATGTTAAAGCATATGGATTAGGGTCCTTCTATTACTACTTCTCTCAGTCTGAATCCTGTTTATCTTTCAATAGCCAGCTCATATGTCACACACTAAGGTCTTACCAGCCCATCAGCACTCTGCCATGATAACTCTGTTAACTCTTATGTTTATTACAGCTCACTAAAAACTGAGAGTGAGGCAGAAGAGTTCACAGAAATCCCTCACAAAGCACTCAGCCTTCATTGAGTATACTTCAGCAGCCATCTGAAGGCTAAAACCTGAGCAGAAAATCTGAGAGAAATGCCTGCCAGGCACTCTGAACTTTTAGATGTCCTCCAGAGTTTGGAACTTGTCAACAAGACAGAGAGGGAACTTCCATGCTGCAGGAAGTTTCCTAGGTGGCAATAATCACTTGATTCAGTGACCAGACTCCAAGCTCTGCTGAAGGGAAAATCCTAAATCTGCTCCCAAAATATTTGAACCAAATGGTTAACTAAGTGCAACAAAACCTAAATACAGCTTACCTACATAGTGTATTGATTCATCCACTCCCCAAACTAGAAACCAAAGGAGAGGCATTCCTTTTTCCATCAGTAAATTTTATTCACTTCAGTATCTATTATACTTTTCCCCACAGTGTCAAGCATACAATAAAAATTACAAGATGTAAGAAAATGTTAACCCATTATCAAGAAAAGAAATGTCCAATTAAGGCAGATATAAATCACTTGTTGGGGTTATTGGACAGGGACTTTAAAGAAACTGGTAAGTATATTAAAGGTATATTAAAAAAAAGACATCCTATTAAATAATTTGTTTACATACTTATCTTGATTGGCTATATGTCCAAGAGAAGGGTAGGGAAATGTTTTCCTTTTTTTTTATGTTTATTTATTTTTGAGAGAGAGAGAGAGAGTACAAACAAAGGAGGGGCAAAGACAGAAGGGCAGGGAGAGAATTCCAAGCAGGATCCATGCTTTCACCTCAGAGCCCAATGCGGGGCTCCATCTCACGAACTACGAGATCATGACCTGAGCCAAAATCAAGAGATTGATGCCTAACCGAATGAGCCACCCAGATATCCCGGGAAATTTTTTTATTTATATATGCAGCCACATTTCATTGCTTTGTTTTTAGTAATATTCAACAGATATTTTATTGAATAAATGAAATAAATAACTATGACAATGTTTTTCATGCCTTTGGAAAAAAATGCATGCATACTAAATATCCAGGATGATACATACAGTACATCTACCCCAACATGTTACATAAATGAAATGGCAGTCTGAACTTAGTCTCATCACTGTGATAAGGTATTAATCTGCTTCAATCATGGAAAGTCTCCATTTAAGAAATCTTGGAGAAAAATACATCAATAGCACTGGTTTAATTTTTTAGGCTGAAAGTGATACAATAGTTGTAGGCAGTTGGAGGTTACATTACAATACTGGCAAACTCATGGATGAAAAGGACACATTAACTGAGAAGAGCTATAGGTCATAATGCTTGCCAGAAGATTAAAGTAATATTTATAGATAAACTCCATTATGGTGATGTGTTTACTTATAACCAGTTCCTAGGTCATTAAATGTTCTGAAGTCATATAAAGTGGGTTATATAAATTTAGTCTCAGTTATAACTTTTCTCTTTCAAAGGAGATTTGTGGCCTTATGGACATCCATCCCAATATTCTTGGAATAATTTGTAATACATATCAAATCCCAATAATGATACCCCTTCCTCCCTGAGTCCATGAAAGGAAGTAAGGGATATGACATTAAGGGAGTTGGGTTAGAAAAGGGAGAGGAAATACAGAATTGGTCCCTTTCTTCCTCTCCCTCAATAGGACTATAGGAGGATAAGAGAGATGAAAGTAGGATAAAAGGGTAAATTTCAGGGTTCTAATTTTTTCTACTGCTCATGACTAAGCTGCACAAGGGTGGTATTCCTACCCAATTATTTTTGGGAATGGCCAAAAAACAGTGGGACCACTGTTAGCATATCTGGAGAAACTAAAGGCCTTTAGAAGAAGACTAGCAACCAACTCAATTTTAGGTCCATCATGGTATATGACTAGTAGAACTCTGGCATAAAAAGTTATCTGAAAAAGGAGTCTATTCAGTACCCTGGCTCCTTGTGGTCTATAAGGCATGTAAATGATTGAGAGGTTCCCATGTACCCCAGTAAAGGAACAAGAAGATTCTAAGAGGGATCACAGCTTATAGTAAGTGAGGGAAACATAGACAGAAACACAAGTTTTGGCCATAACTGCCACCCACCACTCAAAAAAGGCCAGAGAATACCAGCTACTCACAACAGACATGGGGGATTCAGGAAACAACACCCTTTTTTTCCCACCACTCCAAATGGTACAGGCCCCCTCTGTACCCAGATGTCAACTTGCATAGAAGCAGATTATTGGGGGAGAAAATATGAACAGCCAGACATTTGCCTAAAGGAGATCGAGTCATCCACAGAACACTATTTTAACTAGAAAAAAAAAAACAGTGGCACTGTTAATTGACATGTTTAAAGTTCTCCTTCCAATGTAACACCCCGTGGGGTTAAATGGAGAGAGGAAGATTACATCTATTATAGAAGCAAAAAATTGCATTTTCTTCACACATTTGGTCTGGAATATGAGTAAATATTACCTCCTCAGTACAGATAGAAAAATAATCAAAATGTAGGTGGATTGACAGATGATGATAGACAGATACAAATATATCAGATATATAGGTATACATGATGAATAAAGATACACAGTGAAACATGGAGTTGAATATAGATATAGATGCAGGAATAGATACAGAAATATTGATATAGACATAGGTATAAAATATCCCACCACAAAAACAATAAAGAATTAGTCTTGCAGAAAATTATTACTTCACAGATATTGTTCCTGAATACAAAACTGTCTATGTGGCCCCTCCACACATATTCACCTCAAAAATAAAATTTAAAGGAAAGAAAGGAACATTATTGAACATCTTACAACATTCTAGGTTCCTTCCATATACTATCTTGGGTCATATCAAGCAACTGATATGTGCTTGAGGTGGATATATTATTAGTCCTATTTTATAGTTGAGAGCACATAAATAAATAAATAAATAAATAAATAAATAAATAAATAAATAAATAAATAAATAAATCTGTTTAAATCCAGGGAGCTTCCAGCAACAGAACCAATGTACAAACCAGGTCTATCTGGGTTTGCTGTGTGAGGTTGACTCCTGAAAGGAAAGACTTGAAGAAAATTAAGTAACTCTGTCTTCATATTTGATGTATAGATTTCCTTAGGTTATCCTGGTACAATCTCAGGTATTAGTCAACTTATTACATATTTATTTCCTAGACAATACCACTGCAAATGCTGGGGGATTTTTAATTCCTATGCTACTTTTTATAGATTTAGAGCAATGATACTATCATTTTTACCCAGTAAGGAAAAAGTTAAACAATATGAACAAAGGAACAAAATTTTAAGTTGCTTAGCACTGGAATTTGACTATAGTTAGCAGGACAAAAATATTAACATTATGTCAAACATTATAGTTAGCAGGACAAAAATATTAACATTATGTCAAACACAAAATATTGGATCTTAGATGCTAGATCAATAGTCACAACAGAAAATCTTAGGATTTCAACAGAAGCTCAAACACCATGAAGGAACTAAAGCTAATCATCTACCCTAAAAAGGAGATTGATTTTAAATGATTCTGGAGTAATATAATTCTGAAACTGGCAGATTCTCTTCTGAAAAAAATATGCAAACACTCCAGATTAATGAGATAAAAGGAGAAATACCAGACATTCTCCATACTGATCGATGAAAAGGATAATGTGTTCACAAGTAGTGCTGCTTTATCTTGTGTTTTCTTCTCAGATGTTTAAAATAGATTAAATAACACAAAGTGTTATTTTTCTTATGAAATGATATAAAAATATTGCCATAACCTCTGCCTGACTCTACACTTAGAGCCAAGGATGAGATGACTAATGCCACTAAACATTCACAGAGAAACTAGAAGGTATAAAAATGCAATTGAATTAAGAAATAAATAGCAATACTTCTGGAAAAAATATATAACTTTCTCTAAATAATTGGGAACAAGATAAAAAGATCCATACAGAGGCACCTGGGTCGCTCAGTGAGTTGAGCATCTGACTCTTGATTTCGGCTCAGGTCATGATCCCAAGATCCACACTGAGTGTGGAGCCTGTTTAAGATTCTCTCTCTTTCTTGCTCTTGCTCTTGCCCCCTCCTTCCCTCTGTCCCTCTCCCCCACTCACATACTCTACCTCTAAAATTAAAAAAAAAAAAATCAATTCCTTTTGCTTAGTTGAGCAAAAGTCTTCTTATATTCTAAGACCCATCTGTAAGAATTATGTTTTAGTTTCAGTTTTTCTTCTTGGTATTTTCTTTCTTCCTTTTCCTTTTTTTTTTTAAACAAAATGTATTTATTAAATGTAAAGAAACTAATACTTTTTTATTTAAAAAACTACCATTGTAATTTCCATTGAGTTGACAAGTACATTTAAAAATCCTGCTTTCCTGGGGCACCCAGCTGGGTCAGTCAGCAGAATATGTGACTCTTGATCTTGGGGCTGTGAGTTCAAGCCCCATGTTGGTTGTAGAGATTGCTTTAAAAAAAAATTCTGCTCTCCTGAATGTCATAGTAGTTTAGAGCAATGATATTCAAAGTGCCCTCACGGACCACTGCTGGTCTTAGAATTATTACTGATCTGCTATGGAAAAACATGGAAATTGGGAGTAATTGTTTAGAAATTTTTATAGTAACTTTGTGTAATTTTACATCTGTTGAATCTAAAAATAAAACATACAAGCTTGCATCTCATTTCTCTAGTAATTCATTTATACTGTACTTCACAAAATCTTTGAATGGTAATAGTTTGGGAGGAGAAAAACAGGTTCTTTCCTACAGCTAAGATTTAGTAGCACTGGCTTAAGGATTAGTTTTCACAATAAACACAAATTGTTTTGAGAACAGCTCTGCTAAATTCTAATTGTACAACACTGGGCAAGCTACTTCATCTATCTAAGTTTTAATTTACTCATCTGAAAAATGAGAAAATGAGTACCTACTATTTATATGGCTGTTGTGTGGTCCTTGACAAGCAATATCAGGATCACATAGGTACTTGTGAAAAAATACCCCCCCAAAAAAACGAAAAAAATCTAAGATTTGTCCCCGGTGTCCTAAATCATAATCTGCAATTTAACAAGATTTCCATGTGATGCATGTGCACAAATACAGTGCTTGACATAAAGAAAATGATCAGGAACTAGCTATTGTTTTTATTCATCATAGTAATATGTAAATATTATTGTTTGAAAAAAAGGGTGATATTCAGGACTCATGTAAATACACAGACCTATATATAAACCAAATAACTTACTTTCCAATATTTTTCAAGTAGCTAAAAAGTACAAAGTATAATAAAAATTCTGTGGATATTAGTAACAAGGAATACATACTTCTCATCCTCAAGGATCCCATAAAATATAAGCCAAGGACATCTAATAGAAATAACAAAGTGTTCTGACTTGTTGGTATAGCCAAAAAGAAATTTTTTCCAGAAGAAAATGGATAAATTGAGGCAAGGCTACTTTAAGATAGTATTCTTGCACAAAGAGTAAATTTTATCTGAACTGAAGAAAAAAAAAGGCAAAGGGGGAAAATCAGTCTATGCTCAGCCAATAACAGTTGTGTATACTTGGTCTTATATAAATAATAACCTGAATGTTCAAGGGTTGAAGTGTTAACTCCAGCCAAATTCCTAGTCCTTTAAAGTTACCCTGCTGTGACTAGGCAATACAGAGGTCACATACCATTTCAGCTGCAATAGCAAAACGCAGTGGGAAGTAAAGAATGAAATTGCTTGCTACTTATCTCTAGATCCTCTGTCTAGGTTTCCAAGAAACTAAGGTAGCAAATATAGCTTAGTAATGATTTTTCAGAATCAACACATGAAGGTTAAGAAAGGAAAGAAAAGGAGCACATTGACATTTGCTATTTTTACATCCCAACAATTTATACGGAGAGTGTGCCTCAGCCTAATAGTGCCAGTGATGCTCCAGAGGCCACAGGAGATATCTAATAGGACTAGTTTCATATCTAATACACATCTGATTGTTCTCTTCTTTAAAGCCACGTACAAGGATTGCCCAGAGCAAAGAAACTTAAACATTGGTAAGTCACCACTTCACTGATAATACCTTTTTTTTTCAATTCCTTAAACCTGACTTTTGTAAAAGCTGAAGTCTTACAAAATGGAAACTTCAGTTAGACACAGAAAAGTATTTTTCTATGGTGCCAAATACCAAGATACTTTTGAGATACGGACAATTACCTAGTGTTCACTCTGTACCACTTATAATACTAGGTACTAAAAAAATGGATGTAAAAGCAATAAGAATTTTCTCTAATTATGATACATACAGGAGGTACACAAAGAACCACACACACAATTTTTTTTGTGTGTGGTGAATCCAGATACCTGTTTTCCACTCTCAACTTCCATCCACGTTTTATTTTGTCCTGCTTTAACATAGCATGAATATAAACAGTCTGAATATAAACAGTCTTGAAAGTCTGAGCTCCACCAAATGTATCTCTAAAGACTCATAGGACACTAACACAATTGATTTATAAATAAGTCATTTTATATCTTAAATGTATAGGAACAAGGTATATTCTCTCATAATGTAAATCTATATATTGGGAAAGTGAGAAAATCATTTGAAAATATTCTAAGACTGTATGAACCTGACCCTAAATATATTGTCTTTATTATTAGAAACACAAAATAGCACATGGATGCACTTAATTCAATCATTAGTTTCATATGCCATTCTTTTTTTTTAATTTTTTTATGTTTATTTATTTTTGAGAGAGAGACAGAGACAGAGTGTGAGTGAGTGAGGGGTAGAGAGGGAGACACAGAATCTGAAGCAGGCTCCATCCAGGCTCACGGCTGTCAGCAGAGAGCCTGATGTGGGGCTTGAACTCATGAACTGCGAAATCATGACCAGAGCCGAAGTTGGATGCTTAACCGACTGAGCCATCCAGGCACCCCTCATATGCCATTCTTATACTTGATACTACAGAGTGTCATTTTAGAAATGATTCCTGAGTACAAAAATTATATGATTAGTTTCTAAGACTGTATTATTACTTTGTTTTACCCCCCAAAAAGAAGTTGCAGAAACTTTATTTTAAATGTCATGGTATTGCCTAATTTTCTTTGTAAGAATCTTCCTGAAGTACATCTGAATAATTGTGTTAAATTATTCATCATGAAAGTTAATTTGGCAGTTAATTATAATAAAGGAGAAGGTTCCTGAATGTAATCCAGGAATTTAATGCCTAAAGGATAAACTACACTGACAGAATTTGTCCTTGACTGTGGCCTCTGCTATAAGCTAACCCCAAAATTAACATTTCATACTTTTAAGAGCTAAAAAGAATGATTATGCTTTTTGACAACACAGAGTATGCTGCTTTTTCTCTTGCAGAGGAGCATGAAATAGTGAAAATTGAACATGTTTTGGACTGAATTCCTAATTTCACCTTTCATCAACTATGTGATTGGGGCAAATTGGGTAACTCTTTGAGCTTCATGATTTTTTTTCCAGTTGTGAAATGTTTATTAAAATATGTAATGTTTAGCTTTGTTGTGAGGAATAAAAGAAATGAAAGGCAGTTATATCTGTTTCTGGAATCTAAAAGGCAGTAAGTAATTTTTAACTCCCTTTCTTTCTTCTTTCTTCACATTGGGAAGAGGGGAATATTTGTAATTCCTTCAGGGTCCTCAATAGAATTTTCTAGAATTATATTTTATAACATTTATTGTTTAATTTTTTTTCACATGCATTAGCTTTTTAAATACTTCCAACAACCTTGTGCTGAGAGCAAAGCAGACAATTATGCCTTACATACAGGTAAAGAGACAGGTTCAGGGAAGTTAAACACATTAACCAACTTCACACAACTAGAAAAATGGCATAACTTAGATATAAACTCATGTCCAACTTCAAGGCCATTCCCTAACCCTTACATCACTTGTTCTCAAACCCAGGCCTACTGGCCCACAGTACTCAGTGGTATAAAAACCTTCTCTAAACTGTAGAAAAATTAAGAAGATCGTATAATCATGGAGTTTTTCAAAGTGAACTATATTCATATTTTTCAAATTCAGTGGTTAAACATTATATATATATATCATTTAATATATACTTTATATATATATATAATTTTAAAGCAGTAGTTAGTGTAGATGGTAGATGTTTCTCATGTCTTTTCAGCTAAAATTATACATTATTAAGCCTGCATATCTCCACTTTTTTTAGTTTTATTGCACTATGAAATGCAAAAGTGTATAAATCATACACTATGGCATGCTACTGTATTATTCCCACACTAATAACAAAATGAGACCGCACTGAAATGACATGAGGTTTCCAAATGAAGCTGGCTCCAGATAATATAATATAATGATGTTAGTAAATTCTATTCCTATCAAATATGGACTAAAAGCTCCAAAAAGGGCATTTTATGCTTTTTAATAGATGGCAATGGTGGTAGTTTCAGCAGAACTGTGAAATCTGGTGATGTCAAATTATTTACAGTAACAAGCTTATGTTGATGGGACAGAGGAGACTCCAGTGACTGTGGTTGACTATTACCAGGTAACATAGTCCCCAGCAGAAGCACACCTAGCAAGGGGCAGCAGTATTCATGATGATTTTCTGTAATGAAGAACCACGGGTCTTCAGAGTAATCAGATCATATTAGGATTAACAGGATGCACTGCTCTGGTTTTCCGAATTCTTTTCTATATATCTATTTATTTTCCATAGTGTGAAATTTTCCCTCCTCATTTATTCCTGGCCGGGCAAGTATCTGGCTAGGAAAAATGTTTAAATAGTCTGAGATATAGTCACCTGGTACTAATGCTTTCTTATGTACCCTGTCCTCCCTTTTTCCCCAGAAACAAAGCTGGGTTGCTTTGATACAAATCTCCCCAACTACTCTGTGTATACCACTCTCCTTGCACTTCCATCCTACAAAACAATTCTCTCTTCATTGTCTATACCATCAGTGCCTATGTTTGTGGCATATGATTGGCACTCAGAAAGTGAAATAATGAATTAATGGATTAACTAATTAATGTACAGGTACATTACAGACATACAGGTACATCAGCAACAATGTCAGTGGATTTCCTCTATAGAGATAAAACATAGTGATACAGTCCTTGAGAATATCTGCAGAGGGCAACCATAAGACATTTCAAGAGAACCTCAGTGCCACTGAAACACCAACAAGATTTGGGGATATTTATTCCAAATTTGGTTTATGTTTAAAAAATTCAAGAGATACTGATATATAATCTCACTGGCTATCATTACACAATTTTGCAATAAAAAAAAAGAAGAAGCAAACATCTCATTTGACATACCTTTATCAATAGATCCTTCAGAAGGTTTCCTTGAGCTGTAAAAGACCATTATTATCAGGCTTTTAATAAAACAGCACTAAAGCTTTTAATAAAATGTCACTATCCTACATTCAAAATGTAGGATAAAATGCATTCTATTATTTTTGGTAACTTTAAAAGCAAACCTAGAGATATCAGAGTAGTTGAGAGCTCATATGGATATAGTATCTACTTTCAATGGATTTTTTTCAGAGCGAATTATAAATGGAAAATCTAGAAATAGTTTTGGGTTCTTTTGATATATAGTAGAAATTAAAATGATGCATAAAAATCTAGAATATGGTTGAAATCCAAGGGAATCAAATCATGAAACATATGCTCTCATGATTGAATTTAGCAGAAATTCTCCAGACAATAAAATAAGCTGCAATATACCAAAGGGCAAAATTCTATCCTTTGATAACACACAAAAACTTTGTAAGTGTGAAAAAAAAAATTTTTCAGTATCAATGCAGTTTCAGACACTGCACTTTTTTCATTGAAAAAAACATACTAGAAACATTTTTTCAACTAAGCAATGAGAGTAATATGATTTGTAAAATATATGTTCATGTGAACCATATCTATACTAAGTAAAATATACAAATGCTTTAGTGCCACAGGCCCTTTTAAAATCACAACAACTTAGGGGCGCCTGGGTGGCACAGTCAGTTAAGCGTCCGACTTCAGCCAGGTCACGATCTCGCGGTCCGTGAGTTCGAGCCCCGCGTCAGGCTCTGGGCTGATGGCTCGGAGCCTGGAGCCTGTTTCTGATTCTGTGTCTCCCTCTCTCTCTTCCCCTCCCCCGTTCATGCTCTGTCTCTCTCTGTCCCAAAAAAAATAAACGTTGAAAAAAAAAATTTTAAATCACAACAACTTAAAGCATTAAAGGGATGCCTGGGTGGCTCAGTCAGCTAGGCATCTGACTCTTGATTTCAGCTCAAGTCATGATCTCATGGTTCATGAGTTCAAGCCCCGTATCGGGCTTCATGCTGACAGTGCAGAGCCTGCTTGGGATTCTCTCTTCATCTCTCTCTCTCCTTCTCTGTTCCTTTCTTGTTCATGCTCTCTCAAAATAAGTAAGAAAACTTTAAAAAAATAAATAAATAGGGGCACCTGGGTGGCTCAGTTAGTTAAGCATCTGTCTCTTGATTGCGGCTTAGGTTGTGATCTTATGGTTTGTGAGTCTGAGCCCCTCAATGGGCTCTGCACTGACAGCACGGAGCCTGCTTGGATTCTCTCTCCCTCTCTCTTTACCCCTCCCCTGCTCATGCTTGCACTCTCTCTCTCTCTCCCTCAAAATAAATAAACATTTAAAAAAATAAAGAAGCAAATAAAGCATTAAGAGATTTCAAATATAAAGAGATATCTATAAATTATTATAAAATTCATTTAATGTCTGATGCACTCTCATACAATAAGAAAACTCAATATTCAGAAGACTTTCTAAGAAGAAAGAGAAAGAAGTACATAGCTCTGGCTGAAAGGGTACAATGTCATTGGTGTGATGCCAAGGGATGGGCATAGTTAGAGAGTTGTAGAAAACATAATGCTGTAACTGAACCTCAAAGAATTGTTGACAATTTTCCACATGGGCAATGAAAGAACATTCTAGGCAGAGAGAAAAGCATATTATTTAACACTTTTTTGATCACAAGAGACAAGAAACATAACCCAAATTGGCTTAAGCAAAGAAAAAGAGAGTTAGCTCCTAGACCGGCCAAGGTCCAGACATAAAAACGGAGGCCATTTTAAATAGAAAGCATTTACTTCCAGGAAATTGGTTACTCTGATGGTAGAAGCACAAGGGGATGTTAATAAGCTAACCTAAATATCTTGTGTCCTCAGGCTTTGGGTTGTCTGGTTTGATCTTCTGTCCACACCACTAAAACTTTTTCTTTCCATATCTGCAGTGAGCAATGAAAAACAACAACAAAAAAAAAAAAAGCTGTGTTTTCTAATCATTTGTGTGTTCACTGGAATAGCACCTTTGATTTCCTTCAAGAATCTTTACTTTGTATTCACAACTTAGCTAATTCACTATTTGGTGCAAGAGGCCTAGTTTTTGGCCTGCCTCAACTTTCAACATGCTTTCCTCACTAAGCTTAATCTTCTAGCTTTTGATTTAAAGTGAGAGATATGTGACACTTCTTTCACTTGAAGACGTAGAGGCCATTTTTTTAAAGAATTACCAAAATGTGACACAGAAACATGAAGTGAACAAATGCTGTTAGGAAAAAGGCACTAATACACTCACTTAATGCCACAAACATTCAATTTATTAAAAAAAAAAACTGTATGTGTGAAGTACAAAACAAAGATACAAAAAAAACAAACAATAAAAATAAAATATGCCTATATTGCTTTTTTTAAAGCCTTTTGAAATGATACAATTGAAAATAGTTAAAATGGTACATTTTATGACATTTTGTGTTAAGCATATTTTACCATGATACAAAAAATCTATTATAAAAATAAATAAATTAGAGGCTAGAGCTATAATTCTCTTCAGTTTTTTGGAGCCACACTGTCAGGAGCTGTGACCAGAAGGGAAGTCCCTCTGTTTCTTTCCCTTTGACTCTAGCACCTCCCACTAGGAGAACCCAATGGGAAGTTGGCTATCAATAGAGTCTGTGAAGTTAGTTGGCCAAGTCCCAGTCTCCTAAATTTAGAAGTATGGATTTGGAGCTAAGAGATATTAAGTGAATCACCGCACAAATCAGGATTGACCCAAAAACTTAAAGGATGTCATCAGGAGCCATCTTCTGACTTTTCTCTCCTCTATGTTGGTTTCATTCTTAGGTAAAAAGTTCATTGTGTCGAAGTCCACATTCCAGGCTCAAGACCACAAGAAAAGAACGCCTCTTTTGCTTTCGTTCATGCGTGCAGTATTTAGCAATTGGCTTTAGTAAGACCAGACTTATTTGGACGATGTGACATGCCTTTCCAGTCATGTTGCTTTCAGAAAGTTATTATTTGATTGGCCATGCCTGGTCTCAGGTAGAGCCAATTCCATTCAATTCCACCCAAAGCTCATAAATTGATAGTGGTACCCAATAATACACAGGAATGTTTAAGGGCACTGTGAAGGATGTAGATGAGAAACTAGCTCCCAAACATGTTCATATACCATGCAAATAATAATAATAATAATAATTATTATTATTATTATTATTATTAATTGTAACTATAGGAGATAGGAAACAACTGAGAGATTATGAGTAGGTTTCAGATTTGCATTTTAATTTTTTTTAATGTCTATTTTTGAGAGAGAGGTACAGAGCATGAACTGAGGAGGGTTAGAGAGAGAGGCAGACAAACAGTCTGAAGCAGGCTCCGGGCTCTGTCGGAACTATCAGCACAGAGACTGATGCGAGGCCCAAATTCATGAACCATGAGATCATGACCTGAGCGGAAGTTGGACACTTAACCGACTGAGCCACCCAGGCGTCCCCAGATTTGCATTTTATAATATTCATTGTAATAGCATTGTAGAGGATGCTTTCAAAAAGAGTTAACTAGAATCAGGGCAATCATCTAGGAGACAATTACTCTAACATAATATTAAAATGATGACGGCCCCATCTAGGAGGCACTTGTAAGAATGAGGAAAAAAAAAGAGACAATAAGGGAAATGGTTTTGCCTATTGATTGTGTGAAGCAGAACAAGAGAGGAAAGGGTCAATAACAGGGATTTTAAAACCTAAATGACTTTAATCATTTCTTGGGAAACTTGTTAAAATGCAAGTCCAAATGACCCATCCTCAGATATTTTGTTTCAATTGGTATAAGACAGGAGTTGTGTTTCAAATCTTCACTTTTAATTAGTAGCACAGAGGTTCTAAGGACCACATTTTGGGAATTCAGATCTAGAATGATTCTAAGTTTTCCTGTTTTAGGAACTGACTTTTTGGTAGTTATATAAACCAATATTAAAAAGAGAGAAAAGAGGGGCGCCTGGGTGGTGCAGTCGGTTAAGCGTCCGACTTCAGCCAGGTCACGATCTCGCGGTCCGTGAGTTCGAGCCCCGCGTCGGGCTCTGGGCTGATGGCTCAGAGCCTGGAGCCTGTTTCCGATTCTGTGTCTCCCTCTCTCTCTGCCCCTCCCCCATTCATGCTCTGTCTCTCTCTGTCCCAAAAAATAAATAAACGTTGAAAAAAAAATTAAAAAAAAAAAAAAAGAGAGAGAAAAGAAACAAGGTGGGAAAAAGGTGGGGTGACCAATCATTGCTTGTTCATTTGTTTGGTCTGGGACTATACCAGTATTCTCACACTGAAAGTCCTCCATTCTGGGAAATTCCTTAGTCCTGGGAAAAACCAGATGGCTGTTCACCCAAAATTTAGAAGAGAAAAAATGTCTTTAATTAAGCAAGAGAAGTTTTAGGAAAGGCTAACTATAGATGCCTAATAAACATTTAGGAATGAATTTAGAAACCAAGAAAAGAGATATGAGCTGGAAATACACATTTAAAAGTCACTATTACACAGGTAGAAGTTGAAGTGAAGAAATCAGATGACACCACTCAGAAGAGATTGCATATACATTAATTAATGTACAATAATATTAATAATAAAATGGAAGACTATGGAAATTTTAATGACATTTGTATTTAAGAAAATGTAGAAGAAAAGGAGTCTGCAAAGGAAAATATGAAAGCACTTTCAATGAGGAAGTCACTGAGAAGTGACAGGTACATCGGTAAGAAGCACCTGGAAGAAGGAGTGATCCTGAATATCAAATGCTTCAGAGAGGCGATCATTGAGTTTGGTATTTAGGAGATCACAAATGAGTTTAGTAGGAGCAGTTTTATTTATGTTGAGTTTTATTTACAGTTTAATTTATGTAATGCTATATGAAAACAGTTTGAAGAATTAGTGAGGAGAGAGAAAGTGAGGACAATAAGAATATTCCAAAGACTGCAAACTAGCCCAAACTAGCAAGTGATGAGCTGAATTCAACCCAGGGGAAATTTTAACAGACCTGCAACGTGTTTTGTTTTGATTTGGGCTGGGTTTTATTAGTCAGTAACATGTAGCACTGAAGACATTTTAGATTAGGGGCCCCTGAGTGGCTCAGTTGGTTAAGCGTCCGACTCTTGATTTTGGCTCAGATCATTATCTCGAAGTTTGTGAGTTCAAGCCTCACATTGGGCTCTGGGCTGACAGAGAGGGGCCTGCTTGGATTCTCTCTCCATGCCCCTCCCCTATTCATGTGCTCTCCTCCTCAAAAAAAAAAAAAAAAGACATTTTAGATCAGATTTCCAGGTCCTCTTGGAAAAATGAGAAACTAGATACCCTCTGGTATCTGGATCTGCATTTTTGCAGGGAAGGAATGAGTCCCAGCAGAAGCTGATGAACACACACCCTGCAACCTTCTTTGGTCTCCCCAAGGCTCCACTTTTCTCATTTCCATCAAAAGCCTAGTCTGTGCAGAGATTTGAGTGTGAGGCCTAGGTATAACATAGAACTCTGAAAGGAAGGGAAAAAGTGTCCATAAAAGATGATAGGGTTCAGTGAAAGTTTTGACTTTATTTTGCTTTTTAAAGATGGGATTAGTTTGAGCCTATCTATATGCTAACTAGAAGCAAGAGGATAATTATTGAAGCAAAGTCAAAATGTGAGAGAAATGTGATGTAGAACAATGATGAGGAAATCAACCTTGGGCGAGCAGAAGGAGTCCCCCAGAGAACTTAGCCATATATGTGATGAAGCTATATATGTAATGATTTAAGAATATGACATTGAACATAAGTTAACTAAACTCACCTGAGATGAAGAGTCACTAAAGCTTCATTGTAGCCCTATTCAGATCACAAGTTAGGAAGCAAATAAAAGCCCCAACATTTTCAGTTATACCAAGAAACTAGCATTTAGTTTTCTAGGAGGCCCCAAGCATAGCTCATGTTTTTGGGTTTCTGATGAATTACACCCAGAAGTCCTTTGCTGCTATAGTGTGTGCTCACTCTCGCTCTCTCTCTCTCTCTCTGTCACACACACACACACACACACACACACACGACAAAACTAGAGAAAACATGTTTGTATAACTTCAGAGAGTTTGTAAATCAAGACTGCTACAGCACAAAATAATCCATTTCTCAGTCTGCTAAGGAGTATTTTTTTACTCATACATATCCTTCTCATGAAGTTAAAATTCATTTTTGTTCTGGTTGATTCATTTTGTTCCGGTGAAACCACAAAGTGTATTACCTGAGTTGCAGTTTCATATAAATTAGTTAGAAAAAATTGTTGACCGTGGTGTGTGGGCTATAATGTGCAAATGCTATAAAGTAAATCTCTTATGGCTTTGCTGTGTCACCCAGGCTCCTCCAAATAAAAGCACACATACTAGATGGTTTGTTACTACTATATGCTTACGATGAAACTTCTCAATAGAACATCAAGATCATCCACAACATGGCCTGATTTATATCAATGCAATAAGTGAAAATTCATAACTATCCACTATGATCTCGTCTATTTGGCAAATCAAACCGTTTTCTCGCCCATCCTGCCCGGTTTGGAGCAGTTGTTCTTTTTCCATGATAATGATGGGCTAAATGTTTCATTTGCCTTAATGTCTTTGTTGGATCCACATTATGGCAATACTGCATCATTATAGATTCAGTCATTGCCATAATTAGAGTTTTGTAGTCTAAGAGCTTTCCAAAAGAGAATAATGTCTAGATGTAAGCATGACTAAAATACTGTAATTTTTCCAACTTTAGAGGAACTAACCCTTGATATATATTTCCAAATGGAAAATGAAATACATTATGACCACTATGTCAGTATTAAAAATGATTGTATCCAAAATGTCAATTTTCTGCAGACCTATAGCCCCTTAACAGAAAGATTTTACAGTACAGAAGGAAAATATATATGTTGAAGGATGTAACATGAAAGTGAAATGAGAGACTTGAATCAATCACCTACTCCTTTTCAAGCAATTCTCTTCAGTTACGCTGAAACCATGCAGGTCAGCCTAATGTAATCTTATCTGACAGTCTGCAAAGGAATTATCTTAAAATTTCTCCATTTCTCTGTGCATAGACCTCTGAAATTTCCCTAAAAAGATTTACTGAAATTTTGGACCCAGCATGCATTTGTTCTTACTCTCTTTCAAACTGATTCACAAAAGAAAATGCTAAACAGTCTTCTTTGACCTGGTAGGCATAGCAGGTCAGAGAGGCTGAGAAGAAATGGTGAGATCAGACAAAGCCCCTTGCTCTTCTATGCACTTTTTAAACATTTCTCTCAGTTCATTTTAATTTAAACAGAATTTTGTTCCCATGTTCTTTTCTCAACACAATAACACCTCTTTACAAAGACTTTGATTCTTTTCCAAAGATGAGAGAGCAAATGAGAAAGTTATTGAAACCGAGGAAGAGTTATGATCCTCCCTAGCCTAGATATGTTTTATAATTCCCTAGTCAGATATCGTAACTTCTAACCTCAAACACATTATAACTTTCTAGCCTTCTCAAAATTGATGGTATCAGTATATCCCTCCATTTCCATCTCATGAGGACTGACTCAAAAATAACCCACTATTATTTATCAGCTTACTTTCTTCCTGTTCAAATCTTTTGTCTCTGTATCAGTTTTCTATTGCTGCTGTAACAAATTACTACAAACTTAGTGGCTAAAACCAACATCAATTTATTACCTTACAATTCTAGAGGTTTTGAACACTAATGCAGGATCTCCCTAACTAAAATCAAGGTGTTGGGAGAATCCTTCTTAAAGCTCTGGAGAACAATCTCTTTCCTTGTCTTTTCTAGCATCTAAAGACCCATATTCCCTGACTCATGGCCCCTTTTGCACATCTTTAAAGCCAGCAAATCCTTCTCACCTAGACCCTGCTTTCATCATCTTATATCAGTCTCTGACTCTTATGTCTCCCTCTTCCATTTTTTTACCTTTTTTAAGTTTATTTATTTTGAGAGAGAGAGAGAGAGCACACACACAGGAGAGGGGCAGAGAGAGTGGGAGAGACAGGGAGAATCCCAAGCAAGGTCCACACTGTCAGCATGGAGCCTGACTTGGGGCTTGAACTCACAAACCTTGAGCTTAAATCAAGAGTCAGATGCTTCACCAACTGAGCCACCCAGATGTCTCTCCCTTTTCCATTTTTTAAAAAAAATTTTTAACGTTTATTTATTTTTGAGACAGAGAGAGACAGAGCATGAACGGGGTGGGTCAGAGAGAGGGAGACACAGAATCTGAAACAGGCTCCAGGCTCTGAGCTGTCAGCACAGAGCCTGACGCGGGGCTCGAACTCACAGACTGCGAGATCATGACCTGAGCCGAAGTCGGCCGCATAACTGACTGAGCCACCCAGGCGCCCTCTCCCTTTTCCATTTTTAAGGATCCTTGTGATTTCACTGGATTTACTAGAAAAATCTATTTTAATAGCAGCTGATTAACAATATTAATTCCATCTTCAACTTCAATTGCCCTTTGCCATGCAACCTAACATACTCACAGGTTCTGGGAATTCAAATGTATGTGATAATCTTTTGGGGACCATTTATAGTCTCTAAAAATGTTTTGGTATTTCTTCCTGAAAACCCATGTAAAAGCAACCTTTGTACATCAGGAAAGATTTAATTTTTTAAGTTTTTCAAAATTTCCCCAGATAGTAGCTTCTTGGCAGCATTCTACTATGAAAAAAAAAAATTGAGTAGGATTAAAAATGCTTAAATCCAAGTTCTGGCTATGCTATGAATTAGATCAAGATACTTAACATTTGTAAACCTCAATGTCTTCACTTGTAAACAAAGGTAATAAATAGTCCACAATTTGACTAGATCACAGAATATTGGGATAACCAAATGGGTTGATGACTTAGTCCTTTAAAACTATTAAGTGGGACAAATGACAGGTCAAAGAACAGTAATGTAAACTTCAGAGATACATTGACCTGTGTTAAAATCTTGGCTCTTTCTCATGACCCTGGGCTAATATATATATATATATATATATATATATATATATATATATATATATATATATATTTTTTTTTTTTTTTTTTTTTTAACTCTCCAAATAAATGCTGCCATCTATAAAATAAAACTAACTGCTCAGGGGCATTAAGAGAATCAAATAAGATAAAACACGTAAAAGTGGTTAGGGCAGGGCTGAAAACACATTCTAAGCATTCATTGTTAGTTTTGATAGTTAATAAATGACTGACCAAATTTGAGTTTTCCAAAACTTTAATCTTTTTCTTTCAAAATTATTTATTCATTTTCAGAGAGAGTGAGTGTGGACAGGGGAAGGGAAGAGACAGGGGTAGAGAAAGAATCCCAACCAGGCTCTGTGCTGTTAGTGCAGAGCCCAACGTGGGGTTCAATCCCACAAACTGTGAGATTATGACCTGAGCTGCAATCAAGAGCCAGATCTTGGGTTTAACTGACTGAGCCACCCATGCACCCCTCCAAAATTTTAATCTTAAAAAAAGTGAGACATATCTTATTTTTCAACTCTGATTAATACAGAGTTAGCACAATTTATTTGTAAAAGATCTTAAAATATTTTGTTCCTTTTTGATTACCAAAAGTACATGGATTTTTTAAAAATCAATTTTTAATAATGCATTAATGCCATCATATTTGATATTAAAATTGTCCCAAGTTTAGCCATGTGAGGTCCATCTAGCCTGCTCCTACTTTAATGTAAACAGAATTTTGTTCCCATGTTATTTTCTCAGCAAAATAGTATTGATTTCTAGCTTTTTGGTACATAAAAATATTCTGGGTTCACATTACCATTTTCCTGGCAGGAAACCTAGATTCACCCATTTCTCCATAGAACCTTTGTTTATTTTAATGTGAAATATTGTTTAGAAACCAATACCTGGGTTTGGTTTTCTAGATGTTTTCATTGCCAATGACTTGTCTTTGATTCTGGTTCAGTTCCATGGACGGTGATAAGAAAGATACATATATTTATAATTTACAAGGTTTCTCCTTATCTGTGGATTTTACCTATATTTCTCACAATTTTACTCTGTTTCCCAACAACATCAATATATTTACCCATCTGTTTTACCCTTCATGACACACAAAATAATTTCAGAACTATTGAACCAATGTCACTAGGAACAAACCTACCAAATGAAATACAGATTTTTGTTTTTGCTTTTTTAATTCTTTCTTTACCCACATCTATAACTCATAAAGGATATTCAGAGAACCCCATTCGAAAGTTCCTTGAATAACTCCCTTTCTTATATGGCTATTTTATCGCTTGATACACACTTGGCTTTATTTGTATCTGCCCCTAATTAATTATATAATTTTTCTTTCCCCCTTATTTATTTTACTTCAATTTTTAAAAATGTAAATCATTACAGATTTTGAAGTTAAAATATACAAAATATATAAATACATATTACACATAAAATATGCAAATACATTAAATATATTATATATAAATATATACAAGATAAATTTCCTTTCTATTATGCCTTCTAATGAGTTCCCACATATTCATTATAGTTTCCCTTTTATTCTTTCCTTTCAGAGACTTAAAAAAAAATAAGTATATACATATACACAGACACGCATGCACATATCTCCCCTTGTTTTATAAAAAACAAAACATTCTATATTTGTTATTTTGCATGCTGTTTTCCTCTATAAACAATTTTATATATGTTTTCAAAGGCAAATGCTGTATTACTTGATACATATTCACTACTGTTGTATCTTCTTTGTGAATTTTTGCCTTCAACCCTATTAAGTTCCCTTCTCTGTCACTATTTTATGGCTTTTGACCTGATACCTACTTTGCCAATGTAAGGATTAAAACCTCTACTTTCTCATTGTTTGCATTTGTCAGATGAAATTTTATCAATTTTTTTCATTGCAATTTTTCTCAGTCACTTGTTGCAGGCATCTCTTATATTTAGTTGGATTTTCATAATGAGCTATTCTGAAAAATCTTTCTTTTAATAAATGATTTAAGACCATTTACATAACTTCTTATTAATATGTTATTATATTTACTGTGTATTATGTAATGTTCATATTTTTTTGTCTCTAGGCAGTAGTCTATTTTGCTCTTCTTTTGTATCTCCTATGATGTATAGAAAGGTTTGTATTTTTATCCTTAGTGACTGTCTTTATGTGAATGCTTTTTTATTTATTTTTTTTTTTAATTTTTTTTTAACGTTTATTTATTTTTGGGACAGAGAGAGACAGAGCATGAACGGGGGAGGGGCAGAGAGAGAGGGAGACACAGAATTGGAAACAGGCTCCAGGCTCTGAGCCATCAGCCCAGAGCCTGACGCGGGGCTCGAACTCACGGACCACGAGATCGTGACCTGGCTGAAGTCGGACGCTTAACCGACTGCGCCACCCAGGCGCCCCGTGAATGCTTTTTTAAATCGAGGTATCACTGGCATATAACATAGTAATTTCACTTATATAACATAATCCCATATTTTTGTATACAGTGAACTGATCACCATAAGACTAGTTACTATCCATCACCATCCATAATTACAAATTTTGTTCTTGTGATAAGAACCTTTAAGATTTATTCTCTTACCAAATTTCTAAAATAAATTGTTTAAATGTTTTTATTATAACTTTGTTTCCTTACTGAGGCTTCAACTATTTGATTTCTCAAATGTAATTATACCCCTAATACTTATGTGACAAGCAATAAGCTTATTCAATTTTTTATTTCACCCTTTTCCCATTTTTGATTACCTTATCTCTACTTTGTAATTTCATGTTTCTTCCATTCTTGTCCCCATCTTTTAGTCATAAAGCTACAATTAAATGTATTTAGTGTTCAATTTTCATTTAATCCCTCATTAAACCTTATAAAATTTTCAGTCAATTTTTCCTTAGGCTTTTAATAAAGTATTCTGAGATTATTTCTCTTTTGTTTTTATTCTGAGATGATTTTACCTTTTTCTTCTATTTCTTTCTAATTGACTCTCATTTCATATCTTCCTGTTTTTTGTCCACTTCTATTTAAAAATTTTATATTTCTATATTTAAATTTTTTTTTCAACGTTTTTTATTTATTTTTTTTGGGACAGAGCGAGACAGAGCATGAACGGGGGAGGGGCAGAGAGAGAGGGAGACACAGAATCGGAAACAGGCTCCAGGCTCTGAGCCATCAGCCCAGAGCCTGACGCGGGGCTCGAACTCAGGGACCGCGAGATCGTGACCTGGCTGAAGTCGGATGCCCAACCGACTGCGCCACCCAGGCGCCCCCAAAATTTTGTATTTCTAATGTGAAGTGCTTGTCCATACCTGCACACACTTCCTTAGGCTATATAGTTAACATTGACTGCTATGTTACTGACTCCTTCTGCTTCATTGTTGGTTTCAGGGAAAGATCATGCAGCATCTAAAACAATTTCCACTTACTAGGGACTGAATAGCATCTCCCCAAAACTCATGTGTTGATGTCTAATCTTCAAAGTGGCTGTATTTAGAGATAGGGCTTTCAGGAGGTAATTAAGGTTAAATGAGTTCATAAAAGTAGGGTCCTAATCCAATAGGGCTGGTGGCCTTATAAGAGGAAAAAGAGATATTTCCCCCTTAGTTTCCATAAACATGCACCAAGGGAAGGTCATGTGAGCACACACAAGAAGGTGGCCACCTACAAGCCAGGAAAAGAGCCCCACCCGTCCTTGACCATGTTGGCATACTGACCTCAAATTTCCAGTTTCCAGAACTGTGATAAACAAATTTCTGTTGTTTCGGTCACCAGCCTATGGTATTTATTTTATTATGGCAGCCAGAACCATTTTTATTTTCAATTTTCTTTTTATAGTAGCTTTGTCTGGATGTTGTATGCATTTTTCTGTTTTGTTCAGTTCTGTTCATCTCATATTTTCATATACAAAAGTAATAGGTTTATCTGGGCCAATGTTGAAAGTTTGGGTTGTTTACTAGAATTTTTAGTTCAAGATCATCACCCTCTGTTATTATACTGAAGTTTCTTTAATTAACAGTGCCGTTTATTTTGGCAGGTACTGAGAGACAGAATGACTAGTATTTTTTCTTATTTTGTAGGTCTTTTTATTTCTGTAGGATCTTCAACTCCCACTGCTTGCTTCCTTCTTTTCTTTCACCAACAAGACCCCAAAGAATGCTTCCCTACTCCAAGTCTCCCCACTCTACCCCAGAGCAGATGTGTTTCCAAAACTTCCTCCATTAGTTCTGTATACTTCTGTTTCTTTTCCTTTTTTATCCTCCACTAGCCAGAACTATGATAAACAAGGTCCCTGATACATTCTCTGTATTTCTCTACTCAGGGTGTTGACTCTCTTGCTGTGTGTGATTTTAACAGTGTTTTATCACTTTTAGGTCCCTATCTACTTTTCCTATTTTCTGCTCAATCTTTGACTGACTCCTACATGGTTGTGTGCTCTGAGAATAAATCCATTGAATTTGTATGTTTATTTTACTACCTATAGATAATTTGAAATTTGTAATAGTCTTGGAGTTTTAATCATGTCTTAGATATCAACTGTGGGTAATTTTATTTGCTATTCTCTTTGGCATACATTGTTTTGGAGAAATTTGTGTTTTGTTTTTGGTTTTGGTTTGTTTTAGAAATTTTAATTTAGGCAATTACCATTACCTATAGGAACTGGAAGTCAATCATCATTCGCGTTCCTATAACTACTTGATATGACAGATGTAATAGCATTAAGGAAAATAATTGATTCAGAATATTACAGATCTAGTTCTTTCTCAAGAAAATATCTGTAAATATAACATGCCGTATGGTTCCCATCTGGCGTGCATTGGCTCAAAGTTCTCTTTTACTGATTTCTTGGCCCCTTTCTTCAGCCCTTTAATTCCAAGCGTTTCTTTGGCAATTTCTCCTGAATGTATCTTTCCATTTTGATCTTAATTTGGTTGGACTAATTTTATTTGTTCTTAAATTTCTGTCACTCAGTTTACCCATCTTACTACTTGGGAAAGTATACACACCTCTAAACACTTCTCATCCCTCTGTGTTGCTTGGAAGCTTTAAAAAATGACTTGAGGGGCGCCTGGGTGGCGCAGTCGGTTAAGTGGCCGACTTCAGCCAGGTCACGATCTCGCGGTCCGTGAGTTCGAACCCCGCGTCAGGCTCTGGGCTGATGGCTCGCAGCCTGGAGCCTGTTTCCGATTCTGTGTCTCCCTCTCTCTCTGCCCCTCCCCCGTTCATGCTCTGTCTCTCTCTGTCCCAAAAATAAATAAAAAACGTTGAAAAAAAATTTAAAAAAAAATGACTTGACATTAAATGAGGGCTTTTAAAGTCAAAGTGCTTTTTGAAGGGAAAGGGATGATGGGGCATCTGGTTGGCTCAGTCAATTGAGCATCCAACTTCAGCTCAGGTCATGATCTCATGATCTGTGAGTTCAAGACCTGCATCAGGCTCTGTGCTGACAGCTCAGAGCCTGGAGCCTGCTTCAGATTCTGCTCTCCCTCTCTCTCTGACCCTCCCCCACTTGTGCTCTCTCTCTGCCTCTCAAACATGAATAAAAACATAAAAAAATAAAGAGAAGGGGATGATATTTTATCATTAACCTGCTTTACCTTAGAAGAAATATGTTCAGGTGTTAACTGGTTATTTCAAGGTAATACAGCAAGTTTATATGAATTTCTAGATCTTGGATAATAATCCCTTACCTTATAGGTCTTACACATGGATATATCCTTCATCTCAATTACTTTTAAACTTCAAATGAAATGGTGTTCCTCAAAACTCTAAAAACTACCAACTCACAAATACCTTTTAAACATTTTTAATGCCCAAAAAATTTGAGTATATTTCCAACCTTCCCTATTGGTACTCCTCATTGCTACATCTATTCCATTCTCATTTGTCATTTGTACTTACTTTATTCTTATATCCACTTGTGTCTATTTTATTTTACTGTTTTTTTCCCCACAATATGTAGACAAGGATTCTCTTCGCAGTTTATCCTAACTCACTGCTATTTTTGTTTGTTTTAACTATCAACTTCAATCAGATATTTGTCATATGCTGGAAAAGCTCCTCAAAGCACATTTATAGCTGAGGAAATTTCCTCCTCATTGGCTTCCCTGTTCCTACACACTCCCTACACCCATCAGGTGCACTACATCACTCTTTTTAACCTCACCATAAATTTCTCAAAGTTTCAATATTCAAATACTCACTTTTTAACAAAGATAGCAAACAGAAAAAAGAAAATGAGTGAGGTTTAGTTGAAAGCCCCTCAACCAATACATTTCTATTTTCTAGTCTCTCTCTTATGCCCTGAGAATATATTCAGGAGCAAGAAAAGAAAATACGACTTCAACTTGTGGGGGTCTGGGATGAATCTTAACACCAGACTAATTTGCTACAAATTAGTCATTTAGACTAACAGTGAGAAAGATGAGCGTTCCAAGGTGAGCAAATTAGAGAAGACATTAGAGGCACAATTTTACCTGGCACTTCTGACATGAGGAGACTTGGAAACACTAGGAAATGATTACTTGGGGAAATGTAAAAACATGTTCAGTTGGTATGATTAGGTTATTCCATTTAAGCATGTGGTGCCCTTAAATATTCTGGGAGGGGAATGATGGGAAGCATGAGGAGTTTTCCAGTAGGTATTGGTATGTGGGGACAACTTATTTCTACTTGATTCATATTCAGAGTAATTGTGACCCTGCATAAAAAAGAAGGTAAATTAACATTCTTCCAGCCTCTAACGGGGAGCTAAAGCATTTAATAGAAGCCCATTTTTTCCCACCATAATGCACAATTGGCAGAGTTGCTAAACAATAAAAATAGTCATTGTAGACTGTCTGCTTCTGTGTTCACCAATAGCACTAAGAATTGGAGATACATTAGTCCAGTTCAGTTTCCATTATTCTGACTTCTCATTAGAGAAAGGATTGATAACTACAGTTTTGCTAATAGCATATAAAGCTTTTTGTGATCTAGATTTAATTTAGCCTAATTCCCAGCACAGCATGAGCTACTGTACAATCCACGGAATAAGACAACCTAATTTTCTCACTTCATGCAGTTAGTGACATAGAGGCTATGCCATGAGCCATTTGCCATTCTCTTGGTGTGTGGATCTTAATTCACTCTCACTTATCACTTATTAAAATCAAAATCTGCCTACTTATAGAGTCAAGAGTGCAAATTAGAAGAAGGAAAGTCTGATAAATGGTTAGCTCAAATATTTTTAAACAATTTGTAAAGTAAGCATAGCTCTAGTTTCATGTCTGTTTTTCACTTATAGCAAGTTCTTCTTTAAATACAATTATTTAAGTCATCTGAATATACTCCACTACTTCTCATCTGAAAGTCTTTTCCAAAGGATATTCCAAGGAACACTTGTTCCATAATGTTAGTGGATACTCTACAAAGTACAATGGAAGTGTAGATTAAAGTAAAATTATATATTCTTCTTTTCCATGGAAATTCTCATGACCTTTAATATGATAATGTGCATTATGAATCTCTCAAAGTACTGGGGAGTAGGCTATGTTTCTCAATTTGGCAACAATATCCTCTTTTTGTCATTGGTCTTCTCAAGGACCACCAATCATGAATTGGGAAATGCTGATCCAGTTAAGACAACTTCATCTTAAAATATGTAAGAATGGGCCATGCCTCTCCCATTCCTGCAACAGACAATAAACTTATAGGTTCAACAAGTAATAAAATAATCCATGTAACATCTAAGCTGACCTCAGGTATTTATGCAAAGGGCATATGATAAAGCATTATCTTCTACATATGAACCATGACGAGGGGTGCCTGGGTGGTTCAGCCAGTTAAGGGTCTGACTTCAGCTCAGGTAGTGATACGGTACATGAGTCCAAGCCCCGCGTCAGCACAGAGGGTGGAGTCTGCTTCATGGATTCTGTGTCTCCCTCTTTCTCTGTCCCTCCCCCTCTCGTGTTCTCTCTCTCTCTCTCTCTCTCTCTCAAAAATAAACAAACATTAAAAAAATTACAGATGAACCATGATGGGTCTTCTAATTCATGCAAAATGAGTATTTTAAAAAATTAGTGAATATGTGTGATTTATGTGTTAAAGGAACAGAAGGAGAGAGTTTGAGGCAATATTTAGGAATGGTAAAATATTAGCTAATGTTCCAGTTGGGATTCATTTTTTGCATGAACACATTATAATCCAGCATTCTCTAAGAGAAGGCAACATTCTGAGAGACATGGCACTTGGGAACTTGTTCCACTGGGGATGATACAGTAGCAAATGAATTGAAGAACAAGAGAAAGATGCAGAGCATGTATCAAGACGCAGGACCCTGATGTCAAGACGCTGAACCTACCATAACAGGCTCTAAGAAGACAGGAGCATCTTTCAAACCTTGGTTTCAGGGGGATAGCAAGGAGCAGCCACCACAGAAGAAAATCTGAAACAATCTTCTAACTTCACAGTTTTTCCTGTAAGTAAATAGTCTTACAAGACAGAAGCACATTGCAGGGTGGGAGGGAGGGGAGGGTGGGTGATGGGCATTGAGGAGGGCACCTGTTGGGATGAGCACTGGGTGTGGTATGGAAACCAATTTGACAATAAATTTCATATTTAAAAAACAGAAGCACAGAGTTTTTATTTCTAGGACTTTCTAAAAGCTAGGGGCACCAACTGCTGCTCACTTTCCATCCCATCTCATCTCTGTGAATATACACATTGTTTATCATAGGCCTAGAAATCTAGAAAGAGGTTTATAAACTATGTTAATGATAGAACATAGCTAATGATCCTCAGATAGCTATACAGTGGCAGGAGATACAGGTTACTGAAAATACCCAGGAATTTTTAAAAAAGCAAAACTATAATAGTTATATTATAATAATCACCATGTTTAAGGTAGCACACATAAAATTCACTACATGGCATGAAATGTTGTTCTAAAAAATATATTAACTAATTTAACTCAAGACAATTATGTGAGGTAAAGATTATCATTATTCCCACTGAAGATAAAGAAAATGAGACCCAGACAAGCCAAGTATGCATAGTATTTAAACCCAACTGTTCAATTCCAGACTCTTTATTCTTAACAACTACAATTACCCTAAAGTCTTTTCTGAAATTTGAATTTTAATTGCCAGGGGTTGATAAATCTAATAAAAGTAATTAATTCTTAAACTCCTAAATGATTCATTAGTCAGGCATCTTTTGCATACAGTCAGTGCATTACTTCCCAGGTTTTGAAAACCTATTCCAAATCAAAGGCAATGCCCATATGCTGTGTGGCGATATTTGAGGATCTCTCTTTGAAAGTGGAGAAGCATTTTTCTTCTGTCAAGATGAAGCTGAAATGGTGGAAAGGCAGGAAGAGGGGAGTTTGATTTGGTTTTTGTTTATCTCAGGAGCTCTCTGACAATCTGCTGAGCTGCTGTTTTATTCAGGGAGACTTTGCAGACCGTGTCAAGACAGCATGCAGACAACTCATTTTTTATTTAGGAAATGTGTGCTTAATGGCTTCAGTGTCTGAGGTTTCCTTTGAATCAAATTTTGTAGTGTGCTTGCTTTGGTTTCATTTCATTTGGAATTTGGCAGAAGAGGAGTTGTGAATGAAAACTCCTCTTGTTTATGAACTTCTGTACAGAAGAGACAAATATGAGTTAATTATGACTCCATGTGAAACCAATATCTTGGTGACTGAAATCTTGATGTGCCTTAATGTATTTTATTATGATACTACATATTTTGAGTGTATTTTCCCTACTCTTCTCCACTTATAGAGCTAATAGTTACCATTAATATTACTGTAGTTTAATATTTTTTACAGGTGGTGATGTTAGTTTACCTTATGCCAATGATTTTTTTTAACATTAACACTGAAGGTACATAGTTTACAAAACTAGCATATTTCATATTCTAAGGTTTTTTCTTCTATTTTTTTTCCACTATAAATTTGTAGCATGCATTAAGTGAATAACAATTACAGAAAATCTATATTTATCATCTATCTAGTATCTTCTAATTAAATACACATCGATGTCCACACTAATGCAAAATTCTATATGGATTATATTTAGGTATTAATGCCCTAGAGATATAAGTAAGTCCATCTCCTGTTTCTTCATCAAGACCCTCAAATCTGCTTTGAAGTCACTGTATTCAGAACTATAAATCATTTTTCAGAAATATAACAATGGATAAGAAACAGTCCCAGGGACATTTGATATTATTGATCACAGCTTGTCATGATCATTCAATTGTGTGGGTGAAATCCTACTCGTCAGAGGATATTTTCTTATTAAGTTTATATGATTCTCTCACTGCAGGTTCTCAAGTTTTAGATGCCTGATGTGAATCCTTTGATTTCTTTTCAAAGACAGGAAGAATTTTTTGCTCTATGCCGAGCAGCTATCAGCAGAAAATACAATGATTTTAGGAAATGGGTAATTAAGCTCTAGTATTACTTGATAATGTAGCTATAATAAACCAAAGCATTTATTCTATCACTAATTTAGGAATGTTTATTATCCCCCTATCCTCAATACATAAAAGATACACAAAGATGATAAAGTATAAAAAGTATTTGACTTTGATCTGGAATGATAATTAAGTCACATTCCACAATGTTCCATATCAAATTATTGACAACAACAATAAAAATTCTGTATATTTTTTAGAATATACTTTTGAAATGAAATATTATTAGCATTTTTACTTTTAGCAATAACAGATGAAAAGTCTCCCTAAGATTTAGAATTAGAATGTCCCACCAAACTTAGAAAAGCAAAAGGCAAGAAGGGAAATGAAACATATGACAATCTGAGAATTTATGCAGGGGTTACCTGGCCTAGTGAAAACTGATTCTGAAAGATGACAACTGATTTGAATTTAATACTTATATTTGCATTCAATTATTTTTATAATAGGCAAAAACAGCATAAGTAATTCATAGCATAAGTCATTAAGTAATTGTAGTACATCTATATAATGTAGTATTTCTATCATACTCTTCAGGAATATGAAGAAATTCTATTGATATAATGGCAAATTTAAAAATTAATAAACATTGTATGCATTGTACCTCTTTCTTAGTGGTACCAAGGGCTAGATGCAACATCTGTCCTTTATCTTTAATGGGATATTTTGACATGCCCTAAACCACTGGACCTCTAAAAACTTCAATAAGGCTGAAGGTCCCTGGATTCCTATGAGATTTATTTCCCACTTTACTGTCACATATTTGTCTTACCAAGGTATATAGAATAGTTGCTACTTCCTGCCTACCAGGTCCAAACAAAATATCATCAATTCAGTGGACCAAAGTAATATACGGTTCAATAGAGAAACAATCAAGGTCCCTGTGCACTAGATTATGACAGAGGGCTAAATAATTGAAATAGTCCTGAGGTAAGACAGTGAAAGTATTTAATGTCCTTGACAACTGAAAGTAAACTTCTACCGTTCTTTCCTAACAGGTGTAGAGAAAGTAGCATGAGCCAGATCAATAGTCACATACAAAGTGCCAAGGGATATCCAGGATGTCAGTGCTTCCTTCATCTATATATTTCTCAAAATCTTGGAGAATGGAGGTCCACCTGACCTTCCCAAGAGACACATTTAAGAAGTTGGTGAGCATACCTTCTATAAATCCACTGCAGCACTCTGATCTCTCTGGGCCTTCTGATACCTTCTTCTACATTATTCCAAGGAAATTCTGGTATTTTAGGTACACTGCAGTATAGTCCAATTTTGGGTCCAGACATCAGTCAATAAACAAAACAAACTCATAAAGTCACTCCCAGATACTCAAGCTAACACACTGAATCCAGAATCTCTGCTTAGTGCACTCATATCAACTTATGCCAAATTAAATAGAACATTCCTTCCATTTTCACACATATTCCTCAAGTTTTGTTGATGTAAATTGGCAGAATCTAGCAAGTCTTTTGGTATTTATGGCACCTCCTCATTGTTCACATTTTGTGTCTGACCCCTAGGAGCCTGTCAGAACTTGAGTGCAATCATAGGTCTAGAAGCAATGAGAGGTGGTAGAGGTAGATATTTAAAAGGATCAACAATCTCCTACAAGGCAACTATAACAGGCCATTTAAGTTTTCCAAGGAAAGGAAAAATAAACACTTCAGACTAGGGAGGAATGGCTACTTTTACTAGAGAAGAAAGCTTAAGAGTCTTTTTGGGTTCGAGGCAACTCATTTCATTGGAATCTGTTACAAATCCTTAACTCAATTTTCAGTGTCCCATTCTTTCCTAACTGATCCCCTTTCTATGGCCACTACCTCTGTGAGTTCATAATCAAGCATGCTGTAGTGAGTCTCACTGCTCTGCATTAGGAGGGTGGTGGAGAGTTGAAGAGATTCTAGACATGGAATAGGCATGAGCAAGGACAAAATGGAACCTGTCCACCCAAGTACATCAATCCCTCCTAATCTCTAACCCACAATGATCTTCAGAGCATAGTTGTTGCTTCACTTCTGCCTCTCAAATATCATGCAACTTCACTTTTAGACAACTCTAATCTGGTAGAACACAAGGAAGGATACTCTAGGAAATACAGTCTCTGATATAACCATGTTAACAGTAGGAATTTCCCACACAGTGGGTTAAGGAGTTTATTATGAGGCAGACACTGTGCTAAACCCTTTACAGGTATTATTTAGTTAATCTTCATAACGATGTTATGAAAGTAGTGCAATATTTATCTTTGTTTTTACTTGAAAAATATTGAGAATAGAAAAATGATTAAAAAAAACTACACATAAACATAGAAAAGAAATACATAGAAAAGAAAAATATGTCCCCTCCCTCCCTCCAATCTCATCTTCCATCTGTGCACCCCCACGCTACATGTAACTATTGTTAACCTTTTGTTGTATTTTCCTTCTGACTCTTTGTTTGTGGAATAAGAAGACTATCTGGAGTAATTCTGATGGCTTGGTAAAGACCCTTGCAATACTTTCTGGGAACCACATAAATTTCCCAAGTTGCTTATAATCTTCAGTGAGGAGATAAGGAAAACTTAGACTATGATTGTGATGTAAATCCCAAAGTAGCATAGGGACTGAGTCTAATACAGTTTAATATAAGGAAATAAAGAAATGTGATATTTCTTCCACACCTGAGTTTATAAACTAACATTTAGTCTGGGTACTTTAGCTAGGGTTCTGGAATGAATTCCTTATTAACTCTCTTTCCCTACTAAACCACATTATAGTAAGAATTACTGTAGTCCTTAATTCTATAATAAGCAGGTGCCTCATCGGATTCTTTGCTAAATTCTAAGCTTAGCCTTCTTGGTCTTTACCTCTGCTGTTTAAAAATAGATCAGGAAAGTAAAGCATTTGTTCCATCATAATGCTTGAGGTCAACTATATTACTGTCTCACAATTCTTTCTTCATTCCCTGCTCTTGCCATCATTTTCCTGTGGAGGAGAGAATAATTATCCACCCCATTTGGGCTTGCCATATAACCTGCTTTGACCAGCTGAATTTGAGTAAAAGTGATAGTGTACAGTTATAAGCAGGGCAGATCTTGACCTAAAGCCTGAAGCAAAGCTGCATGGCTGACTTTCTAATCCCTGAATGGGGAAAAAAATTTCTGTGCTAAAAAATCATACCAGTTTGCAGTTGATCAATATACAGTGTTATCACAGCAATAATTAGTCTTTCTAACTATAGGTATGGAAGGATAGAGTGTCCTCTAGTAGTTGGTCAGAGAACTCAATACTAGATGTATGTTAATGATAATATTCAAGAGAAAAATCTAATATTAGAGTCCAAATAAAGATTTCTTGAATAAATTAATACTTGACCAGTTATCTTTAATTCTTGGCTAATTCTTGGTAACCGATAAGCTAACTATCAAAGTATTCAGTTTGTGGCCGAAATCATACTAAAAGTAAATGAAAATGAAAGCAAATATCAAAAGCTCAACTCAAAAAGTTGGAAAGAGGATCATAAAAAAGTGTAAGGAATACAAAAGGAAATAAGAAAGATAAATGCAAATATTACTAAATTAAACATGAGTAACAGAAGGGCACCTGGGTGTCTCAGTCGGTTAAGCATCTGACTCTTGGTTTTGGCTCAGGTCACAATCTCACAGTTTGTGAGATGGAGCCCTGCATTGGGCTCTGTGCCGCCAGTGCAGAGCCTGCTTAGGATTCTCTTTCCCTCTCTCTCTGTCCCTCCCCACTTGTGTACGTTCTCTCTCTCTCTCTCTCTCTCTCTCAAAATAAATAAATAAACTTAAAAAAAGGCAGAATAATGAATCTAACAACCACATTTTTTTTCTGTTAAAAGAGCATTAATAGTCAGATTTCTAATAAGTC